>NC_061529.1:12747500-13080000 GCF_022379125.1 Scophthalmus maximus | reverse complement strand
TAAACAACAGACACGACTGGTTCTCACAGGAAGCAAACAACACATTTCACGTGCAAAGGTGCTCTCGTAGAGCTTATGGCTCACACTCGGAAACACTTACGTAAATAGGGATTAAAAGCATATCCTGTAACAGCTCCAAGTCTCCTGAGTTATAGTATGCTTAAAATGTCAACATCGTGGTATGCCCTAAAGACATAGAGATGAATATACAATACACCACAGATTTTTCCTGCTTCTTGCAGATCACCGAGTTAATTCAGGTACTTATTGCCAGACGTGAACAAGTCTAACACAAGGCACAGCTAGAGCTGCATTCTACATGGGTCCATCATAAATCACACATTTATGGCATCCTCATGAACTGGGTTGACACGATGAACCACATCCTGCATCCAAAGCAAACTCTGAAAATGGGTCAGGAGGAAATAGCAGCGTCATGCCTGGACAACCATCAACGGGCAGTTGATAAGTGAGAGGCTTGTCGTTCTGGCTCCACATTGGATCTTTTTCACTGGGGGCTCGGTCAGAGAGAGAGAGAACGGTCCAAAGTGAGGTCATCAGATCCAAATGACACATATTGGTATGTCAGGTTCATCTTAAATATTTAAACAGGTCAGTGGGCTGTCACGTGTATTGCTGACACTAGGACACTAGTATAATCCCTCCACACCCCTCCCACCTCTTTAGTTCTTTAGGATGGATGGAAAGTTCATGACAAAACAATGGAACAATGGAATGACCTACGGTGACCTCCAAAAATACCCTGCTACTCTTTCAAAGCTGCAGCTATGTCCCAAAAATGTGTTGGGTCTGAGAGGATGTTGCCAACCACAGGACCGTTCTGGAGTGTCAGTCCAGTGCCATGTGGTTGAAATCTCCATCTCTCTCGGTTAGTCTGCATGCCAGGCGGGCGTATGTATGATCCAATGATGTCGAAATTGATGGATATTTCATAAAATGTCGACATCTCAATCGGGACTTGCATACAGCTAAATGGTTGGTTACAGGAGACAGCAGGCAGCAGGGAAATTATGAACTTAACTTAAACACTGAGTAGCTAAATCTGCTATACACATTACAAGGATGTAATCTTTGTTAAAACCAGAGTAGGAGCAGAGCTCTGTTAGGTTGAGGCAGCATGTTGAGAACAGGAGCCCTCATTAATAAGCAAAACAGACATGTCTACTTCATGGCTAATGTCACGTGTTGCATGCGTACAGCTTTTAAGCCTCTGCATGAGGCCAACGTGACTTTAATATTCAAATCTTTGCAACAGAGGAACACCGGGAGGGATGTGGGGTCTCACCTGGCAGTGGCCTCTGTCTCTCTATAGGGAAATAATGACAGCTTCTATTTGAAGCCACTTTTAAGTGGTCGCTACTAGAGCCCTTCTGTTAAGACTCACTCATCCAGACTACAAAAGCCAGGGCCACGACGGCATCAGACTCTTGTCATGCTCCAGAGTGAGAAACACAGCATTCCAACCAGGAAAAATAAAAATTAAAGTCTAGCTTTACCACCATCCTCACACCACTAAATGCATGTTCCCAAAAAAGCCTAACTCTTTGGGCGAAAGAGTTTATTTAATTTGGAAACAACAGCTGCCCTACTTTTTCAAGAACTATAGGCTCCAAACTTTGAAACTGTCTGCGAGGTTTAGCAGTGATAAAGCCATCGCTGACCAAAGTTTGAATGAACTTGGCGTGTGTGTCACGTTTTCTTACCAAACCAATTATCTCTGGCTTAATCAGCATCCAAATTCTCAAGGACCAAAGTCTCTTTTCATGAACCTTACTGATCCGACCCTAATGACGACATTAAAGACACAATTTTCTTTCTTCGTTTTGTCCTCGTTATCTCTGCATTGGTCCTGGATCAGCTCAGTGACAATGACAAACAAATCTAGGTAATTTCAGACGCTACAATGATCAGCATGTCCAAGTCAGCACTAAACACAAAGGGCAGCCGAGGTTGATGGGAGTTTGGTTAGCTTTGCAGGTATTCGGTCAGAAACCAATTTTTCACTTAATGATGGCACTAGTGAAAATTCAAGGGAGCACGAAAAGTCAGTAGGCTTCACTGTATAGAAAACCACTAATATCTCTGCAAAATGTAGTGCTTGGAGATTTGGAGATATTTAACAGGACAAGTGAAAAGTACGACCTTCTGGTGGCACTATTGCAAAAGTCATTACGATCTATCCTCTAAGGACCATGAATGTCTGGACAAAATGTCATGCCAGTCCATCTAAGAATTGTTGAGACATTTCAGTATGGACCAAAGTTGTGGTCCAACCACGAGAAACCTTCCCATCTTTATGGAAATGGAAAATGTAATATATCGGTGTCACAAGAGGTTAATCTGCACAGATCAGTTCTAATGCTTGAAACGAAAGGACAAGTTAAAACTGGTTTCACTTTGTTCAAACATTTCTAATATTTGAAGATGGGTTCTACCCTTAACAAGCGACAATTAAAAACCCACAATGAGATCATGAATGTTAAACTGCCATCGGATTCATTTTCTGTTACATAAAAGACTCACTGGCCAATCATTTCTTATTTGCGGCACTTTGTTCACAGAGTTTCTAAATATATTGATTAATTGATTCAGCAGTAATAATAATTCATCGCAACAAGTTAAGATCCGTTTCCAAGGCACTGGCAAGACTCTTTCGCTCTTTCACAAGGCATATTGTAGTAATGATTCACTCCTTGGAGAAGACCGAGGGGAACAACGTTTTTTGAACTCAATAGGCTCCAGCGATTGTTCTAATTCGTTATAGTATTTGTGCTTCTCCTGGAATGTGCGATAGCTTTAACTCATTATAAGGACAGACCGAGTGACTTCCAAATAGAGCAGAGGACAGAGAGAGAGAAGAACAGTGAAATGCTTGTAATCGGCTCTCTTCGTGTAGCCACTTGACATACTGTTGAAGGTGTCCAATAATCACGTCACCTATATAGGTCACAAGACCGCTGGGAGGCCACGAAAGTTGTCAAAACATGATTAACTTTCAAGAGAAAAGCATGCCTGCCAGTTCAAGGAATCAAACCAGCGCCTCGGGATTTGATCATGCACTCAAATCACGTGCAGATATAGGTAACAGCATTGTAAATACAAAGTATGACTCTGACTGCCAAGTGCACCTTGATATTAAAAAGAATGTTATTAAAAAAGAGAAAAGGTGTCTCATGTGTGACATGACGACTCCAGACAAGCTGTCCTCTTTTTACCTCATGGTTCCGATTTTGCTTTCCCACAATGTGAAAAAACAGAACGACTTGCCAATTGCCACGAGCAATGCTATTGTTAGTATATTATTTGAATGAGTTTCAGATAACTTTAATCAAGCGTGCCTTTGACATTCTTCAAGTGCTCATTGATATCCTGTGATCAATTGATCTCAAATAAGAAGCAGAAACATTCCATTCAGAGGTTGTCATGGTGTTTGAGTGTGAAACAGCTGCAGCAGTTGATGGATGATACGTTGTTGTCCAAAGTGACGAAATAGGAAAAATAGTGGGGATTATCGTACGCCAAACATTTCACTTCAAATCAATTCAAAACAAATCTTGGACTCTTAACACTCAGCAACACAGACTGTGCTGAAGCGTATGTTCCCGTTAAAGGAACATATAATATAGCCCATCAATCAGATTAGCTTTGTGAGACAGTGGAGGGAGCCACTGAGATCGGTAGCCTGGAACTTCTTCTCTGCTCCAATGTAGGGTCCATCCGTGGTGTGCTTTGCCCAATATAACAGCTGGATCCTCTCATGCACATGACACATTCTCAAATATATCTCATCAACAGAAAAAAAACACGACTAATATTTAGGTCACCCCCATGTTTTGGTATCTTTTGCATCTTGCAACAAAATGTGTATTATAAACGTGTGTGGACTAGTCCACTGCTTGGTGCAGGTTAACTCTCATAGGTGTTGGGGAGGACTGCTCCATGCCGGACCAAGAACAACTGACATTACTGAAGACAAGCACAACAGGGCCAGTGTTTTTTCTGAGGCAGCTGATACAAAGTGTCAAACAATATGAAAAGATTTACACAAAGCAAGCAAAAGTAAAAAAAAAAACGAATGGCTCCGTTTGTTTTCCCCCAAAAACCCTTCTGTGATGTGGACATAGGCCAAAATGTCAAACAGCACTCTGTTTCAGCATGCAGTAGCCACAAAATGGCTCACTGGCCTAGACTCTGGAAGCCTTTATTGTATGAAAACTGTCATAAAAAAAAAACAGGCTATGCAAATAATGAAAACATCAGGCTTTTGTTATACAGAGTTACCAGGTTATTAGGTGATATAGTGCCTGATTCAAGTCTACAATATATTGTCGTAACTCGGTGGTAGCGTATTGTTGTCTTGGACTGCATTACTTTGAAAGGGCTTCTTTTCAATATCATGTACAGTTGAATATAGGTCTAACTTCAGCCCTAAAATATATCATAACCTGAGCAACGGGTCAACACAATATTTGGCCTGCAGGTTAACGTTGTGACTGATTGATGTTTTTTCCACTGTGTGTGCAGCCAACGCGTCTCGTCAATGACCCTCGGCTACACATTGCAAAGGGGACAGCGCTGTTATGATCAAAGACAGCCCTCCACGCTGACTCGGCCGGTGTTGCTCAGAACAGGAACACTTTTCTCTTCCTTTTTGTGCCTTTTTATTTTCTGCCCCTCTGTTTCTCCGCGATGCTGAAGTATAGTAGAAGCTCTGGCTGTGCCACGTGGAGCCAGGCTACCTGCCAAGGCCTGTCCGCATGCCTTGCCACGAGCACTCCCTTCGAGAGCTAGTGAATAAACTGTTCGGAAGCCATGGCTGAGAGTCTCTTTACCAACCCCCCCCCCCCCGTCTCTGTCTGTCAAATTGACATTTTGCCCAACTATGACCTATAGTGATCTGCCAAGTTCTGAGGTAAATGTGCTGCAAAACAGCTGTCTGCCTTTACACACCTACCTGCATGTTGATACTTGGGTAAGCAAGGTAACTGCAAATTAAAGTTTTTAATTCCGCACCACTTCCCTTGCACAAAGTTGAAGTTCCGTTCTCTCCTCCCGCCTTCTCTGAAAGTGTACACCACAAGACAATGTGGGGGTTCGCATATCACTGTGTTAAAAATGTCCTAGATACAATCTTTTTTTGCATCCAATTGTCTTTTGTCCCTCCAGAAGTCATTTACATCAGTATTTTGGATCCCTGCACAGTTGATGACATGCTGAATGTGATTGCTGAACATTCCTGAAGAATTAGAAGATTCAGTGGTGGGTCATCTGGATCTGGGTCATCTTCTACTCTTTTATTTTCAGAACTGAGGGTGGTCTGGAGCAATCACTTCCACATATCAAAACCTCTTGGTGCATCCTACAATTAAAAAAGCATGTTGAATCTGATACTGGTTTAAAATATCCACGCCACATTTTAGCATAATCCAAAGAACGAACAAAGGTCAAAACTATTTGATCTGTTGTACTTTTTCACTGCTCGTGTTGTGGAAGAAAAGACCCGCAGATGTAGTGTGCCAAACCATTGAAGTCTTGGTTTTAATGTTTTTAAAGAGAGACTCGTGCATCATCTCTGCTCAACGTTATTTTGCTTCATTCCCTTCGCTAATATAAAGGTCATGTTAATGTTTGCCAAATAGTGACACAGACAAAAGAAATTTGAACAAAGAGCTTATGAAGCAGACCCTGTTAAATGTTGATCGGAAGCATCTGGAGGGAAGAAACGTCCAAGCATCTTTTTGCACTTTTTGTCTCCCGGTGACAAAAGCTGTGTATTGTCAAATCCAATATCTGACCTACATTTCAGCTGCATGGTACTGTTTCAGTAACAGAGAAAATGTAGGAGTGTGAGAACTGAAATGCCTCAGAGAGGAGTGAGCCAGCTGACAGCTAGCTGGGCTGTGTCCGAAACCACAACGTGTCTATCATACACGGCAGGATGGGGTCTGCCCATGTATTCAAATATAAAGAAAAGTGGGTTGCGATCATATTCTAAAATGCTTTAATGTAATTTAACAGGCCACAGGGACAGGAGATTAGCGAATATTTTAAGCTTTATTGTTCACAGCTGACTCTGTGACTAAATTATCCACTGGCATAATGAGTGGAACACTTAGATCTTAACCGAGACGAGGAAAAACCTCTTGAAACCACTTAACACAACGGCTGCTGTGGAGAACACCAGTGGGTGAGGCATTTTTAAGGAGACAATAAACCGGGTCTCACGGGAATTATAGGGCCGGGAAGGGGGTGGCGTCTGTTCTCTTCAGCCAAGTTAATCTTGTGAAAAACCCCAAGCGTGCCACATGGCAAACTTGACATGTCACCTCTCAGCCATCAGACGACCATACAGTATAAACCACAGACGCCCAGATATTTTTAATTTTTTTTGTCATATTAGCATTCACTTTGAATAAAAATGGGTAAATATCAATACCGTCCATTCACTAGCAAGCCGACCACCAGTGTGATGAGTGCCGAATGCTTTGTATGCCAAACTTTAGACACTGGTACAGAACAAAACATCGTCACGTCCTCTTCTGTCGTGAATTAACATATTTTCAATATCACAGTAGGGACGTGGAAATCATATTTCAGAGAGGAAACCATCTGTCCTCCTGCTGTCATCACTATTTAAAAGAAACAACACACGGCCTTCTTTGTTTTCTGCCTAGTTCGGGTTCTGTTTTGCGGCCAAGGCAGAAACATGTAAACCACATGTATGTATACTATCTGCGTCATATGTCTGAACATTATGAATACGCCATGTATTGTTTTAAAAGAAAAGAGAGAGAGAGAGAGAGAGAGAGAGAGAGAGAGAGAGAGAGAGAGAGAGAGAGAGAGAGAGAGAGAGAACAAACCTACATTGAATACAACGTGACCAAAACTTTCCCACACGTTTAATGATGTGACCGGACAAAATAAAACACATTTGAAAAAAAACTCCTGCTGACCGCATTGTGTCGGTCAAAAGGGCGTTTTCGGCCCAGGCCTCTGCTCCCTGACTGAACATTTGCTGCAGTTAATGTTCATGGGTGCTCATCAGCAGCCACACAGTGGGACTAGGTGACCTCATGCTCTTACATCAAAATATAGCCAACCAACACACAACACAAACACAGCTGGAGTTACTATGCAAACACCCACAAGAGGCTGAAGCTCCCTTGATCGAGGGAGGGGTCTGATGCAATGCGAACACAGCCGGACAGTTGATATCATTTATTAATTTCCATTGTAACCACACTTTAAAAAAGAGAATGGCATTCTGTAATTCTGATCTGTGAAACACACACACACACACACACACACGCCCACACATGCGCACACACACACACACACACACGCGCGCGCACACACAAACACACACACAAGCACGCACACACACCCATGTCACCAGCACTTGCTTATTCTCATGACAGAATCCCCTCTGCTGGCTTCAAACTGTGGGTGGTGCAGGCATTACCACACAGTGGTACAGTAGGAGGGGTGCACTGTACTGTACATGAAGCCTCTGTGTGCCAACAGATGTTTTTAATGATGGGAGGGCTGTTTCAGTCGAAGACTGCGAAGAGGGGGAGATAGAAACATAAAGAATGCGCGGGGCGCAATGCTGTGATGCGGTCATAAGCACAATATTAAAGTTGTCCAAGTGAAACAGTGCTCAAACTTGTGTTTTGATTCAACTCAGTCCAGATGATTAAAGTCAGGGTTGTAGCTACCTGACCTTTTTCGTATCGTCAATAAGTAGCCAAAGACAGCAAGGCAATTTCCCATCAAAACTCTCACCATGATTCACCGTGTGGTGAGCGAAACCGTGCTTCCACAAACACCGATGCTGTGATCAATGGCACCACGACATGGACTTTCTCCACGCCTTATCAGGCTGTACAGTATAACATGCACCTGCCACTGCAGTAACGTTACAAGAACAGGAATTTTGTGATATAAGGCTCATTGGTCTATCTAGTATACAGTAGCTTCCATATGTAAGGAAACCACTCTGCATGTATTAATCTCTCCAAAATGAAAGGGAAAGCCTTGTTCTTTTTCTGGAGCTGGCACTCTCTTTACCTCCACCAACTCTGTAATTAGGTCCGGATGCAGGCTGACTCTCCTCTGTGGCAGTGGAGCGACTGGTGCCATGATGGCCTCGCAGACTGCACCCCCCCTCGCGGGCTCGATCGAGGGCCTCACATAACCAGGGAGAGGCTATACTGCTAAGGTGACTGCACAGGAATGTAACGGGCTGCTTCTTCGCCCAGGATATCAATCACAACTTATTGGGAAAAGGACGCTGCCAAGTTCTGAAGTCACACATTCAAGCCTCGACTGATCCTTTATGAGCGAGTGCTCACCGGGGAGAGGTGAATGACTCCCTCTTCCGTGTAAAACGTGACAGACGATCGATCCGACACAGTGGTGTTGAAACAGAAACAAGATGATCTCTTTTATGGTATTAGACATTAGAGACTGTTTTGGAAGGAGCGGGCAAAACAAGCAGGTCCCTGAACTGCAGCCCAAATGGTTTCTGTTAGGGACTCCGAGGGGTGCAAGCTACTCGCAAGGAGAAAGGGGACCTCAAGACAAAAGCACATTTACTTTTATGACCATTTTTAGGATTTATGGACACTCTGAAAGACATTTAATATGTGTGCAATCTATCATTGATACATGCCAACAGTGCAGTGGGATTGAGGTAGGTTACTTTTAAATCCTGGAGGTGTGATGTTCCCCAACATTTCAATTTATATGTATAACGAAATACACATGAAAACCGTTACATGGAATTTTCAATTGACTACCAATAACGGCAGTATAGTATATTCGCAGGGAAGGTGAATCATCTGTGACAAGTTAATTTTGTGTCGTTGTTAAATTCATATTTGACATCATTTGAGTGGGCATGCCAGCCTTCGCCACTTGAGCACTGATGGAGAGCAGATGACAGATGGGGAATCTCACTTTCCCATAAACTCCTTTAACCAGACAAGATGATTAAAGGGTGGTGAGGGAGGGAAAGTAACATTATTCAGTAGTTACATGCAGCTTCCCTGTAATGTCACAATTTTGTAATGTGTGTACAAGAAGTGTGAAGAAGGTTTTGCACAAGGGAGTCTTATTTTGGGAAAAAAGAAGAAGAAAAAAAGGAAATAAGAATTACAGTTTTGTACTCATTCACCCATTACACCACTTGAGCCATTACAACTAGATTAAACATTTAGGGGGTTTTTTTTATTGTGGAATTTCAAGAAGCACTCATGTCCTCATCTAAACATCTGGTTGGGCTCAGTCAATTCTCAGAGGATCGATCATATTCTCCCGAATCCCCCTGCTGACACTGAATCTTCACCTATGTGTTCTGCTGCAGTGCTTTGTGCTGCTAGATCTGCAACTAATGATTATATACACAGTAAATTAATCTGCCAATAATCTTTTTCAATAAATCAATCAAGCAGTAATTCAGTATGTCCATCATAGTTTGCCAGAACCCAGGCTTGAGGTCATCAGACTGCTTCTTCTGTCCAACCAGTAATCCAAAATCCCGAATTATTCCGATCATTGGCATATTATGAATACATTTTGAGTGACCGATTGTGTCTGAACCTCGTGCTGCACAATAATCACTTTAGGCAAATACTGATATTGATATTTGTGAATAAAACATATAAAAAATGTGATTAATAATAATCTGATAAATAATGTCTTTGACAAATCAGTTTGGCAACTTTGTTCTAAATGTTCCTCATTTTTATTTTTACCTATCGTCCGGAGCATACAGTGAATCTGAAATAACCAGATGTTGACAGATGTATCTGCCAGGCGAAACTTATCAGTCTAGGTCCATTGAGGATTCCATCCATTATCCTGTTATCCTGTTGTCATATTCACACCTACGGACGAGTTAGACTCTCCATAACTAAGCTGCACGTCTTTGGACTGTGGGAGGCAGCCAGAGAACCCGCAGAAAACCCACGCAGACACAGGGAGGACTTATAAACGTCTGCAGTGAGGAGACAGTGCTAACCACGGAATCACTGTGATGCTCTCCATTGAGAATTCTTATCATCTAAAGAGACACAACAAAAATGACTATTACTTCAACTTCAAATGTTAAGCATTTCCATATAAAATTATATGAATGACAGAGGGAAAAAGAAATAATAAGGCCAGTAACATAAATACTCCGGACATTACGACACAGATCATTTTCCTACTCCAGCACTGGCATTCAAGTACTGCAGTTTTTCCTCGTCTACATCCAGTGGTGATAGCGCAAAATGGAACCCTGCGCTTTCGACAAAACTAAGTTATAAAGTTTTTATGACTTCAGCAACCTTATTTTCCGCTGACAGCTACGCAAATGATGAGCATGCCATCTGGCATTAAAAACCCAGTCAGATAAGGTCCTGAGATAACTCACTGAGCTCACGTCTAGGAGCACGCCTGGAAAAATGTTGGTTATAAATATCTGTGAAGTGGGTTCTCCACTGTCTGATGTGGTCGCGATGTACAGACGACTCAGACAATGTAAGGCGGGGGGGGGGGGGGGGCCTGCCCAGCTGACTTTGGGCGAGAGGGTACACAACAATACACAAACTAATTCAAAAATGAATCAAATACAAACAATACAAAGTCATTTGTATGTGTGAAAATGATGTAAACATGAACCAACCCCAGATCTAACTCAACATGTTTACAAAATATTGTGAATAGGTTAATGTATCAACAATTACCACTTTTCATCTGGAAAGAACATAATCTCTTTAATAATGAAACAACAGTCTAATAAATCATTTTACACTAAGTTGAATAACAACAAATAATGCACAAGAGGCTTTATAATATGACCTATCCTATGGAAAATGGATGGAAAAATGAGGCCACCCTCACTAAGTTCCAAATCACAGCACCATAGACTATTTTTTTTACCCAGAAGGGTGGAGCCCCCCGGGGGCCAGTAACAAAAGATTTTACAGGATGTCGCCATGGATGTCCTGCAGAGCTGACCTTGTATTAGACTCGTGACCTTGTCTCGGGGAAGCCCCGGATGGTGTTGGATGCAACGCACATTGCGGTGTAGAGGTGCTGTAGTGCGCTTGATCACATACCTGGGACACGCTTAAGTTTGTGTAGGAACTTTGCACCGAGACAAATTCTTCAACGGGGAGGAGAAGGCGCATTTTGGAGTCGATGTCAATCAGCTGCTCCAGGTCAGAGGGCTCTGGGGTGTAACCTTGTCCTGACAAGACTGACACAGCCCACATGTCCTCCTGGAAGAAAAGCATCACTGAAATAAATCACAGCCCACTGCTTTCTTTTGTGGTAAAACTGAATCGGGAAGTGATAAGCGCTTATTAAAAAATCTTATAACAGTGACGTATGACTGACTCAAGCACTTCACGTCTGGATGGTGAACAGGACACAAATCACCGTTCTCCACACGACAACAACTATATAGTCAAATGCCAGAGCTCTGACGATTGCCTCTTCGTAACTGTGACTATCTGTCCCAAAGAGATTACATTATCTCCAATGGGAACCACTGGGTGGGTAGTGAGCTCATCAAGGTCCATTGGTGAGATACGGTCTTGTAGCCATTCTATCATGCCAAAGAAGTGCACAACTCTGCAAGAGGACACATCTGTAACCTTTGAACGCTTTCAAAGGGGAGTAGAAGAGAGTTGGCATTAGGCACAGCCAACACAAGGGTCTATTGACCACCTGGAGCACCACACAAAGCGGAAAGATAAAAAATACTGATTTGTTGCTTGGGCTTTGCAAAAATAAAACTTCAATATGACATTTCAGAAAGTATTTTGCACAATTCTGAATCTGTCCCGTTGATGGCGTGTGTATGTACAAAACACAATTACCCCAATAACACTGGTCGTGTTCCTCAAAGTGATGAGTCAATATAAAAAAAGGAAGACAACAGTGCTAAAAGTTTTATTCAAGTCATAAAAAAATGAATCAATTCCATCTGTAAATGAATAGTTGCTCATTTTGGGAACTGTATTCATTTGCTTTCTTGCGGCAGAGTGAGAAGCTAACTGGCTGCGGGCCTTAGCTTTACAAATACAAACACATGCAAGCAGAATAAATCTTCATAACAACTCTCGACAAGAAAGCAAATATGTGTATTATGTCATACACTACTTTTTTTACCTAAAGATTTTTTTTTCTTCAGCATATTGGACAGTCCATAGTGAAGAGGCAGACAGGGGGAGGGAGATGGTGTATGACATGCTACATGGGCTCCAGAGGGAATCAAAGTGGGAAATTGCAACATTTTGCCATACCTGGATTCTCTTATTGATCCGTCAGTTCTTTTTTTTTTTTCAAAATAATCATTGCACAGTTATTCCGAAATCCCCATAATGAGAACTAATGTTCTTCTTTATATATATAGTTTCCACCTTGGCCCATAGGTAAGAGATTGTTCTAAAAGTCAAGGCAAACATCATAAATAGAGCAGGAAGACATAAAAGAAATCGCTGGCAGGCCATCCCACCGATGCAGAGCTGTCAAGCTAAATGGAACAGTATGTGAAAGGTTAGTATGTTCCCTCTCACTTCCCAACAGGCTTCATCCCATCTGAGGGCTGTTAAAGCTAATTAAAAGTGAGAATAAAAAACATTTGAAGTTAGCATGGTGTCGGTGGGTTAATAGTGAAACAGTTTACTGTTCCAGGTGGCACAGGGTCTCGGATGATGACCCATCATAGGAAAACCAAGAGGCCTCATTCAGGTCGAAGCTCTATAATAGCACAACCTCACTATGGGATCAACTGTATATGAAAGACCCTGGCTTCAGAAGAAACACTGCAGAGAAATTTGTTCGGAAAACATGATAGTAAAGATGTGGCATTCCTTGTGAACTGCACATTACACTTCACATCTGGTTCATAATCTGATCTGCAGTGAGGAGTCGGGATCTTCTGCCCAGAGGCCGTCTCAGCTGCCAAGCAGTCATCAAAACATTGATATCTGACCAATGTTACTCCACGTGTGCTATTCTCGGGAACAAAGCGTGTCTGAGTTATTCGAAAATCTTCAATAACATCATTCAAAAGGCCAAATATTAGATAATGTCATAAAATCCAACATATGAGGTCAGAAAACAAAAAAGCAATTATAAATGCAGAGATGCAAATGCTACAATATTCCTACGAAACAGCATACTCTCTTTTCAATGGAGTAAATATAAGATTTAAAGGTTGGTGTATAAGAAGCAGGGGATGGGATCATGTGCAGCGTTGCTGTTCACAATAAGACCTTTAGACATGAGGGGGGAAGTATTAAGGAAGTTGAAAAGAGAGACTTATTCGACAGCATATGTTGTCTGTTAGGGCTTCATGTCGGCCTACCTCGCTGTCTGCACCTCTGGCACTATCCTCTTCCTCTTCGTCTATTTGTCGGAGGAGCTCGGCCAGACGCTGATTCTCCCCCTGGGTCAAATGCACTTGGCCCCCATCACCACTTGCAAGCTATAGCATTACAAAACATTTAGAGAAAAAAGGCAGTGAAAATCATTATTTGAATAACATTTCTATTATTTGCGGTGGTGCCCTAACAGGCTTTAAATATTTCTTTCTCTTGAAATACACAGACAAATATTTTCCTAACTGGAAAAACAAACGACCGCGTCGCTCGCTGCAAGTCATGCGATACACCCCAGCACTGCATTTGGCCCTGCTTGAACTTTGACATACCTCGATGTTTCTCTTGACAAAGTCCTTCTGTTTTTTCTTGCCTCTGGAAGCTCCACAGTGGCCGGCTTCACATTGCTCTGCACCAGTCTCGAGTGATTCTGTCGAGTTGCCTGGTGACTTTTCCCCTGTTGGACAAGGCACACTTACGATTCCAGAGGGTAAATATTGAAAAAGTAACTCCAAGCTTTAGTAATAACCGTTAAACAAATTACAGATTTTCTGCAGGAGTCTTTTTTCAGCCATGGGATCTCATATTCTGCCATCTGATCCACATGATTTAAGGGTTATCAGCTGTTAATCTTGAAACTGGGTGAATATAAATAATTTCCCAAAAAATCCAAATCAAAAATTATTAATTTTAATGATACAAGGTGGCATAGTGGGTTGGAAAACCGTGCTTCATTGGAATTATAAGAGGCCACATGACGGCAAGCAGCACAACAATCTCATTGAATTCCAAGCCAGCAAGATCTTGATCAGGAAACTGTTCCAAGTGTCACATAGTGTGTAAATTGTCATGCATTCACTTCAGGAAAACAGCTTTGTAATATCTGAGTCGGTGCCGTACTGTCTGCACCAGCCTGCGATGAAAAAATTAACGAGTTCCCTGAGCTTATGGCGCCATCAGGTGCAAAATCTAAAAAATGCAACTGAGCGCAAATATTCAAAAGACATGGAAATAGGTATGCTGCATTTTCTTTCATGTTTGAACTTACAATGCCCCAGATGTTGGCTGTGTCTGTCATGGTCACCGTCAGGAACCTGAGTTTCAAAGACAGGCACAACGAAATCCTCTTCATCTTCTTCTGTCCCTTTAAGATAAAACAAAACAAAACATGCAAACATATTTTAAATGTGTCACAGTGACTGCGTGTGCTACAGTTTTCAACACTGTTGCTGATCTGTTGTCTGCGCTTACCCCTGACTGCTTCAAGAGATAAAAACAGTCTTGTGTTCAAAGCTTCGTGGGCACATCCAGAGTGACCTTCAGGCTTATTCTGCTGCAGAAAAAGAAATGCAAAAATTCTACAATGACTCCACAAAAGGTGAGACTGAACAGTGTTTTGGTTTTTTCAAAGACCGTACATACCAGAAGTTCTTGCCAGAGTTTGGTTTGAAGTTCCTTCCTTTGACGCTTGACTTCTTTTTCTTTGCAGATCTGTACAGACAGTATTTCATCCAGACGTCTCATTTCCTCAATGGCTCTCTGGAGCTCTGAGTCTTCCTTCTCCTCATCTGTAACACGAGTGTGACACTGGCCTACTGAGAGGCACAAATATTCTATTTACATTGTGGAGTCACTTAATTGATAAAGCTGGATCATCCTAAAGCTTATTTCACTGTATTACTCCCTAGCAAATAGAACACCTACCTTGGTCAGGAGCACAGGCTGAGGAGGTGATAATAGTCTCTTCAGACCTGCGTCGGTTCTACAGGAAGTAGTTTTTTTTTAACGTTATTGGAAACCATCAGACAGCATTAGTTTTTGTTCTATCCAATGCACCATGTTTACTGAATTACCTGGACATCAGCAGCATCGCTGGTCAAAACCTCAAGGGCGAAGGGAGTTGAGGGACAGATTCTGTCAGTGTGAGGCAACGACACGCTGGACACACGGCTGCCTGTGTGCTCGCACGACGCAGGTCGGGAAATGTCATCTAAACTACCTCTGATCATTTCCATCGTGTGATATTCTTCAGCCGTTTCACGACAACAAGATATGGTGGTTATTTCATTAAAAAAAACCCGCCTGTCAACAGAAACTTTTTCTACAGTTTTCCGCTAAATGTCTGGTGACCAGGGACGCGAACATGCCCGGATGTTGTTACTATGGCAGTATATGTCTGTTGCCATGGCTACCGAGCGAAATCGCGGCAGCGCAGCTGATTGGCTTCGATCGATGCAGCTAGCTAGCAAGGGCAGCGAGTTAGCCATTAGGGAGCTAGCCAGCTAGCGGTAAGCCGTGGTAGTGTCGCTCAGCTCGTCGAGGCATAGTTTGTGTCCCCACGGCAACTTTAAATGTCTCCGGTGCGGCTGATATACAGTTAAAGAAGGCTTCAGTGAAAGAAGGCCCGGGGGAGGTGTCGAGGCCGTGGTTTTGGTGGTAGGTAACGTTAAATTGGCCATTGTGATGTCTAGCTAGCGTTAGCAAGCTAAGGAGGCTAATATTGATTGTAGCAGGTAGCTCGCCCTAACACTGAGAATCAGCCTTGATGTGCTTTGTTGGATATCAACCGTCTGCACGTGGCAGCACGGTCGATTGCTTCTTGTCGTCGCCATTGTGTATCCGGCGTGTTTGGTGGTTGTTGTCGCTTTGGCCTCGCGTAGTCAAACGTAGCTATCGTAGCTAATGACGACAACGTGTAAATGGGTGTGTAGCCCGCAAACACGGAACCATTCGGACACAGCGTTGGCCGTCATGTGGAAATGTAGAATCAGTGAACGCTTCGGCAAAATTGATATTCGCGTTAGCGAGAGGAACATTTCAGTTTCTAACCAACGCCAGCTTGCTAAACGCTCACAGCAGCGTTAATGCTGTTTTTCCTCCTCTGGGGTCAGCTCATTGTTCCACTGTCCCACACCCCCCACACCCATCTCGCTGGCGCCGGGCAGGTGTCAACATATGGTCATGGCTATGGGGGGGGGCTGCCTGCCTGCCTGCCTGCCTTTTTCCTCATAACACATTTACACCTTTTGCTTTTCTGACCCTACCAGGTAGAGTTGACTCTGCAGGGGAAGATGTGCAATGGAATGACAGGGTCGATACCAAAAGCCTCGTGGGCCCACACCTCGGCCACCAAACGGTCCTTTTTGTTGCTGCTGGGACTGACTGTAGTGTCCACTGGGCAGGGGTCAGGTGAGACACAGGGTTTCATGGTGTCACTCACTCGCGATCCAGAGCTGCTGCGGGTTACGTCTGTGCTGTATTGACCTGTACTGTCTTTGCCGAACAAGCAACATCACATCTGCTTTGTCATGACTCAGACAAAACGGGTCGGGGAGTCCTGGCTGACAGGGAGTGTAGCGGCCGCCACCAGAGACTTAATCAAGTGTCTCTAAACACTGATTTCATTCAGTACAATTTGATCCTAGCATACTCATTTTCAGAAACGGTCCAGCCCCAAATCTACCTGACGTGATTGTGTTGTCTTAATATCATATGCTATTAGTGTAGTGCCCTACTAATATGTATATACATATCATTTTACTGATATATCGGTGTGTTGGTGCATGTTTTTTTTGTCTTGTGCGTTAAATTATTATGTTTTTAAGCAACACATTGCACAATTGTCATATTGAAAATTCTTAGATAAGATAAAAAAAATTATTATACAGTTTGCTCTTCTCCTTGTACGTACAGTGCTTGCTTTTGAATTTAATTTTTCTCTATCCTCCCCTTATTTTTCTATTTACTATGTCTGTTATGCCCCAGCCACCAATGCAAATTCCTTGTATGGAGGAACCTACTTGGCAATTAAAACAATTCAGTTTTTATATATATATATATATATATATATATATATATATATATATATATATATATATATATACGTGTGTGTGTGTGTGTGTGTGTGTGTGTGTGTGTGTGTGTGTGTGTGTGTGTGTGTGTGTGTGTGTGTGTAAGTGTGTGTAAGCAAGAACTTAACAGATTTATTCTCCCTAGATGAAAACTTCTTTAAATTTTGTTCATCCCATGCCCAATGCCGTTGGTACTGTTCAGTACCGTTGTTTGTGTGTTGTAATGTGTTGTATATGCATGACATTTCAATGTATGGATGTTTACCATAGTCCATCCACTGTCTGTATTACTGGCAGCTTCACTGGGTAACATATATAAAGCCAGTCTCAAAATATTTATTGCCCCTGATTCTATGAAAGAAAACCTTTTTCGCAGAACTTTCTTTTCTGGTCTACTCTTCCCAGGATGTGTGAGGCCGTACATGGTCCAGAACAGCTGGGTAAACCTCACAGAAAGCAACAGGGGCTTGTTCCCTGTGGGCACAATACTGCAGTACAGCTGTGACCCTGGTTACCTGCCAGATGGACCCAGCATCCTCACCTGCACCACGCTGGGGCTCTGGTCTTCTGAACCTCCTCACTGTATACGCAGTGGTGGTAAGACATTCTGTCCACCTCAGTCTTTTCTGGCTTGTAAAATAAGAATGAGTCCGCCTGCTCTCTCAAGTAGAAATCTTCTCTTTCAGTCATTTTCAAGTTTTATTGTTGTTGGGTATTTTTGGCAATTTTACTAGCATATAAAGTGAAAATAAAACAACAGCACATTGGCCCTTTTTAAGCTGGGCAGGTTCTTCATATACCTATACTGAATTTTTTTCCCTCATCAGCATGTCTACCCCTCACCAAACCGGAGAATGGGGGCTACACCTGCCACCCATCCCCCTGTCGAATGTTTTCCCACGGCACTGTGATCGAGTTCTTCTGTGATGAGGGATTCGATCTCAATGGAGACTATAACTACCTGACCTGTCAGGATGGACAATGGGACGGCCCCATGCAGATCAGCTGTGTTAGCCAAGGTTGGTCAGTCCTTAAAACTCCAATCTGTCTATAGGTGAATATGCTGGCCTTAAAGGTGCAGTAAGCAATTTTAGAGAAAGATTGTTTGTTGTTGATTTTTTCTTTTCTTTTTTTTACCGCACTGGTCGGGGCTTGAACCCACAGCCTCGTGTATTGGAGACCAACGCATAAATTACATTTTTCAGAGACAGTGCTCAGCAAAAAAAAAAAAAAAAGCTTCTTTTTTGTGTGCGGCGCACACATAACTGACAGCTAGCAGACTGTGAGGAAATATTTGCTGAATATTACACAGACAATATTACTATTACTAAAATTGCTTACTACCCTTACCTGTCAGCAAAATAATGCCTGACAATGTGTAGTTTGTAAAAGCACTTTGTAATACTGTTGATGCTGATCTCCTTAGATAGCAAGTCACTGTTCTGTCTAGCTCTGCTCAGACGACGTATTATCTCCTATTGTTTTTGCAAATGAAACGATGGCTGAGGCTCTTGGCAAGCGACCATTACCACCACCCGCTCCCGACAAGAAAGTGTGGACATCAAGTGTTTTGAATGTTGTCCCCCTTTTTAAGGTTGTATAAGACCCTCCATGGTGCAGCATGGCTCAACTAATCTGACAGACACCAACGGGAGCTTGTTCTCTGTGGGCGAAGTGCTGCAGTACAGCTGTGACCCAGGTTTCCTGCCGGCCGGACCCAGCATCCTCACCTGCACCACACTGGGACACTGGTCCTCTGAACCTCCTCGCTGTATACGCAGTGACGGTAAAGGCAAATCTCCCCATACTACTTCTGAATGATTTATACACGTACACAAATCAAAACAAACAATCTTACAATCATGAACCAATATGAGACATTAATATGTAGAGTTTTTACAATTAATTGTATTTCTTTCTTTCCATGGACAGTATGCCAGCCTCCATATCAGCCAGAGAGCGGAGGCTACACCTGCCACCCTTCCCCATGTGGAAGACTCTTTCATGGTGCCATGATTCAATACTATTGTGATGAAGGTTATGTTCTGAAGGGAGACTATAAATTCCGTACATGTCAGTATGGGAAATGGGACAATGAAATGCCAGTCAAATGCCTCATGGAGCAAGGTAAAGCTAGATGAGTTGACACATTTTTAACTATCAGATAAATAATTACAAGGTTCTTTGAAACGTTCTGTCTAAACAAAGCCTCTATTATTAAAGATTGTCTGCAGATGTTTACTTTATTTTTTAATGTCCCCCCTTTGTAAGGTTGCATAAGACCATCCATGGTTCAGCATGGCTCAACTAATCTGACAGAAAGCAACAGGAGCTTGTTCCCCGACGGCACAGCGCTACAGTACAGCTGTGACCCTGGCTACCTGATGGACGGACTGAGCATCCTCACCTGCAGTGCACTAGGACACTGGTCCTCTGAACCTCCTCGCTGTTTACGCAGTGACGGTAAAGACAGAACCTCACTAGAACTTAGAGCTTAGTGAAACAACTTAAAAGACTGATATCTTCATTGCATTTCTTTCTTTCCATTGATAGTTTGCCAGCCTCCATATGAGCCAGAGAACGGAGGCTACACCTGCCACCCCTCACCATGCCAAAGACTTTCTCATGGCACCGTGATTGAATATTTCTGTGAGGAAGGTTATATTCTGAAAGGTGACTATAAATACCTCACCTGTCAATACGGGGAGTGGGACGGCCAAATGAAGCTCAGCTGCCTCATGGAGCAAGGTAAAGATTAGATGACAATTTTGCAGTATCAAACAGATAATTACAAAGTTCTGTACAAATAATCAGTTTTTTATCTCACAGACCTTGATCCAACTTTACCACTGGGGATGCCCGCCTTGTCCATTGTGGCATCCACAGCCAGCTCGGTGGCGCTCATCCTGCTCCTCGTGGTGCTTTTTGTACTTCTACAGCCAAAACTCAAGTCCCTCCATCGGTGAGTTTGCTTGTTCCCAGTAATTTGCTATTGAAACCACAAACTGATGCGCACTTAAAATCGTAGAAACTATTGTAAGCAAAAAAACAACAGAAGTTGATAGATTTAAACTTTATTGTGGTCCTCCACACCTAGACGTGATCAGGGTGTGTCCGGTCAGCCCGTGTCCATCCTGGTGGAAGGAGTCCAGGTGACTCTGCCCTCGTACGAAGAGGCTGTGAGCCGCGGCGGAGCCTCGGCTTCAGCCCTCAGCTCCGAATCTCGGGTCCAGATAGTGCTATCTGAGGGACAGCATGCCACCGCGCCAGAGGCTGGTCCCTCTAGGCCTCCATCTCTCAAACAGCAGCATTCGGAGTTGGCTGTGGTCCACCCTGTACCACCTTCCACGTCTTCCTCATCTCCCTCACCCTCTACCTGGTCTCTGGAGCATGCAGGCGCGACAGCTCCTTCATCCTCACAAAGAAGGGCGTCTGCAGGCAGCGACCAACACAGCCTGTCTCAGGACTCTGAAACGGACTACTCTGATGGTAAAACCCCATTCATATGAAGTTCTTACTTATTTAAAGTCTCCACTTTGTACTGATGACATCTCTTTTCTACAGATATGCCATTGCTGAAGGAGGCCTGAAACATGCTGGGGCCTTTTGGACTTACCTGAGACAGCCAGAGTTGCTACTGATGCCACTGGTGAGTGGGATGCCTCTTTGAGAGTTTGTCAACACATCTGTCAACACAGACCAGCCCGGCTGAAGAGGCTCTAAGTGATGCAGTGGATCACTCAGAACAGTTCCTCTGGCCATCCCAAAGGAGAACAAGAGAGGGGATTCTCATGTAGATACATGCTTACGTTTTTTTTAGAGGAATTCCTTCACTACTCATGTATGTCTTATGTCTAAAGCTGAGTTTGAAAATGTAAAAAAAAAAAACTGAAAGGAACAGGCACCTCCGAAGGGAATGTGTCTGTGAAGGCTGCTGAATGAATTGACTGATGTATTTCAGATGGATGGGCAAAGCTGCAAACTTATTTTTGGAGCTATTAATCTTATCAGTGTCTCGTTGACTGTTGCTTTTTTTATGCTCATATCGTATCACACCATTTAAGACACGCATTAAAAAAGATGCATGAAAGCCAGGTTATCTAGACTGCTTTCCAAGTCATGTTCACTCACTACATTGTCTTTTTGTGGTTATACATCATTATTTATGGGTTATTAGTCATGACACGCACCATTCCACATGTCACTATATAGTATAAGGCTGCTTGTCCACCCAAATCTTTTTTTGGATCGAGGGTAAAAAAAAAAAATCAAGTGACATATTTTTTCTGGACTTACATTCAACAAATGTCATCCTGACTTCCTTTTCTTCTTACCCTTTCCCCCAATGGCCTTACCTTTCCACTTCTATGCACAGGTATCTAGAAAATGTTCAATAAGTCATTTTAAAACTGAATGTCGGTTAAATGCCTCCACTGCTTAGTGATATCATGTGTGGTCAGACACATCACTTGTACACTGGAAAATATTATCTTCTTAATTTATTCAGGCTGCTTGGAAACTCCTGTTTTAAGGAAACTAAAATGTGTATTTTATTTATTTGTGTCCAGAATGCTGTTGATCAGCCATGGCTTCTTTTTAATGCGTCCACAACTCTTGGAAACTTAAAAAAAAAAAAAAAAAAAAAGGTATTTTCACGTTGCTGCTTCACTTTGAATTCTCCTGCAGGCACGTTAACACTAAGTGGCTGGGAAGATCAAACACAAAAAAATTTGCAAGTGTATAGCTTGGTGTAATGTCAGTGTTCACTTTGTTTGACTGTGTCCATTCAGTTCACCTTTGGACTGAGAATTCTCTTTTTGTGCAGATGGTATTTTAATATATGTGAGAAGTTTTAAAATTCAGTTTGCCATGTATTATACCATATGATCCTGTTTGATTAAATATTATTTGAGATGTTCAAGTTGCCTGAATCCTTTTTTTCTTTTTCAATCGACTGCTTTTCAGATATGGGATTAACCTTTTTCGTTACACATTTTAATTAAATTAATTAATAGCAAATAACACATTTAATAACCAAAATAAAATAAAATAAATGTGCTGATATTTATTGCATCATACAATTATCTAATTTCTATATTACATGATTTTATATACAAATATATGAATACAAGATCTAATATATAAGTTTCTACAACTTCACAACCACTGGTTGTAATTAAGTGAAAAACATTAAAGTGTTAGTTGCAAATCCAGTAACAATCTTTTTGTCAGTATCAAAGGTTTGAGTAAAGATCCTGAGACAGAGAGTGCACTCAGTATGTAGCATTCAGCCCCTCCATTTTTCCCGCTGCAGCACTGGGTCTGTCGCTGCGATGCCGTCATGGTTGTTTCACCTCCTCATGTTTAATCTCAACACTGGCATATCTTGTATCTGTAACAGACGGATGATATTAGACTTCTGCGTTCTTTACGAAATTCAAAACACCAATGGCTACCTATGTGCTTGTGTGAGCCCCTCCTCCAACCCCTCTTCTCAGCCTCGCTCCACAAAAACACACACACACACACACACACACACACACACACACACACACACACACAGGCAGCTGTGACAGTTACCCTCAGCTGGTTCCTTGAATGTTTGGTAACATCTGAAACACAGGGTCAGGAGAAAGGCCTCGATACACTGGAATGACATGTATATCAAGGGGAAGAAAAACATGGGTCCAATGACTTCCAGGGGAAAGGCCACCTTTAGGATGGCAAAGCACAGCTGGATGTTTTGACACCCCGTCTCCATGGAGATGGTCCTACTGCATCTAAATGAAAAAATTGAGTCATTTGTCGTTTTGACAGTGTTATTTGATTTTGATACTAAAATGCACCAGTTGTTGTACTGCATCTGAATCAGATATCTTTAAATAACAGGGTTTCTTTCCAGGTGAATTATTAGAAGCTTTTCAATGCTGTATGACAGATTACTGGAAAAGTCATTTTTTATATGCATCTACTCTACTATACAGACAATTTATTACAGATCTGGGTTGAAATATTACCACAAGACAACCGTGGACAAGGTATTCAAAAAATGTACTCAAAAGTCACTATTACAATATAAAAATATTCAATTTAAATCTACTAAATGCCTTCCAGTATGAAAGTACTAAATATCAAACAAACCCGAAAAGCAGAATTTTGCTCTTAATTGTTTTTGATTGGATTAATTGTTCACAAATCATGCACATGCTAAGACTGTATCGTGTAAAGAGGGGTCACTAGTAGACATTTTCATTTTGTGGAGTCACAAGCAAATAGGTTGGGAATCAGGAATGTATACAGCTTTGTCAAAAAGGGGGAGATTGTTTCAGCTGCAGAAATGTTGATTAATTGAGGACCGTGGTGAAACTTTCCAAAATGGGAACAAACTAAAAGAAACTTGAAAAGAATCTTGAAAAGTAGACAGGCGTTTTGACCAGGATTGGTCAGATCCAGTGTGCGTTCACATACTTTGCACTGAGTCCGCAAATGAGAGATAAGACAAATCCCAGGATAAAGCCAATCAGTGGCATCAGTGCGGCCGCTACCAGGTTCTCTGGTGTGAAGGCTGTCCATATCAAGTCTTTGATGGCTGCACAGGACATGATGACAAGTAGGATGCTGGAGACAATCAGGATGCCGAGACCAACCTGTCAAGACAGGGTGAGCGAAAGCATGATACAAGAGGCCACAATTGCACATACCCTTTCTGTTTATTTGGACAACACACTACACCCACGCCATGTGATGAATTGTTTTGCTAAACACAACTTTGTGTCCAATTGTCCTTTTTGTCTGAGACATTGCGACGTGTCACAGCAGGAAAGGTTGAAAGTCAGCTGAATTCCCTGGAATTGAATCAAAAGATCTGTTCCTGTGATGGCTGTGTTCATGAGAGGAAGATTTCAGGAATCTTACTTTTTTTACCACTACTGAGTAGTTTGGCTTGTAGTGATTGATGGCGATGCCCATGGCGCAAGGCACCAGTGTGAACACGAGGGTTAAGGTGATGCCAGCGTATGGGACAGCCTTTTCCAGACCGGGGAAGCCTTGGCAGTAGATGTAAAGCAGCAAAGGCATCAGACCCATGGCCGCGAAGCTGGAGGAAGTGGTCAATACGATGCTGGAAGGGTATCGGAGAGAAGAAGAAGCATTATGAGACTGACGAGTCTGAATGTGTCAAACTGTAAACTGCATGCAAATCGAGGCTCTTGTTTTGTACATTTCTGTTTATCCAGAAATGTCAATAAAACCAATTGCTCATCACCCAGCTTAACAAAGGAAATTACTTTAGCGATTTGCATTCTTCCAACAAGACAGGAGTCAACGCATCAATAAGGGTTTACCTGAGGCTCATGTCACCCTTAATGGCAAGGGAAAAAATGTTTGATAAGCTTCCTCCTGGAGAGCAGCCACATATGAGCAAAGTCCCAGCCTTGATGGGGTCCATCTGTAGGATTTTGGCCAGACAGAAAGCAGTGAGGGGCATGATGCCAAACTGGGACACCAGTGCAATGGCTACTCCTCTTGGACGGAGGACATGGTCTTTGATTTTGGAAATCTCCATCGTACAACCGAGGGATATCATGGTGATGATGAGGATGCCCATGGTGAAGATGTCGATGACTGTGTTATTCGCGGACAAGTCATCCAGGTAAACCATGCTTCCATTTCGAGAAGCGTTCACTCGGCTGTAGATGTGTGCTATTCCTGTCTGGACTTCGGTCGCGTTCATTGCGGCACTCCTCCAAATCCTGTGCTGTGTTAGGATTACTCTTCTGTGGCTTCCACCTGTCACACAAAGCAAATGAAACAGATGCATGGCAAAAATTTAAATGTCATTATTTAGATATTCAGTTAGCCTATCTTACAGCACAGAAGTTGCCCGACTAAATGAAATATGTCGCCTCTTACAGGCAAAACAAGGAGCTGCTGCTGCAATATAAGCATTTGCGCCACCTCCGGGCAAATAATGTGATATTACAATGCTTCTTTTCCTTCTAGCAATTTTGAGTTTCAGGCTTGAGAAAGCTGGCCCTTAGTCACGTCACTTCCTTATTTGTCCTCTAGCTGTTGTCACCAGCAAATATGTGCATGCTTTTACACGTGACCGACATAATGACTAGAAAACTAGTTTTAGAAAGCTAGTTTTCTAGTCATTATGTCGGTCACGTGTAAAAGCATGCACATATTTGCTGGTGACAACAGCTAGAGGACAAATAAGGAAGTGACGTGACTAAGGGCCAGCTTTCTCAAGCCTGAAACTCAAAATTGCTAGAAGGAAAAGAAGCATTGTAATATCACATTATTTGACATGTCAAACCATAAGCTAGCTGGACAAACAACTCATCTCAAACATTTCCTGACACAATTAGCACGTTGGTTTCACATACCCAAGACTCTGGGTTCAAGGCCCCGCCAGCGCAGTAAAATCATCAACAACAACAACAAACAGATAGACAAGATTTCTCAAAAACCGCTTGCTGCCCCTTTAAGGAACCAAGTGACATCGATGGCCAGGTATCCAACCACGTCCAGTTGTGCCTGATTCAACTCTTCTTTGTTTCCTAAGTGATATGGAGTAATGGATACCAATATTATTTCGTAAAAATCTACAAATGTTCTGAAGAGAACAAATACAACAGTTAATAGTTAACTCAACACACACAGGAGAGCCATACTGATTCACTGCATGACATATTCCTTCATTTCAAATTGCTTTCTTTGAAATGGTGAGAAGAATAATTATACTTGCCATTTTTATGTAGGCTATGAAAGGAATTTTGGTACAGCATGGCTCTTTTTTTCGGATGGCACTGGAGTTTCACAGCACAGACGGATGAGCTTTAACTCTATTCTTTTCTGGGACATTTCACAATAGAAATGGATAATAATGATAATGGTAATTCAAATAATAATAATAAGAAGAAGAAGAAGAAGAAGAAGAAGAATTAATAATAATAACAAAAGGACAAAGTAGTGTCGATCTCACACTTAAGAAAACAAGACGTGATACATTTCTTACCGTCAGCTCAGGCCAGCAGGTTTAAGCCGTTCTTCCCAAAGACTTGTTTGCATCTGTCCTCACATTTTTGTGCCTAGCTCCTTTTTTCTCTTTTGGGACCCTCCCCTTCTATCTATCTCTCTCTTTCTCTCTCTCTCTCTCGCTCTGTGTCACATGGACTCATGACAGCACGATAGTTGTGATCACTACAACTGACTCCAGAAATAAGCCCTTAAAAAACACTCCGTGGAACCCCCACCCAACGGTTGTCGTGTTCATGTGTTACCCAGACTTCAAGTAAATCCAGCTTTTATGCTATTTACTGGAATTCACCCCTTTGCATAGGGACTTGTTCCCCTAGTTCCTCTTTTTCTGGGCACCGTGGGAAAGTTTGGCATTGGGGGGCTTCAATAACATGTATAGAATGTTATTGCTTCTGTACCTTTAAAGGGGCGCTGTATTCATTTGGCCTAATTTGCATGTGTGGACTTGCAATTAATATTATGCAACCAGGCAGAGGAATGAGTTTGCCTGGCAGAGTTACCAGTCTTTTCAAAAGGGGCACCCTGTTGTCATGAGACTGGGGTGCTTTGTACACCAAGACTATATCAGCTACGTTGAACAAGGCTCAAATGTTGTTGCCCTAATCTCTAAGGTATAAAAGAGATCAAGTCAAAGTTAGAAGGGCCAGATCCTAAAATCCTTATGCACCTGACAATCAGTGGAATCTCTTGAATGTGAGTTATGTTCACTTGTGTTAACTCCACAGACAAAGAAGTCTTGGTTAAAGGCATAAATACAGAAGACATTTGGTACAAGGTTGAACCTTGGGCAGAAATAATGCAGATGAGAACTTAATCAATTACTAAAATTCTGCAGGAAATTAAAAAATCCAACAGAAAGAGAAGAGGAAGAAAACGGGGATGACGACCAATTGCCAATCTGTTGCCTATGATTGAATCGGAGAACGACGAAAAAAAGCCGGTGTTGCGTGAGGTTCTGGGAGGCAATAATGACATTCGATTCTACACAAGACAAGCAAAGTATCCTGATCTGTATAATACAATGAACAATATTTCAGATTTTTTTTCTATGAAAAAATAGGTATTTGTTCTGTATCGGCATGAATATTACACTCCAACAATCATATTTCAAAAATCTTTGTGTTGCTAAGTTCTCTAAGAAAATGAACAAGACAAAGTCCTGATACTTCAGCACACATTTTTAGGTTGTATATAAGCAGTGATAACTTGCTCTGGAAGCTATTTAATGGCCCTATGGAAGAAATTGTGCAGCCGTGAATGGTGAGTGGGGGTGGGCACTGGGCAGCCAAAGTGAGCTTGGACATCTGGCCTCATAATCATGTGCTGGAAGAAGAGCCATTGTAGCACACTATTCTGCTGACAATTACCAAGAATGTTATCTGATTTTATATTGCAGCAACACTGATTTATTCATGCCATATTTTTTCTAATATATTTTTTACAACACTACAGGAATGTTACTGTGATCCACTGGATAATAGCACTGGAGATCCTGAGACTGCTGTGTTTGCAACTTGTAGGAGAAAACGGTGTGGTTCACAAACTAATCATTCAAAAGAACAAATCGTCCCGGTGATTGGTGAAAGAGCTGAACTGAATCGCTGCCTGCAACAATTCCTTCTCAGGGGGGCACTTGACCAAATACGAGTCATTCTCAGCAGTCAAACATGCCGTTTCATCCCATTTTATAGCATCAAATAACGAATTCAAAAAATAGATAGAGATAGATAGATAGATAGATAGATAGATAGATAGATACTTTATTCAGCCCAAGCTGGGAAATTCCGGTGTAGCGGCAGCACGTTTCACACAGCACATATTAAAAATATATACAATATACAGTATACACAAATAAATTTAAAATATAAAATTGGAAAAAATATAGAGAATAAGAATGATACAATTTAAATAACTTACATGAAGTATTAACAGTGGAAATAGTGCAAGTGTGCCAGGATTTATGTATACTGTTTAGCTTAAACAAAGTCTATCTGTCAGCCAGAAGTGAGGTGTTACAGAGTTTATGACTTGGGGCATAGGTTATATACCTTAGCAGTGTAAACTTTAGGAAGAGTTTTTTGTCTGTTGTCATGTAATAAAGGACATCTATATCCAGAGGGGCTTGTTTTGTCCCAATTTCTTTCCCTGTTATATAACCATAGACTGAAGTTTATTGTATGTTTTTCAGAATCAGCGTCTTTATTATTATTATTTTTTGTTACTTTATTAGGTTTTCTCAGTAGGCCAGAGATAGAGGAAAATGGGGCGATCAGAAATCTCGGGGTGGCACACCAAAACCAAAAGCCATGACTGAATTTCGGGAAAACTATTATGCCGTTGTAGTATATTTTGGAGTTTGGGATTTGAGGTTTGGAGAGTTGGATTTTGTTTATTTTGTTACCTTAGTTATTTAATACTCTTGTTTCCTTCTTACCTTCACTTGGGTCCTGCTCCTTCATACCTGTGACACTTAAACCTTTAACTATTATAAAAAATATACTTGATTGTTGATTTAAATGGATAGTACCTAATGTAAAATGTATTTGACCCAATGTAAAACATCACCAAAAGGAGAATTTACTATAATTCTGCTGCTCTTGTATATATTAAATAGAAGCTGCTGGGCTATTTATTATTGTACTTAGACCTAACTTTACTATTTAACTATTATAAAAATATATTTAATTGATTTAAATGAATAGTACCCAATGTCAAATATCACATAGAAGCATTTTACCCCCATGAAGCATATTATGCATTTGCTACTGCAACTCTCTGGGCTCTCAGGTCCTTGACGGTGCCACTGAATAAGTAAGATACACTGTTCAGTTTTTCAGTGTTTGAGTTCAGGGAATTGGGCGAGTGAAAGGGTCTTTATGATGAGTCAATACTTGTTTTTCCAGACGCTGGGGGAAAAAAGGGCATAATGCACACACGCCTAAAAAAGGTACACCGCGTCTAAATCCGCGGGCTTGTGGGAAATGTAGTTCAACTTCGAGACATCGCGCTCGTGCAAACCGGGCTGCGTGTCGGCTAGCGACAACATTACCCACAACGCCTTGCTCTGTTCGCGCATGCGCCGTGTGCGTTTCCCCCGTCCATGTGTAGGCGAATCGCGTGTGGAGAGACCGTCGATCGTCATGTCTCTGCCGTAGCGCAGCCCCCAGCGCAGCGCCGTGCTCGCATGTTGTCATTCGCCTCCGGGTCGTCGCTGCACTTTGTTTTGACAGCGGCTCGTTTTTTTCTTTTTCTCGCACCACTTTCGCTTTTCACCGAAGAATGAGCGAAAACGACGACATCGAAGTCGACAGCGATGTATGTGGTTCCGTCTTCCTTCAGAGAGAAGCAGCTAGCCAGCATGTTAGCCAACTTTAACAACCCTGTCAATCCATCTCGCTGGTAGCTAACGAGCTAGCTGTGGTACTCGGCTAACACTTCGTCTCATTTGACGACTCGGGCGGGAGGGGAGGGAGGGAGGGAGCGGCGGGGCTGTGTCGAACTCAAACTCATCCGGCCGGCGCGTGGGCTGAAAGTTGAGCTGATCCCGTCAAAGCTGCTCGACGCCGTGTGTTTCGATTTCAAGGAAATCGACGACGACAACAACAACAACAACAACAGCAACTGCTCTGACTCCCTGACAGTTCTCCTTGTGGTCGTCCATGTCGCTGCAGTCAGCTGAGGTCACGCTCACTCTGTGCATCAGCTCTGTGCATCGAAACGCTGTGCTGCAGCAGGTGCAGCTTCGGGCGCACGGAACAGAAACAGGCGAGGTCTGAGGCGAAGCTGTCCGCCGTGAGGGGGTCGTCATCTGGTGTACGGAGGACTCCTCGGCGTATTTTGACATAATGCAGCCCTTGTCTTTTTGTTGTTGTTGTTTTGTTCGCGGATAAGGGGTAACCCCGTCACGTCAGCCTGAGCTATACACATATATGTATATGTGTGTGTATATATGTATATATATATGTGTGTGTATATATATATATATATATATATATATATATATATGTGTGTGTGTGTGTGTGTGTATATATATGTATATATATATGTGTATATATGTATATATGTATATAGCAGAGGGCTACCTGGTTGATCCTGCCAGTAGCATATGCTTGTCTCAAAGATTAAGCCATGCAAGTCTAAGTACACCTGGCCGGTACAGTGAAACTGCGAATGGCTCATTAAATCAGCTAAATATATATATATATCCCCCCCATGCAGCCCTCTCTGGACCAATTCAGTTTGGTGATTCCATCGATTTGATAAATATTTGCAATCATTTACACGTTATCATCATTTATATGCATGCTCCGTACACGCTTGCACGTAACAATAACTCCAAATAAAAAATGTTGCTCGCAATTAGCCCATAAAAGCTTTTTATACCGCATTCAATGTTATGTCCTGGCAAATTCCCCACGTCAGCTATTATGGCTGATCCTGTCAACCCACACCGCACGTGTTACCTGTCTGTAATTGATCATCACAGACACACGTGAACTAAAGAGTCTCCGGCTTCTGGCCGCAACCACAGGGTTCGAGAAGACGCCGTGTCACCATTGGTCGTATTTAATATCTTATCAGTGCCATTTGTATGATTTCAGCTTTAGGCAGGCTGTTTTCTGATCCTTAACTTCTGACTGACCGACAGCTGTAAAGCTACATCAGGTGCACAAGGGGTAGACTGGAGGCAGACACATGCTCCTATTGTGTTTTCGATCATGGTGACAGTTGTCGCCACGTTGTCGTCTCTCTCCTGAGTTAAACCTTTGCACACATTGTCGTTGCTTGTTATTGAACATAAGATTAGATTTCCTGGTAGCCGTAGGAAATTAAAGGACTGAGCGCAGCGGACAGAAACTCAGACTGTAGTCCACGATAGAAAAACGTAAAATCCCACTGAACTCGGTGGGTGTTGGAGTTGATATGGAGTTCTTGTGAAGGACAATTGGTGTTGAGACCGTCAGGGGTGGGCCTGTCGCAACAACGTCTTTTTGTTGCATGATGAATTGTCTCAGAAATAATTGCGATAAACAGTATTATCATAATTTTAAGACCTTTTTTTCACACTGAATCATTTGAGGTTGGTAGTTGATTCCTACACGGTTTGTGTTGCTGCTGAGAGAAATGTTATCGAAAGTTTAGACTTGCAGTTTAGCCCTCAGACAAAACAAGAAATTGAAGACATGGTGCCTTTAGAAAAATATTATAGTTATATTTCATAGACCAAAAACAGTGGCAGAAGCAGCAAGACTTGCTGGACTGTTGTTGACATTCGTTCTTATGTCAACAAACACACATGTAGACACAATGGATGTTACTGATATCAATAAAAATTATTGATTTCATATTCCTGTATCCTACGATAATGTAATTATCGTGACAGGCCTAAGGCAGGGTGTGCTTTTCCAGCGCAAATGCAATGGAAAGCAAACAGCACGTTAACCACGGTAAACAGAGATCACATCCTTTTCAACATTTATACACTATAGGTTCCTGTTATATAATTTCAGGAAATTTTTGATTTCCATACATTGACAAAAGCACTGTATGAAGATAAGAGCGTCATTTATTTAATATTTAAAGCAGAAATATATGCACAGTGCTGCTTTATGCTGCTTCGTCTGGTTTCTTCTCCTGTTTGAGGAATAACATGGAAATCAAGTTACAAACATCATTTTTATTTTGTGTCTTGTGTGTATAATTGCCCCGTGACAAGTATGAACTCTGACCTTTTGCAGGCAGACAAGCGAGCACATCACAATGCGCTGGAGCGCAAACGCAGGGACCACATCAAAGACAGCTTTCACAGTTTACGAGATTCTGTGCCTGCATTACAAGGGGAGAAGGTGAGTATTTTTAAAAAAATTTTTTTGAGAATTAAGAACTACGTAAAGAGAAAATAAATAATTTTTGGAACACCGAAGCTGCTTTTAGACCTGCGCTGAAGTCTGGGTGTTTTCCTGAAATCTTCCCGGAAAATGTCAAACTAAGCCCAAGTGAGAATACAGCAGGAAAATCTGCGGAACATTCACAGCAAGCGAATGGGCGTGTTGATGACTGTGTTGTCAATTCCACCACATTGACTATAAACAAAAACACTGTTGTCTGCATTGAACTGATCGCCACGTCCCCTCTCCTGCACGCTCTACCCAGAGTCCCACAGAACGTCCCAGGAGTTTTCTTTTTGGTGTGAATGCGTCTGACTTGAGACAATCTCCTGCTGCGTTCATCATATGTGAACGGCAAACTGCAGAAATACTGGCCCACTTAAAGGCCAGTATCGAATTGTACATTCACAAAAGGAAATAGCAGGTTTGTCGCTGTAGATTTAGTAATTCATCCATCCATCCTTTTGCCCGCTAACTATTTGCTTGGGAACGAAACTCGGAATGAGATACTTCCTAATTTGCATTACTCCAGGAAAGCAGACAGATGTCACACAGTCAGCACCAACCCTTAGCACTTATTTCCTTTACTGCACTTTTCTTGTCTATGAATTGTATGTAGTTGAAGGTGTGCAGAGCACCATTGTTATTAATGATGACTGTATTCTGACCCAAAGCTGGTCAGCAAAAGCAGTATAAAGCAGATTAACAGTTGATTAGGTAAGTGAATAATATGTTGTACCTGAACGAACAGACACTACAGCGTTGCCCCCTGGCTCTCTGAAATTTCTGCTGACAGAGCTCTGTTAAACAGGCGTCCCGAGCACAGATTCTAGACAAAGCCACCGAGTACATCCAGTATATGAGGCGGAAAAACCATACCCACCAGCAAGACATTGATGACTTGAAGAAGCAGAATGCTCTGCTGGAGCAGCAGGGTAAGTGGAGCAATGTTTTTTTGTCGTTGAATATAAAGCGCTACGTGGTCTTTCTGTTGTGATATTCAGTATGTGATATGTGTGTACGTACTAATTTTCTATTTGTGTTTTTTGACTGTTTGCAGTCCGCGCTCTGGAGAAGGCCAAGGGGAACACTCAGCTCCAGACGAGCTACTCCTCCGACAGCAGCCTGTATACGAACCGTAAAGGGAGCGCGGTGTCCGCCTTCGACGGAGGGTCCGACTCCAGCTCCGAATCGGAGCCAGACGAGCCGCCCAACAGGAAGAAGCTGCGTGCGGAGGCCAGCTAGACTCTCTGAGAGGACTCTCTCTACCCACCAGCCCTGACTTCCTCTTACCTGCCTGCACTCAGCCCTGCCTTCTTACGCCTGTCCAGGAGTCGAGGTGGAGACTGAGTGAGAGAGGTACTATTGTGTATGAAACGCTTCTACCTTCCTTTTTCCTCCTGGCAAAGCATCCTCTTGTGGCCCCGAGAAACGACTTTTGAGACCTTCGCAGTGAGGCAGCTGTGCAGTTTTTGAAGGGTTTAAGCTCTTCAAGCCTCATGATCACCTTTCATAATCTTAAGTGGAGAAGACACGGGGTATGAGGCTTCAGTAAAGCTACAACAAAATAACCCTCGTCTTTCTCTCGGTTGTTTTGTACGTCAACTGCAACCATGTGGAGGAATTGTCAAACTTTAAAACCTTTTGACACAATGTTGATTTGGGATAATTTACCCTTTTAAATATTCATACTTTTCCAGAAAAAGAATGTGAAGTTGCTTTTGAAAATAATGTACGGTATACAAGAGGAGACACCCCCCCCTTCTTCAGTGTAGGTGGCTGAAGTTTTTGTCTTTGACATTTTAAATGTTTGTGTAATCAGATGAATCTCTCTATTTATAGTGATGCACCAAAATTGATTTCTTATCCTTATATATTCATATGTCTGACCGCCTTCATGTGTGGCTTGAGATTTTCCAGAGAACATACAGGATGAACTAGTTGACCTGTTGTTTTAGTGTTTTTTTTCACAGGTTCAACTATTCATTTCCCTTCTATTTTTAATTGTTATTAAATAAGATGTGGGTATTAAAAAAAATCCCCTAATGGATACTGAATGTTACGCAATGCAGTTCAAGGGCAGTGATCTTTATTTTTATTAATGGAAGTCCATGTCAGTGTGTAGTATATAACACTGTATACTCTTAAATGGTGTCAGTTCTGCAAAAGAAAATCCTTCCCTTGAAATATTTGCCTGTGCTGGGAGCGTTTATCTTTCTATCCTTTTTTCCCTTTTTTGCAGAGGTAAATAAGTGTGTATGTAATCAATATTTGTTGGTTCCATTCCATGGAAATTACAGGTATGTTGTACATACTGCCAATGGTTGTCTTGCAAGTTGAGGCATACCTTTATTATGAGACTATAAATAAAACTATTTTATCCTTTTGGGATGTGTTTGTGATCCAGTGTGGAGTTTTTTCCCGTAAGATCTTATAGATGATAAGTAATGGCATTAACGCAGTTAATGAAATGATCTGAAAAGCAATCAAGGGGATAGCTTACTTAAACAAGAACGATGGTAACTCCTTAAAAGGTTTTGATCACAGAACAATGTTTGAATTGTGGTTGCATTGGGACCCCCTTATTTAGATGAGCACTTAAGAAAGAAAGCAGCTTTTATCCTTTGTAATATTTTGTGAAATCATATGAAATTAAAACTAATTTTATTGTAAATATTACATAAAGTTATGATAATTATGTTCCATGTCATTTTTTCTAATAATTGCCACGGGTAAGTGTTGTGTTTGTGCTGAGTCAATATACTGTACTATAGTATATTGTTGACTCAGTGTGATTAGTCCTGTGATAATGATAATTTAAAAAGACTGATAAGCAATAAAACCAACACCTAAAACAAGCATGTTCAAAGCAATTAAAAACAATAAAACCAGTAACTATCAGGTGAGAAATGTAGGACCATTGTATGTGGAAAGCTGATCTGAAGGTGTGTTTTGATTAGTGGTTTGAATGTGTCCAGGTCAGTACAGTCACGTATGGGTAGGGTGTTCCAGAGGGAGGGGGCTGCAATGGTGAAAGCTCTGTCACCCCAGGTACGGGGCTTGGTCCTGAGCGGTGGGGAAAGAAGGTTTGCGTCAGAGGAGCGGAGGTTACAGGGGGGATTGTGGCGGTGGAGCAGGTCTGTGAGGTAGGAAGGAGCCTGGTTATGGAGGGCTTTGTGGGTTAGGAGGAAGACATTAAACTGGATGCGTTAGGAAACAGGGAGCCAGTGGAGGTTCTGAAGTACGTGAGTTATGTGATCACGGGAAAGGGTGTGGCTGAGGAGACGGGCAGCAGAGTTTTGGATGTATTGGAGTTTATTTAAGGCTTTTGCAGGTGAACCATAGAGGATGTTGCTGTAGTCAATTCTGGAAGTGATGAAGGCGTGAATCAAAGTTTCGGCAGCAGAGAAGGTGAGTGATGGGCGGAGACGGGCAATGTTTTTGAGGTGAAAGAAGGCAGTTCTGGTTATTTGGTTGATGTGTTTTTCAAAAGTGAGGGTGCTGTCAAAGATGACTCCCAGGTTACGGATGTGTGGGGATGGAGACAGGGTGGAGTTGTTGACAGTGAGACCGAAGTTATGGGTTTTCTTTGTGAGCGATTTCGGGCCGATGAGCATCAAGTCGGATTTATCGTAGTTGAGTTGGAGAAAGCTGGTGTGCATCCAGGTTTGAATATCGGTGAGGCAGTTGGTCAGGGTGGGGGATATAGCTGTGGTGATGGATTTGGTAGACATGTAGATCTGGACATCATCGGCGTAGCAGTGGAAGTGAAGACCATGTTTGCGTATGATATTTCCGAGTGGTAGGATATAAAGGATGAAAAGGAGAGGACCAAGCACTGAACCTTGGGGGATGCCTTGTGACAGAGGAGCAATGGAAGAGTTGCAGTTGTTTTTAATGTGTATGAACTGTTGTCTGTTGGTGAGATAGGAACGGCCACTGATGTTGCAGTAGGTTTCCAGTCAGGACAGGAGGATGGAGTGGTTGATGGTGTCGAAAGCTGCAGTGAGGTCAAGCATGATAAGAAGGGTGAGGTGGCCAGAGTCAGAGGAGAGGAGGAGGTCATTGGTGACTTTGAGGAGGGCTGTTTCAGTGCTGTGTTGTGAGCGGAATCCAGATTGAAATGGTTCAAACAGGTTATTGGAGGAGAGGTAGGTTTTAATTTGGGCAGCGACAAAATTCCAGGATTTTTGATAGGAAGGGGAGGTTGGATATGGGTTGGAAGTTGGACATGGTGTCCGGGTTTAGACCAGGTTTCTTGAGGATGGGGGGGACTGATTCAAGCTTGAGTGTTGTGGGGACTGATCCGGAACTGAGAGAGGAATTGATGATTGTAGTGATGAGCAGGGCGATGGATGGTAGACAGGTCTTAATGAAAGCTGATGGGATGGGATCAGGGGTGCAGGTGGAGCTGTTCATACCTGTGGTGAAATGTGAAAGCTCCATAGGAGCAGCACGGCAGCCTAGGGCAGAGGCACCGCGACGGTGCTGGGTAAATGGTTCTGGAGAGAGCGGGGCCGGGCACGATAGGCGACCGGATCTGCCCTCCCAAAAAAAAACTATCAGCGAACGTAGCAGCCGCGCATCGGCCGATGCCGATACATGTAAAAAACGCAAACATCGGCCGATATTATTGGCCGGCCGATGTATCGGTCGAACACTAGTCTATAAGTAGTCCATGATAGAAACGTAAAATACGAGAAAAAAAGGTCATCTTTCACGACAAAACAGAAGGCAAACTTTTTAAGTACAGTCCATATGCGTCAACGACATAGGCTTCAGGGTTAAACATTATATAAGACAGAATAAGATAAGATTAGACATTATTATCAGAATACTCTTAAGAAATGTGTCATGCGTCCCTTGGATACCCTGTCACATAAATTACAACAAAATAAAAAACATAACCAAACACTAAAGCCAATACACGCACACACATACACGCACCTGACACTCCTTTCTTTAACACGGTTTGCTCCATCTGCTAGTCTAAGAAAAAATTGACCTATACAGAACACAATGAGGCATTAAACAAACAACATTAATCAAGCATCTCCTCTACTGCTAAAATTAAAGCACAGCAACTGCAAATTAGAGATAATCAATTATGAACGTCATCAGCTCCATCGGGCCCATTCAAACTGGCAAGCACGTGCAAAAACACACACAGACCAAGAGGTGCGCTGCCCCAGCCGGCCGGTAAATGAGCAAGGCATGACAGAATAGAGAGATGCTCAAACTTGACACACATACAAGACACCAGACTTGGACAGAGGAGAGAACTACCAGTACAATTACCTGATTGCTGAGTTGTCTTCTCCCCCCTCTTCTCGCGAAGCACAGCTAGGCTTCATCCTCAAACAATATTGACCACCTTTATTTGATGTTCGTTGGAGGAGGGGTCTCGCTTAATTCGCAGGGCCCCGCCCCCTAGGGCTGGAGCCAATCCCAGCTACCAATGGGCGAGAGGACAGATGGCAGGGCCACATACAGAGACAAACAACCATTTACAACTTTATTCAATGTAAATGTTGTTGTTTTTTGTTTAGTTTTTAACTGTATTGTTGTACCCTCATGCTGTGGGATACTGAAGTCTAGCTACCCATTAAATAAGCCGCTATATTATTTCAATTAACACACTTTGGAAGTTCAAGCTGTGTCACTTCTGAGCTCAGGAACGTCCGAGGGCCAGTGAACGCACCACGGCGGCGACGCGGTTGAATAATAAAAAAAAAAACAACCCCAAACCAAACACGTCGATCGAGGAGTTCCGAGGAGTTCTGAGGAGAAAGTCATGCCTGCTCGCGTGTCTTAGTGTCACGGCCATGGCCAAGCAGTACGACGTGTTGTTCCGGCTGCTCCTGCTCGGAGACTCCGGGGTCGGGAAGACCTGCATGATGCGCCGCTTCACGGAGGGCGAGTTCGATCCGTCGCACATTTCCACCATCGGTAAGCTTATCCAACCGGTTTTCGACCGCAACTCGTCATCACAACTCCTCTCAGAATGAATGTCGAGGCTGCGAGCTTTTTCATTTCGTGTTTATCTATTTATTCATGTATTGTCTGATTCGTACAGGAGCCATTGAATGTGCAGAGGAGTTTACTGTAACTTTCCCCTTATGTTACAACGAGGCCCCACTCGGCCTGGACGGATTAGAACAAACAGCCTCAGGTCACAACTGCAACTGGTCAACTTTTGACCATGGCATTCACCGGCCCTCCCATTCTTCTATTTACCGTTTTCGGTGTAACGCACTCAAACACCCCCCCCCCCAAAAAAAATTCCTTCCTTGCGAAAAAACTACGTGTCAGTAAACGCGACTCTGATCCCGATTGTAATAGAGGCATAGACCCCACAAGAGAGAGACGCAGCGGATGTGGAGGGAGGCTTGAGGAGGCATCTCTGTGAACAGGTGCATCCATCCTGTTCATCATTTTGATCCCGTGTAGTTATTCACAGAATGATGAGCACTTTGGTGCTTGTGCCTGTTTATCTAAGACTATTGACTCGGATGAAAGTGGTGGGTTCTTACTAAAGACTAACTTATGTCCACCTGAACACAGAAAAGTCGTCAGCACGTGCTTCCATGGCAGGTATGTTTCCCCCCCCGTATGGCCTTTACTGTCCTTTTTGTTCTGTAGTGGAGCCTGGAGCCTGCTTCAGCTGGGCCCAAGAGGGAGGGCTTTGCACGAGGTTAAGCCCAGTTCTTTTGAAGAAAGTGCATGCCACATCAAATTTGCCCGCTTTTAGACACACAGATATTGTGATTATTGGTAAAAACCCCAGCCGTCCCTCCGGATCTGCATCCCCCAGGTACTGCGCTCTGTGGCTCCAAGAGCTGACGTTTGAATAGCCGAACATCCGTTGACTGCACGTCTTTGCATGTGCTCCATACATAGCTACGGGGTGTTTCAGAATTATAATGTAATTATTTGCTCCCATTTTAACAGCATGTTGACAGGAGTGAGAATGTTTTAGTCATAGTCATGGCTGCTAGTGTTTACTGATGGGGGTAACAACTCATTTATCTTAACTGATATTCTAATAGATCTCTGCAGATGTGGTTCATTTTGAGGAAACCATATATTCACCCACAGACATCACATTTTGTGTAAGCAAATAAATGTCTCCACCATAGGTTATGGAATAAACTTAAAATTCCGAATCACAATGTATCCTCAGAGCTATCATCAGGTCCAGGTTTTCCCATATTTTATGTAATTATAGTCGGCCTTACTGTGTATCACCGGATGTATGGTGAAAACTGGAATGGACGATCTGCAGGGAACTGCTTGAAGTCTCCATCAAACCTTTTGACCCCCCTGTGGTGCTTATCTGACAGGCCTAGGGTTGGACGGGAAACCACCAATTGTTGTTTGTTTTAAAGGGAAAATATGCGAAATAAAGTTGTGCTGTCTTCAGCTGTAGGACAGCAAACATTCGTCACAGCCGGGGGTGGTTGATTCTGGGAATATACAGAAATGCTAGCAGGTTAAAACCAGTGCTTGTCTTACTGTAACATGTTAAAAATGTCTGCTGTGACAAAAACTTATGTTCAGGAGTTGTGCTGGTGTACACAGGTTTCTCCCCACATCCAAGAGGCTTCTTCTGATACCTGGACCTGGATGACTGAGAATCTTTCCAGTCATAAATCAAATATGTTCCTTTTCTCAATCAACCTAAAATGACGAGCATTTATTTTGTTACAGCTTCTCAATTCACGAATGGATATGTCTTCTCTTTGTTTTATGTGATCGAGTGATTTTGAAGACGTCGCCTTTGGTGTTATGAAAAACAAATAATCAGCTTATACCGCCCATTTTTAAATATCTTACTGTACACACCCTGAAGAATAGAGATGGTGTATACGACCTATGCCTTAATATGAACCGACGAAGCGACTCACGGTCACTGTCACTTTCCTGAGCTCCCGTGTCCTGTCACTGTGGCATTAGCAGACCACTGTTGTTCATAGTGCCTCTGAGCGGCCCTCAGTTAGTGCTCACAAACACACAGCAGCCCGTGTGAAACACTACCATCCGGGATTCTTCACTGTTTTGTCACGGTGGTTAAAGTGAAAACCATTTTGACCAGTTTTTGTTTTCTGTTCGCAGGGGTCGATTTTAAAATGAAAACACTCGAAATCGATGGAATCAAGGTGCGAGTACAGATTTGGTGAGTTAAATGGCCCCCGATGACGTTGACAGAATGCTGACGTGCATGCTTGTGTTTTGGTTCATGTGTGCCCGTGTCTCCTGTGCAGGGACACGGCTGGTCAGGAGCGTTATAAGACCATTACCAAACAGTACTACAGGCGGGCACAGGTGATCCCTCCATGCACAGTCCACAAGTCGCCGGGGCCAGGTCACCTTTTGTGGGCCACTCATTCTTTCATCCCTTTTTCTGTGGTTTCTTTGCGCAGGGCATCGTCTTTGTGTACGACATCACAAACGAGCCGTCCTTTCAGCACATAGCCAAGTGGGCCAGCGATGCGGATGAAGTAAGGCGATGAGCTCTCTCGTCTCACTTCTCGGGTCACACAGTCTATGTGTTGTGGCTAAGTGTCGATTCTTGCTGCACACCCAGTAGATTATGACAAGTTCCTTATCCCCATCATGTCTCATCAACTCATGTCTTTTCTTGTTGTTATGCTGTTTTGCAGTATGCCCCCGACAAGGTGCAGAGGATCCTGGTAGGAAACAAGTCTGACGAGGAGCTCAGGAGGATGGTGACGACGGACCAAGGAAGCAAGGTTTGATGGAGCCTCATTATCTATATTTTTCTGGGTTTTTGATTTTGATGTAATTTGTAAATCTTCAAAAGTTCCCTGCAGCTCGTCGATACCAGTTTTCACCATACATCCGGTGATACACAGTAAGGCCGACTATGAATACATAAAATATGGGAAAACCTGAACCTGATGATAGCTCTGAGGATACATTGTGATTCAGAACTTTAAGTTTATTCCATAACCTATGGTAGAGACATTTATTCCCTTACACAAAATGTGAAGTTGGTGGGTGAATATATGGTTTCCCCAAAACTAACCACATCTGCAGAGTTCTATTAGAACATAATTTAAGATAAATGAGTTGTTACCCCCATCAGTAAACACTAGCAGACATTGACTATGACTAAAACATTCTCAATGTTGTCAACATACTGTTAAAATGGGAGCAAATAATTAGACTTTTTATTATTCAAGCTTACCAGCCTAAACCCTGTGCTCCTACTTATGGGAGAAAACTGCCCGAAGCTACGAGGCACGTTCGTTGTCCATATTTCTAACAATATCCACCTGAATCCTGCAGCTGGCTCAAACCTATGAGATGGAGTTCTTTGAAACCAGTGCCTCCGCCAGCAGCAACATCAGTGAGGTGGGACTGACAAACTGTTCTGTCACATTAGAAATATGTTCAAATATTGGTGGGGGTACCCCCGTCCAACTCCCTGCTGTGTTTTGTCCACGTATTCCATTGTTCTTCTCCCTCCTCCCTCCAGTCATTCACTCGCATGACGGAACTGGTGCTGCGGGCGCACAAGAGAGACGCGGACAACTTGTTGTCGTCCCTGGATGATTATCTAGAAAAGGCTGCTCTGGAGGACGAGGGGAGTAGAGATGCTGACGACAACGCTCAGAGGAGTTGTGCCTGTTAGCACAAAAGTGCCATGACTTTATACCTGAAGACATTTGTCCCACACTTTGGCTTGACTCATCCCTCCCTTGGGGCATCCTTCATGGGTACTATGTCGTCTTGGACAAGGGGGCACGTGGTTGGTTACACTTTTTTGCAGGTCAATGAATTTACATGGTGGTAAATGCAGTTAGCAGCAGCTACCAGCAGAGGGCCCAATTTAGCTGCGCGACCGCTGAGTGTCCCTCAGGCAAATCTCTCAACAGGCATGCTCTCCTCCTTTTCCTCAGTGAAACGCAGTGTTTCACGAAACATCCACTTCATCTATTTTCCCGGCGCTTTTGTTTTCGTGTTGCTTTTTATTTCATTTGCGGTCGGCACGTCAACAAACTGGTTACTGAGAGGATTTTATATCAGACAAAACTGCTCATTAAGGTGAAGTATAAATGCTGCAACAAGGTAAACAGAGGACAAGGACAGGGATGAATTATTTACACCTCGAAACTCTGACCGAGCAGAGGTGGATTCATTTACATGCTGGACTTATTTCCTTCAGCGAGATACCGTTGTGCCATGTTCAGTGACCTTTATGAATGCAGTGCATATTTATTTTCCATATCTGACTGTATCGGTAAAGTTTGTTTTACGAATGTGTTTGCTGTACTGTTTATGAATCACCTACTGTAATGTGTGCTTTGATGCACGGTTACTGCTGCTCAATTTAACGTTGTCAGGGTCTGCTGAGGTGCCACAGCCTATGTCATTTTAATATAATGTTTCAAACTCAAGAATGATTGGGGGGGAAAACAATGTACAATGTTTTGGGGGTAAATAAATAGATATCTCATGTCTAGATTAAATTCTTTAGTTGTTCGACTCTTGCTGAGTCACTAAGTATGGACAGAGTGAAGTCGGGTCCACAGAGAGTAGCAACAGGAGATTCATTCAATATTCATCACATGCTCTGAAAGACGGGGGACCACAGCTTAAATGTTTGATGACTCAGGAAACCGATACATGTCATGAAAATAAACCATAGAGCCAAGTAAATACTTTAATACATGCTGATTTTCCCACTCAACATTTAAACTGGACTATTTATAGTTATACAAATGCTTGTGATAATCATAGGGTTAGGTTTAAAAGTAATTTCCAGTTATAGAATTTTGGGTTAATAGACAGTAATGCTGACCCATATTCTGAACAGGATAACACACTTCTCGCCGTAAAAATCGCTCAAACGAAACAGCTTCATGTGGCTTTACACCCACTCACATGAATCTATCTGAAACCTGTGGGGAGTATTGTGTGTCAGGTGTGGATCAGTTTCCCGCAGAGCTACTTGACACCCATGGAAGGCAGCTTTCTGTCCCAAGTCAGTCAGGTGACCAGGCGGTTGGATACTGTCGCGCGCCGAGACCCCCGTCCTCCTCCACTGTGGAAACAGAGGAGTAGAAATGACGTTCATCGCCAAGACTTTCTACGACTTGAAGGCCACCACGCTGGAAGGCGACTCGGTGGACTTCAACGTGTTCAGGGGACGGGTGGTCCTCATAGAGAACGTGGCCTCGCTCTGAGGCACCACCACCCGGGACTTCGGCGAGCTCAACCAGCTTCAGAGCAAGTACCCCCATCGGCTGGTGGTCCTGGGTTTCCCCTGTAACCAGTTTGGATATCAGGTCAGTTGAACACCGTCATGGCCTGGAGCGGTCCGGTGTGACCCTGCAATACCTTGTCTTGGTGTAGGTCAGCGATCTCATTAAGCGGCCGTATGTGCATGTAATACAAACTTTTTGGATATAAGATACAATTTTCTATATCTAAGGCTGTGTCGGGGTTATGTGCGCGGGGTGCAGAGCTTTCCTGTCCCCTCTTGTGTGTACCTGAATTCAACCAGATGTTCAGAACCAACTCCAATCCATTATTTGAACAGGATGTTGAGCATCTGAACACTCCCCACATCCTGGCGAGGCTGGGTTTAGCTTCTAATTAAATGTGTCCTCCCATGTTTGCTTAACACAGTGGGAATGTTGCCTATCATATTTCACCCATAAAATAAGCAACAGCTTTTTAATATTTTACGCATCTGCCTGACACTCCTATGGAGGTCGGCTTTTAATTGCAACTGTGTAATCAACATAGTTTCTGTTGCCACCTAAATTAAAGGCAAATTTTGCATCATAAAGCATTTACAGTGTTGCTCTGCGGTATGTAAACAGCTCAACCAAATACTGCCAATGTCATTCTGATAATATGTACTTGTGTTTTGCAGGAGAACTGCTCCAACGGCGAGATCCTGAGCTCACTGCAGCATGTGCGTCCTGGCGGTGGCTTTCGGCCCAACTTCACCATCTTTGAGAAGTGTGACGTCAACGGAACAAACACACATCCGGTCTTTGCCTATCTGAAAGACAAGCTCCCCTACCCCGATGACGACGCCAACTCCCTCATGCAGGACCCCAAATTTCTGGTTTGGAGTCCCATCAGCAGGACGGACGTGTCGTGGAGCTTTGAGAAATTCCTCGCCGGGCCCGAAGGAGAGCCCTTTAAAAGATACAGCAAAAAGTTCCCCACCATTGACATCGAGCCTGACATCGTACGGTTGTTAAGATTAACCAAGACCTAAGTATAGCCCCCACCTTGTAATGACTTCTCATTTATCTAAGTCAATGCCGTTTTGTTGTCCTCCACACTTTTAAGTCTTAATTAATGAGGGTAATATTCTGAAAAGCTCAGGGAATATTGTCTGAGGCCTTGTAAGTGCTTAAAAGTTGTGGATGAATGCATTCTATATGCCTACTTTTTTTTTAAATGTTGTGGATACGTATTGTTATGGAAAGAGAACAGGAATTGTACAGTATATTTCCAGAAATGTGGGGAAACATAATCACTTGAGGAGCAGAGTATTTCCTTTTGCATGTGCTTTTGTTTCTTGTCCTATGTTGGCCTGACCAGCAGATGGTGCAACTGATGTGATCATACAAATGGACAGCCTCTGTCTTGCCTCTGTGCATTAACATTCACCACACATACACCCTCATGAAATGTTTGCGCTGGAATAAAACGTTGAAAGCCCCCACTTCTCTTATACTGGTGCATCTTTATTTTCTTTCTTTTTTTAAATTAGACTATCTACACACAGAGTAACCTGCTATGAAGATGTGTGCCTCTGATGAACGTCGACAAAAATAGATGTGGTCATGTCTGTTGACAGCTATGTATAGACAAAGAAATGAGGCTTGAAGTACAGTAGGAAGGATGTGCAGTTACGATGCATGTTGTCACTGCACATTATAAGGCTCTCAGAGATAAGTCGCAGGCCATTCATCTGCATTATGCATCCTTCAGCCTGCTGATTCATTCTTTATGAGCTGAGATTTTCTTTCTCCACTAATGCGCCATGGATCTACATCTCATTGTGAGATCCGCTGATGCCACTTGACTGCACAGTGTTTGGAATGCTTTTTAGCACCACAGTGACACCTGAAGACGAGGCCTAACTCATGCATTTAGGGAAGTGTTGCCCTTTCCTTTGTGTAATGAACGCTCGTCCTGCTTTAGTTTTTGTTTGCATGATCTGCAGATTGGCAGTGGATTTTCTGCACAGCCACATTGGCCGATGATGTCAGTGCCACGAACTACACGTGCCAGACACTCCCCTAATGATTTTGTCAAAAACCCTCCGGGGCATTTGTGACTTGCAGTGAAACTTAGTCACCTGACACAGATTGGGCTTTCATTCCACTTCTGGCGACTGTGGTAGTTGTCGCCTGACTCACCGTCTTTAGCACATCAAATTAAAGTATTTGTGATGACATTAATTGACGTGTTTCCACACAGTCCTACTGGTCAGTGCTGCCAGGCAGATATTGGAGGAGGAATATCTGGGGTTGTCTCTCATCCAATGTCTCTGCACTGATCCCCTCCACTCATACATGCAGCTGGGAGAAAAAGATCACAGAATATCATTTATGTGTCATATGAACTGCTCTATTAAATTCTTGAAAATAACAAAGGGCCTTGATAGATTGAAATAGCTAATCAAATCAGAACAAACACTCATCTCATCAAACCTGAATTCCTGTTGATGTTACCCAAACTCTAACTTCAATTCTTGACCATCGTGTGTGCGTGTGTGTGCGTGTGCGTGTGTGTGTGTGTGCGTGTGTGTGTGTGTGTCTGTGTTCTACTGAGAGCAGTGCTGGTTTTAAAAATCTTACTTACAACTGTTTCTCTGTAGGTCCAGTTACACACACTTTGACAAACCATGTGTATGTTTTAAGTCATATTCTAACCAAATGTATTGGGTGTTGCTTTATTTGGCTTAAATTTGATATTTGCACTCATAACAAAAAAAATGTAATCTCTCAAACACATACACACATACACACACACAACTCAACCAGTGTAAAAATAATTCACTGGTACACTTAAAGTGCAATAACAAACTGTGCAATATTAATATTTATTCTCCATGTGTAACTATTGCTACTGCTCTGTATATAGTATTTATATATCTTTTTTTTATATTTTCTGTTATATTTTCTACATACCTATTGCTTTTTTAAATTTCTTTCCTTATTGTTCCGTACACTTTGCTGCTGTAATCTCCAAATATAAAGGCATATCTCATCTTATCTTAAAAAACTAGAGCTTCCATTGCTAGCTGGCTTCCAACCTGTGTTTTTAAAGCAGAGTGAGAGCTCTTCGTCCCCCCGCCCCTCCGAGAGTCTACCCACTACAGGTGAGCGCAGTTGCCAGGGTAACGTTTGCCCCCCCCCCCCCCCCCCCCACCCCCCCCCCCCCCCCCCCCCCCCACCCTCACTTCTCGCGAGACTTCGGGGCAGCGGACGAGGGGAGGCTGCCTGGATGAGCTCATCCCTCCAGCAGCTGCATAGCGCAGCGAGGCGAACCCGTAACTTTGTATCAAACTTCGGAGTTGCCTTTCGTGGAGGAGGGGGGAAGAGACAGCCGGGGGCACGGTCGGGTGTGCGAACCGACACGACGAGGCTTCCGGCGAAGGTAAGGAGGAGCCGTGCGCGGTTGAGTGTCTCGGGACTCACAGGACCTATTTTGTTACGAGTTGAAACCGAAAAAAAAAGAGGGGAGAGAGAGAGAACGAGAGAAGGAAAGGAAAAGAGAAAGCCCGCTTCCGTCCAGCGGCGCGGGGGCGAAGGTGAGTCGGGGGCGAGGCGCGTGTGTCGGGGCTGACCGAGGACAGGGCTCATCTCTGTGGTGTGTCAAGGTGCAGTGTGTGGAGCCAGTGCGCAGTCGGTGCCACTGCTCCCCACCACCACCACCACCACCATTATCATGGAGCTCGTCGGGCTGCTGTGTAGCAAGCGGTTTGTACTCGACCGTCACGAGTCCAGGGCACTGCGGTTCACAGGTGGCTCCGTGTGCTCACCACACCTCGTCTCTCCCGCGTGTTTGCCCCTAAATCTGCTTCCCCCCCCCCCCAGCTTCACGTGCCGCTCGCGTGTGCGTGCGCGGCTGCTCGCAGGCGCCCGGGCGATTTCCTCGTGCCACATCTGTCCGATGCGAGGTGTGATTGGTTCACCGCCTGCTTCAAGCATCTGGTTGGACACACCAGGCCGAGCTCACCGTATAGGTGGGTGACATGATTGTTGTATTCTGTACATTCATGGTTGTCACGAGATGATACACCTGCAAATGCTCATTTATTTATGCTTAATGTGCAGAATATACAGGGAGGAGAAAAAGCACCCCTATTATCCAACATGGACACGGGGAGACTGTTTTGCCCAGGAGAGAGAGAGAGAGGGGATACAGACCACTGGAGTCACCAGGGGAGAATAGGAAATATCTGGCAGTGCAGCACAAACAAGGCAAACAGGGGTTTGTTCGGAGAGTAACAACAAACCAGTCCGGATTTCTCAACCTTGCAAAGTTCAGACACACGTAGTGTTGTGTTCCAGTATTTACAACACATCAGCTGTAGCGAAATCAGCCAGAACCATGCAGGTATTTGCAAATGAAGAATCACTGGGTTACTGAATCACAGGGCCTGCTCCAGTAGCAGTGCTTGGCATGAGTCAGGTGGAAAATAAGAAAGAAAAGAGGAAGCTTCGGAGTTTAGCTTTGGGCAAGGATCGAGGATTTTAAGCATTCTTGAAAGGCTTAGCCGACCCGCGGTGTGGGCATGACTGATCATACAGGTCCACTGCCGTTTTTTAATATGAAGTCTATAATCTCGGCTTTGTCCCGTCTGCTTGTTTCACACTGGACGACTTCTTGCTTTTTTTCCCCTCTGATGGGATTTCTCCCGGAGGATTAAATCGAATGCAAATGCAGCAGCTCTTCATCGTCACTTTTGAAGGAAGTCTACTGGCCAGCCGAGTCGGGCCGGGCGAGTTTGTGTTTTTTTCGTGCTGTTTACAAAATGCCATGCGAGTTTAAGATAAGACAGGCCTGCGTGGGCAGGAAAACTGCTCATTTTGGGAGGCTAGTCTGTAGCAGGTTGACAGGATCAGTCCAAAGATTTTTCTTTTTGCACGTCTGATCAAAATGCATCCACAGGCAAACTCTGCATCTTCTTTTGCTTCTCACGTTTGCCTCTCACAAATAGCCCTTCCCCCCCTGTTGCGTTGTTGAAGAACAGTGCTTCTATTTTCACTGTTTGCATCACACTTCTCACGTAACGACAACAATAACAATTGTTAGTGTGCTTCATTTGGAGTAGTGTCTTTCCAGCGTGCCCACACATTCACAGAGGGACGCTTCCTGTTGATAAGTTGAGCTCATGTTTCTATTGTCTCTTGTGCATCGGCTCGGAGGGAATAGTTTGAGCCGAGATGAAAGACCACAACAAGCGGAGCATTGTACTGTTTCATAATTTGCCTCCCTGGAATGTGTGGGCTGCAATTATGCTAAGTGACCGTCATGAAATGCTTCAATTGACAGTTTGTGGTATGTAATTAATAATGGGCTTGTTGGCGTGATTGATTTACAAAGTTCAAAGTGCATTATTTTTCTTTATTGATTTACTGATTTTTAAAGCCAAAAAAAAAAGTCATACAGGGATTATATGTCCCAAACAAACAAACAAAAAGAAGTTACAAAAATGTTCTCAAACTTCTTGACTTCAGCTTTTGGGAATGTGCTGCGCCACCCGACCGGCTGCTCCTGAAGTCGGTGCCCGTCACCTCATCCTGCCCGTTACTCACCACACACCAGACGACAAACTACACAGACCTTGAGATGCATCATCTGGTGCACTGACATGACTAGTGTCGGCTACAAGGCTGATTTCTTCAGACTGATTTATTATGACTAAGACCAAAATGAGTTACGACCTCCGGTGACGGCATTAAACATATATATCAGGGTTTTATTTCTTTTGAAAAAAGAAAAAAAAAAGGGAAGCTCCGTCCGTTTTAACACGTGATGTGTCTGACCAGTTTCAGTCACCCCATAGTCAATGATTATATGGCCTCCGGCATTTTTTCCCTCTAAAGCCTGAGCATCTTTTTTGCCGGTGACTGATGGGGTGGACAAGTTTGACTGTAATGAGCTGCGACTGTGGTTTTGCGTTTCCTGCTTGCTAAAATGTTGGAATGCTCTGTCTTTGTCTGGATTGGAAGGTCTACACACAGTATATCAACAAATGAGGTTGAGGGGGGGGCAGAGGGCTCGGGAGCTACAATAGTGATGATGTAATCCCTTTTCAGCGCACTGTCACAGAGCAAATGCGAGCAGACAAAGGAACCTCTTCATCCCACCTGCCACAGTTTGGTGGAATTTTGACCACGGCTCTGACATCATGGCGACAGGTGCAGGTTGTTGCTGCTGGCTCGGATCTCTACCTGATTGACAGCTGGGTCTCAGTTTGGTGGTGTGTTGCTTAAATATCCATGGACTAAAGCAACCTCTGTGTCACCCTGGTTCCAATTCCCAACCCCAAACCATAACCCACAGCTATGCAGAGATCAGACACAGTGTAATTCCCCTTTTCTGCTCCCATCAAACCTCATACATGCTGGAAATAGTATGAAACGGGACAGAGATTGGAAGATGGAGTAAGGAAAATCTGCTAAAACAACCACTAAGTTAAAAAAAAAAAGAAAAGTGAAAGTTGGATGTGTTCCTGTGGGTTATCTCCGCTGCCTCTCATCGATGACGTGCCTGGTGTTGTCTCGACATGTCTGCCGGTTGCAACACTGTGTGTCTGTGTTTGGCCCTGCACACTCTCTCTCTGGAACGGATTACAAGAACTCTGGTCCGAGAAGAATCAAAACATCAAGCGGAGTTGCAGGCCCGTGCCCCATGCAGAGGCTGTGTGGGCAGCGGTGGAAAAAATCCTTCCACATACAAGAACGCCAACAGAGGTTTTGCTGTTGTCCCTCCTGTCGACAGAAATCCGAGAAGCAGGAATGCGTGAGGGCTTGGTCATGGCTGAGCTCGAAACAGATCTCGGTGCGTTGTAGACAGGTCTGTTCAGCTTGTCCTCATTCCTGTTCATGCTTTATAACTGTTTTTTGTTTCTTCCAAGAACCGCTTTTACCATGTGATGTGTACTAAAGCCGGAATGCTGGCACAACAATACGTTGCGTGTCGTTTTTCTCTCTTGAACACTCCATTCGCAAAAGCCCAACTTTAGGAACAACATATGAACCAAAAACTGCTGGAATAGTGAAATCATTGTTGCTTGAGTTTGTGTTGTGCTTTGTTTCATGTACTGACACTCAAGCTCATATTTCTTTGAAATTCCACATCCTTTGCTTTGGAACCAGGGAATCCATTTCCACCCTGTGAGTTCCTGCCTTGCTCCTGCGAAGGCTGAGTGGGAAGAATGAGGCCACTGTGAGCTGAAGGCCTCTGCAAGCTTCAAATCACTTTTTTCCAAACAAACAGAAGCTTCAGGTGGACTTGGAGTCAAGTGTGCAGGAACGTGCCGCTTTTCATGTGGCACATCCAACTTATAGGTCAGGATTATTACTTCAGCCTTTTTAATATAGAACCAGCACAATATTATTCTGTGCAGTGTATTAACAGTACAGTGCCTGATGAATTGGGCCATAGTCTTTTTTCCATGTTGCTCCAGGTGCAAAGGGCAGATAGGGCTGGCCATTAACAAACACCACTGCTTTCCCAGCCTTTCCTCTCTCACTGCCTGTTTCCTGTGTGTTTCATTGATGTATTCCTGGATACCCCGCCTACATTTTTTTTTTTGCTGCACAAGAAACTCCAATGAAACTGAAATCCGAGTTATAAATATGCAGTTAGGGCATTCTCCTGTATTAAACATGAGATACTCTCTGACCATATAAAAGTGCCTCTTTTTATTGGCGAACGAGAGAGTGTGTTGTAATGTCTCTCCAGAACTAATGACTGAGTTCATCATGGTTATCAATGACATTAGTGCTCGGGCGGAGAATGCACTGTGAGTCCCTGTTTACCTTGAATGCTGATTAGGAGGAAGACACCACTGGCCTTTTTTTATGCTCAACATTGTGGTTTGCTCTAATGCACCGAATCTCCACCTTTTGCCTAAATTTTCACTCTGTAGAAGAGGAATTACTGGGACAATTGTCTGATGTTGTCTGATGACTAAAGCACATGTTAATTTGCTTTTGCTGTCATTTATATATATTTTAACATAATCTGTTATTTAACTGAGGGGTAGAAAACACTGCATTCCAGGCTGCGAGATGCGGTTTGCATGAAACTGGCTCGGGGAGCACCATCAACCACAGTCGCAAAGCCGACTCTGCCATTAAGTGCAGTGCAGACCTTCAGCAGCAGCAGCACACTGTGCAGGTTTCCACTGCGATTTCCTGGCACAGACGTGTGATTTAGCAGGGCACCACCGTTATGCAACACTAGCCGACTTATCACTGTCCAAATGACTGTATGAATTGATTAACTCTGTGACCCTGACTGTTCATAATTGGACTGGAAGTGAACTGGGCTGTGCGGTGGACACGTGCCAAAATCAATGACTGGAAATGTGTTTAAATATGCTCCGCTGTTTGTTGTGTTTTTTGCGTCCAAGTGGAGCCTTTCCTCATGGCACAACAGCACATTTGAAACTATACTTTTTCCATTTCTGACAAACACTGAGGCACACCTGAGTTTTCCACCGAGTCCTCAGTAGGGGAATTGGGCTGCCCTCTGAGCTGTTGGGCACAGCCCGTCCTCTCAAGAGACCAGGCAAAGAATCCCTGCAAGGTTTTTCTGCAACTTTAATAAGCCCCGCCGCTGTTGTTACCCCCTCTTCTTCACTTCAGTTCATGTCAGCCCCCCCGTCCCCAGAACTGCAGCACATTATGCTCCCTTGTTAAAAGGCCTACCTGGCAAAAACACTCCTTATTTCTTGTGCCTCCATTCTTGGAAACTTTAAAAGGGTTAATTACTAAATGAATTGTTGAGTACATCTTGTGCACTCGACAGACAGTTCACATCTGGTGGCAGCAAAGAAGCTGTTTGGCCAATGTGAGGGGATATTAATCACGCTTTCACCTTGACTCTGGCCTTCCGGGACGCTCTGGCCGTGTTTTCCTTCTTGAGTGCTGCTCTCTCAAGGATCCTTTTGTTTCCTAGCAGCACTCTCCGTGGCTGTGATTTGGTCTGTGGGGAATCCCTGTACGTTGTAAATTCCACCCCACTGCGACTGCCCCTATTCATCTGTGTAATCAGATTAGTTATGTGCTCTGCCCTGATTGTTGTTTTTTTCTTTTAACCAAGCAACTGTTGATCGATTGAAAAGGATGTGTAGAGCATCTTGTGATGGATTTGGTTACATCCTTCTTGGGGGCTTTTACACAGCCTGTGGTCATTGCTGCTGCAGGGGAGTGCAAGTTACTCATGTTTGCTCAGCGGGGTCCTGACCCCCTCCCAGAATAATCAAACCTTTTACAGCTGTTTCACAACAGCGCCTCGCCACAGCTCGTCCAAAATGCAGAGCAAAACTCATTTTTAAAGTATTCCATTCTTAAAATGCAATTTCAACCAAAATACAATGAGTTCCTTCTGTGGGTTTCAAGTCCCTTCAGGGCAGTCAACAGTATTTCTTTGTTGTTGACAAATGTTATTTTTCCCTCAAGCTGTTATCTGATCTGAGAATCCAGTTACTGTGTCAGTGTTTTTGCAACAGACACTGTGTTGTTGTCGCATGGACACATGGGCTACGGCTTTCTCTCCCAACATTGTATTGTTTTTAATTGATTAAAAAATGTACTTTTCAAGGCGGTCCAATCCAGACTCTTTCTGCCTCTGTGCCCTGTGATCCTGGTGGAGGATGTGAGAGGACCGGGCAGTGGATGACTTCCAAACATCGCAGGCATCTGTCATTTTGACACATCTGCTGTGAGAATCGGTCAGGCTGCCGCCTGCTGACCTTGCTGCTCATACACACTTGTACATGGAGAGCTAATTGCTGGCACCCTGACCCTGTCCTCACCCCCCCCAAACGCACACGCGCTCATAAATATAATTCTAATTCTCTTCTTGCAGTTTGAAATACAGTATTTAAGATTTAAAAAAATTGACTATGTCAGGGTATGATCACCCTGGAAACTCAAGACATTTGGAAAGCCAATGAAAAAATACATATACCACATCTACTCTTTTAGATTATGACCGCTGCTTTCACCGGACTTGTTTCGGGTACGATAAAGATTTGTATGTGCCATACATGCCTGTTGTTTTTAACAATAATGATTTTCAGGAATATTATTGACTTCCTCCATTTTTATTTCCACTGCTAGTAGCCATGAGTCACCGGAGTAAATGACTGAATTGGCTCGGGGCCAGCTAAGATTTGCACTGGACAAGTGAGCGGCGCTCACTGCTGGTTGCACACAGCGTGATGCTCTGGCCGGCTGCACGGAGGGGCCCCCAGCCTTGGGCAGCCAGCAGTGCAAGGACTCTCTTCGCTTCATCTCCGGCACCGGCAGTCACACAGTGACTTCGATTCACATGCGGTGACCCACCGTTCATCCCCGTGCAAACATGTGACTGATCTGGTGGAGAAGTAAAAATGAATGTTTGCGTACGAGATACATAAGACTTGTGACTAAGCACCCTGAATCGTTCGCATTGGTTTTGCTCGTGAGCGCCTGTGATCTGAGAATGAAGTAATTGCAGGCCTGGAAGTGTTTGGTGGGCCCCCCTGGCCGAGCCCCGTCCCTGTCTTCTGGCACACAGTGAGGCTGAATTATAGACGGCAAACACAAACTATTCACTCAGCCCCCTTTTCATCAACACTGATTATACTCTCTTGCCTCCCTTCTATTTAAATCCTCAACTCATGGGAGCTGCTTCATCCTAGCACACACACTGGAGCACATGCGGAGGCGTGTGCCAGCCCCATGCTGAGCTAGGGGAATTTGTTTTGTAACAAATAGGTTCACTGCTTTTCAGATATGAAAAGGGAGGGGGGGGGGGCTATTTACCTTTTGTAGGGAGAACAGAGGAAATGGAGTCTCCCTATAAACACCCTTCTGCCCCAGCCCACACAGCCCTGTTTAACTAGGCACACTGCTGGGACATACTCTCATTTCTCCAGTGGCCTCGTTGCTCAGGTCAAATAATGCATGTACTTTTTTTTTAATACAGAGTAACACATTGAAATGTTTAAATATAATGGCAATACATCTACTGTAATTAAATTCAAATGTGTGACTGCCAAGGCGGGAGGCACCTTACAAGCTCTAATAAGAGACGCAAATAGAACCGGTACCTGAGAGACTTTGTAAGAGTGAGGGGTTAAAGTTTTCTCTCTCAGTATGTCACAGGGAGACAATCCCATATAAATAATAAATCTTTTTCACCCGGAGGAAATGCTGCAGTCGGATGCTGTGGTTGGCAGTGTGCCAGTGTGGAAATGGTTGTCATTATGTTTCCTATGTGGTGTAGGATTGATGTGAGACTGTCATATTAAGTTTCTGAGGATGTTTTTTTTTAAACACAGCTCACATCGCTGGTTGAGTGTCTATGGCTGCGCTATTGACAGTAATGAAACAAACCCACATCAGTCTACTTTATAAGCACAGATATGCATGAATAAAAGCTGCCCCATAGTTTGTGTTTCTAGGCTGTAGTTGTTAATTTCCCCCCCCAGATTTTTAAAAACAAATGAAGTAGCAAATTATTAATAAAAGGACATTTTTAGCAATTAATTACTTAAAATATGATCTGAGGTGGTTGTGGATGGTTCTTCACAGTAGCGAGAGGCTGAGTGTTAATGATTACAATGCGGTTGTGCTTATCAAGCACCTGCACATGAGTGTTTGTGAAGTAGCAGTTGACAGAATGAACTTTGGGCTTTATCTTCAGCTCTTGGCAACATTGTGCCAAACGCTTCCCGCAATTATCGTGTTAAGGTGCTTCATTTGTCTAGTCCCACCTACATACACAAACCCCAGATTACTGTAACAGGTATCCAGATATCCTCGATCACTAATGGTCACAAAAGACGCTGTGTCTGTGTGTGGGGACAGTAGAGTTTAGAGACCGTAATTTGCATTTCAAATGTCATTTCCAAGAAAAAAGTATTCTTAGGTAACCCAGAAAGAACATCTCTACAAGCTGCCAGGGGACAGAGAAGTGCTGCCTCTGATGTTTGTAGAAATAAAAAGTCGTTCGGTTTGTCTTATTCAAAAATAGCTACTGTCCCACGTGTTGCCTTTTTTAAAAATTGTCATGAGCCAAGTCAGTGAATGTGCTGTTTTCTTGTAGTTTCTGAAGAAGTTGGTGTTCTACTTTCAGGGTGTTTGCTATTTGTGTCTAAGCCTTTGTCTCTGCGTGTACCTGTCCATGTGCATCAGGAGTTCCCTGCCTGTCTAATGGTGTCCTAGCGTCGGAGGCAAGGAGAGGGAAAGTGCAGCCTAGAGCAGGCTTCCACTTTAAACCTCAGCTCCTGACTGCTGCAGATCGGCAGCCAGGCAGCCACCTCATTAGAATTTTTTACATTCCTGTTCAGGCTGCAGCACACTGCTTCCTCTCCATTGCTCTTTATGACACACCGCTTTTAAAAGCTGACGATCTTAAATCTGAGGCTTCTCAATAAAGTCAAATCATCTATAAACCCCATTGTCTAATATGAGGCTCTAAACCAACCAGGGCTCGGCCTCTGTGGATTAATGTGAATATGGATGGTAAAGTTGTGAAATTACTGTGCAGAATGTTGGTGATAGTTGAACAAACTTCGAATCAATCAAGCATACGCATACAATCAAATTTCCATCTTTTTGTTTTGACGGGGCAGCTGTTGGATTAAATTATAAGATGTAGTAATTCTTCTTTGCTCTGGACAGGCAGACCACCTAAGCTGTTAGCAGTGCAATTAACTCTTTTTTAGAGGTAAATGGCTCTCTTGCAGTTGGACAAAGACCTTCATTGTCAAGCTCCTGGCCCACCCAGATGATGACATTGGAAATGGGAATGGGTTTACCATTGCTAAGTATAAACTATGTCAAGTGATTTTAAGTGTCTATTTATCCTGCTGCCTCTCCCACGTAAAAAAGCGAAACCCTTGTCGAGTACTTTCTGGATAAGCAGAGAGGAAGGATCGAGGACACCCTGCTGGAGATAATGGCAATGAATATATTCTAGTGCTTCTTCAGAACTGTCTTTCTTCTTTCAGGCAGTGAGTTAAATTCACTTTGCCAGTGGTTAGCTATGCCCATTACTCAGTGATCTGTGCTGCAGTGATAGCGGGAAGCCCAGAGTTGGGGAAAAGCAGTGGCACATCACAAACAATGGTGATGATGAATGTCCATACACTGCCACTGCTTTCCGAAGCCCTGCAACTACAAGTGGTGTTTAGCATTGCATGTGTGGTCAGTTGAGCAATTTGTCAGCTCGGTTCGTGCTTTATTGTGGCGTGCCACTTCATCCAGAGCTGATATCATGGATCAAGTTGATTGCGAGACAAGGTTGTAGTTGTAAAGTCATGGACTTAGGCACTATAAAAAAAACTGTTTTATAACAGACTATGACTTGGACAGTAAGTGTTGCACTTCTCTCTAAGAATCTGCCTGAACATGTCCTATCCCCCCAAACACAAGTGCTCATCACTTCCTCCTCTGAGGTTGGTGGAATTCCCGGATCTCATCTCGCGGTTGGATGATGCTAGTGTCGTTTGTCTGCCAGCAGGTCTGTCTGTTTTTCTCTGAAGGTGTCAGGTTCTCAGGTTTGTCCACTCAGACGGCCAGGTTTGTGCCTGGGCAGCCACGTTGAGGCTGAATCTCAGGGGATGTGTAGATACCTCAGTTTACCCCTCTCTCCTCAACACTCCCCCCTTGACAGGGAATTATGTTGTGAGGAGTCTGTGGATTTACTGTACTACTTCTCCTCTGAAGCTGTAATTCTCTATCTGACCTATGTACAACCTTCTTAGCAAGCTTCCTCATCGTGGAAGGGTTTGACGTTTAACTGCCGTCTGGCTCCAGTCTTTAGTCATTTATACAAACTTCTGCCAGTTACCATGTGTTGCAGCTGAGTCAGTGTATTACTGAAAGGCTAAATCATCCTTATATGATTCTCATACTGACAACTCTAACCCTAACCCACCACTTGCCATTTTTCTGCCCAGGTGGGCCATTGAAAGGCTTCTGCTTTCCTGTGGTCATCCTCCTTGTCCTTTGTTCTTTGCTTCCAAATTGTGGTTAAGTGTTTGCTTCATCTCGATCACTCCAGCTCTACTTGCACTTTATTCATCTGATTTTTCCTGGCAGGCCTCACGCACACAGCCATAGTGAGGTATCTTTGCCAGGCAATTTCAAAGACTTCAGCGCATTGGAGTGGGGCCCCAGTCTTGCCCAAACCAACACAGAGGGACCTTTGTGCCTGCTGCCCAACAGCCCAGTCAGCCTTCAGAGCAGGCGAAGATTAAGAGACAGGGAGAGCCAATGGGCTAAATGGAAGGGTGCCTGTTTGAAACCCAATGGTGTCAGCCAAACAGCCCCTTAGTCCCTTTCAAGCACGCAGTAATTACAAGCTTGTAGGGCAATCCTTTGGCTCTTTTGTCTCAGCTTTTGGAAACACTTGCCCAGTCTACTGGGAAACTTCATTCCCTTTCTGCTTGGAGACCCAGTACGAAGGGTCTTTCAACTCCAGCATGCCGTCCTTTCTCTCTGGGACACCAGTCAACCAAGCCAGCTCAGCAACTGGGATTCTTCTTCAGGGAAACCTCGCTTTAGCACCCCAAACGGTATCTCAAAACGATGACTCAGGTCTTGTTCTTTTGGGATATCTTCAGCTGCTCTGACATTTGTGAGTCAGATTTGACATAGTCGTGCCCTTTGGTTCATGTGTGTGATTCATGAACACTGTTCATCTGTCCTTCTGCTATTCATGCATATGTGTGTTGTGTAACAAGATCCTAGAAGGCCCACTGTCTGAGTCACCTGCAACACACATAGGTTGAATCTTCACGGGGACGTGTTACTCTGTCAGTCATCTGTGTCTAGACTTGTCCTTACAACCAGAGGAACAAACTGTAGTTCCTCTCCGGTGTTCCATGATGTCAACAGCATTTCGTCTGTTCCACTGTTTTGCTCATCTCTCGACGGGCCTTACGGACCAGCTGGGAGGTCAGAGCCCAAATTATAGGAAGTTAACCTCATTTAGTCATCAGACTCAAAGCTGTTTGGACATGCACCACTGACCTTTAAAAAAAAAAACCTCAGTTTAATTTTGCATGGAATGGATAGAATATGGCAGGATGGATGGAAAAGAGACTGTAACGTTGGTTTTATTTTTTTAAATGTTTTCTTGGTTTCTGCCTGACTGCCTTGCTAGCACTTTGGGCCCATTTCCCCCCCGTCACACAAACATACAAAAGACATGCTCTCTCAGTCTCAAAGCCACACTCTTCCTTTTAATTCTGACAAGACTACGAAGCCAGTCGTCTGCCTGCACTTCCATCAGTCAGGAGATTAGAGACCTGTTTTCTGGGATGTGTGTATTGCCTCTATTCATCTGTTCGTCCCTGTGGAAAACTGGCAGTGTGAGGGAAATGAGGCCCAACACTCTGGGACTAGACCTGCAGTTTAGCTTACATTCCTCGACTATTTTCACCATCGTTCATGTCAAAGAAAGAGGGAGTATGTAGTACATGAATGATATTTTTTTTCTTATTCCTTTTAATTAACAAGTTTTTATTAATCTGCTCCAGAAATGTAATCTTCCGCCGTGCCCCAAAGAATATATCCCCATTCGTTTGAAGAGCGCATAGTGGGAAACCTGCCGCATGTGACAGATGGAAGATCACAGTGGAGATATCGTTTTTCATCTTATTTGAATTTCTTTTGCCCAAAGACTTCAAAAGATGCATGAAGATTGCATAAAGTGATGTGGGTGTATCTTGGTGGCAGTGTGGTTTAAGCGCTCATCATTTCTTACCATGAAGCTGTGACATCTTGTGTTTTCTTTTTATTTGAGGCCCTTTTGTGAAGATGATTATGCTCCGATTGGCTTATCGGACTCTAGGGATATGAGGGTCCACATTTTACAATAAAATTCCTGTTTGAGGATCCTGATCACAACTCCTGTTTGTGGTTTTAAGAGATAAGAGCAACTGTTTGATTGCAAACCAGATGACAATTTGAACAGAGACCGTGCCTGTTAGTCTCACAGGAAGATTTTCCTTGCTTGTTTTTGCACAATATTGGACTAACAGAAGGGATCTCTGCTTCATAATAAGCACAGGTTTCTAGGTTTGCTGTCAGAAAACACTCCTCCATGTTTTGAAGGAAGTGTGACTGGGGATGCTTTGCCTCAGGCACTCCGAAAACTGAATCGTCTCCAAAGCCTTGAGTTTTTGCACTTGAACTCCCTGTCTGACTCATAAATAGATGTTGACATTATCAAACAAATTGCATTGTCTCAGGAACTTTTGACCCATCTGTCAGTTAACTGTACCACTGTGGTAATGTTTCTGGATACATGGCATTATACTCTCCGTTCCTTTTATTTAAAAACATCCACTTCTTTGATTGGTTTTAGTGTTCGAAGCAAAGGTGAGCGTCCTTGTTCTATTAAACAGAGTATCAAAGTTAGTATGACGTTGACCCTGACGTTGGGATGCATTGTGAAGGTGACTGTGCAGTAGGCCCGTCACAGTGCACTGATCGCTTGTGGCTAATGTGATCACAGCCACAGCCAGGGAGGGCCGACTGAGAGCGGAGCCTTAATCTCCTTCAGTGTCTCACTGCCAAATTGGCCCGATTTGTCAGGCAGAGGATCACCATCCACTTCTCAGATGACTTTCAAAGGGCCCCTTTGCTTTTTGATGTGCAGCTTGGGATATTTGATCCCAAAAACTGCAACTCTGCATTATAATTCACTAATGTTGGCTCCTGAGAGACTTCATACATATCAGACGCGAATAGTCAGTAACAGAGAGATGTCAGAGCTGTGCCAGCTAAAGAGAAAAAGTTCACTGATGGATCCACATGATTCTTCTCCCACTCATATGTAATCTTGGTTTTGACATATAAGTCTTATACCATTTTATTAAATTGCCAACTAATTCATCTTTAATGTCCCCTTTGGACAAATTAACTGATTAGGGCAAAGACATCACTTTGCTCAGACTTTCAGGGGGAAAAAAATGACACAACTCATTTTTGAAATTGCCAGAGCTTTCATGTGTCCCCTTGATGTTTATGCTGAAATTGGTTTGAAAAGTAGGCCCCCTTATCTAAAATTGAACATGTCACTGACTTTTTACTGGCTCGTAAAAAGCCATTAAAGGGAAAAACACATTCTGTTCTGCATGCTGGTTCATATATACATATTTATGATGTTTGTGCGCGTGTGCATTCGTGCGTGTATATATGTATATAATCTTCCTTTCTACAGAGAGGAAAATTTTCCACATCTGTAAATATGTCGGTACACATCTACAAATATGTCCTGTTGTATGAGGGCACATACTAAATTTTTTATTAGTAATCCATAATGTATTTTAAGACTCGCAAAAAGTTGGAGGGTATTTGCTTTGAAGTGAGATTGTAATTTGATTAACCATTATTTTTTTTCTAACATCAAGGAGAGTATTGATCAAAGCAAAGCAAGTTTTCTTACTTAAAGTTTTCTGTTTTTCCAACAATATGGATTATCAAGATTTACTATTTGATATCCGCTAACCAACTCTCCCTTAATTCCAAGTTGTGCGAGGCAGAAAAGGGATAATGTATGTACTGATTGACTTCTCTTTTCTTCCCAGGGATGTGTAAGAAAAATGCCATGGGGCAGCGTTGACACATTCAGGAAAGTAATATGCAAGCTTGAGTGCTGAAGAAGTGGGTTTGGCCCGTCACTTTTTCTGCATCTTCACGTGTTGATCCAGACAATCAATCTGCTCATGAAGGCAGGCAGCAGCATCCCATCCCAGAGGCAGCCATGTCTACCTGCTAAGTGCCTTTAGCCTTTGGCACTGGTGTCACGACCAGCCTGAAGCGCCCACCAATGGAGCGCACCGTTGGGGGTTCCATCGCGGCCACTGACGAGTTTTACACCCGCCATCTCCGTATGGTCAACGGAGGGGCTGTGTCAACACGCACAGACAATGCCCATGCCACTGTGAGCACAGGAGTGCCTAAAATGGGTGTACGGGCTCGGGTGGCTGACTGGCCCCCAAGGAAAGACATTGCAGGTGCTCTGTGGCACTCAACTACGGAGCCAGAGAACTCCTCTGTGGGAAAAAGTCACATTAAGTTAGGCTCTATTATGAGCCCTCAGGACTCATCGATGCTGCGTAACATCCACAATACCTTGAAGAATCGCACCCAGGCCCAGGCTAACAATTACAGCCCTGAAACTTGTTACCTGGCCCCGGGAGACTACAGAGGTCCTGCACATAGAAATCCACGGCAGAGACGCATTCGTCAGCGCAGCAACAGTGACATGACCATCAGTGAGATGGAAGGCAGTGGGGACAGTGGAGAAGACTGGGGTCCATCATCGGGCGCTAAATGGTCCCCTATTCACCGTGAATACGGCAGCACCTCCTCAATAGATCAGCATGGAGCAGCTGGAGAAAGCTTCTTTGAAATGCTCAAGGGATATCAAGGGGATAAGGTTGACCAGCGTAGCCCTGCTCCAGAGAAACTGGAGGACATACTGAACATTGGGTCCAAGCAGGCCGCCACTGATCTTCTTCAGGAGGACGTGGCCAGCCAGCCTCCTAAAGCTAAGGACAGAGATAAGCCCCCCAAAAGACGCACTAAGTCAGAGACAGGGGGTGAGTCTATATTCCGCAAACTTCGGAATGTGAGGGGTGAGTTGGACTCCCCCAGAGCGGGGTCTGACGCAGAGGACAGCCGCACGGAGGACATGGGCCCCCCTCTTAAGCCCTGGGTGTGTCAGAAAGGATTTTCCCACTACGATGTTCAGAGCGCGTTGTTTGACTTCAACGAAGTCATTCAGTTGCGGCACACTGCAGGCAAGAGGAAAAACACCACCACTGGGGCTTCCGCTGCTGCTGTAGCCTCGGCTACCTCCACCCTCTCCTCCACCCACAGCCTGCCTTACAGCTCCCCGAGTGGCAGCCAGGAAGAGCTCAGTTCTAGGGACAGTCCCGGTCTGGACGCAGGAGAGGAACAGAGCAACGAAATGCTGCTGACTTGCCCTTGCTTCCGCAACGAGATAGGCACTGATGGCAATGGAAGGCGCCGTTTGGGAGCAGGCGGGATGGGGTATTATGGGCTTGTGGGTGGTGGAAGTAACAGTGGCTCAGGGCCCCTAATTGGAGAAGGAAACTTGTATGAAACTTCAGTGAGCACGCACTGCACTAATGCTGGAGTAGCAGTCCTCGAGGGGCCAAAGGAGGGCCCCAGCGCGCTCAGCGAAAAAGGCAAACAATACATTGTGGAGCATGTGGACCTGGGAGCCTACTACTATAGGAAATTCTTCTACCTTAGGGGTAAGATGCGATCTAACTTCTATCATTGCATGATCTTGGTATATGAATTTGTGTTGTTTGGAAAAAATGTTGTTCAGGAACAGTTTTTTTTTTTTAATTGTGCCCATTTCTCTGCCACTTCTTTGACTTCAGAGCACTGGAACTACTTTGGGATAGACGAGGCGCTCGGTCCCGTGGCGGTGAGCTTGCGCAGGGAGAAACTGGAGGAGGAAAAGGAGCATGGCCACCAGTATAATTACCGCCTCATCTTCAGAACTAGCGAGGTCAGCCTTAATGTCCCATCCTGACTACAACCCTGCCTCAACCTTATTATTATTATTATTACCGCATCACATCGATCATTCCTGCGCTTTTTTTGCATTCACAAATATGGGAAATTGTTTTGGTTGCACGTGAGAAAAAGGTATATTGATTCTGTTTCATTTGTTTATCTTCAAAGACTTGAATTCGGTTTCCTCATATAGAATGTGTTCATAAAATCACTTACTCCTTTGCTTGCTACTACTAGCAAGACAAGCTCAAGGTAAAACTCTCATTCCTTGTTTTCTTATTCTGCAAACAGCCCTCGGGCTATTCGGCTGTCTCCCAACATCAGCAATGTGTGAAGAAACTTCAGGAAATGCAGTCATCTTCCAGCCTCCGAGGCCTGTCAGTGCCCAACAATCTCAAACCACTCTGTGGAGAGCTTTACTTCTCTACTCTGTGTCAATAGAAATAGACTGTTGCAATGCGGACTATGTATCCCATGTTTGGGTTTTGCTGTTTTAAATGTTGAGTTAGGGTTAATAGACATGCATTTCCCCAACAGAGAATAAAGGCAGCTGCCTGAGGCTGTTTGTTGGGAACTTGACAAGTGCATCTGATCTAAGCCCCATACTTAAGAGGAAATACCTCAGGACCCCCGCCCCCGAGCCTACCATCCAACCACATGGAACACAGGTTCATTGTAAACACAGGCCCAAACACAGCCTCTAGCTTGCAAGGGAGAAAGTCTCCCTCCGTTCCAGCTGCGTATGATAGCTGAGTGATTGAGTTCACTCCCAGAACCCAGCACAATGCAGAGTCTGTGAACAGCCCTCCCACCTCTTCTTCCTCAGCTCCTTGTTCTGTTTACCCTGGGCTTTGTGTCATAATTGTCTTGTTGTTTTATGGCGGCTCCTTTACGCGTAAAATAAGAGGTTGCCATTATTTCAACAACCACAGTGGCTTGTGTCTTTTTTCCGTTGGTGTATGTGCAGGCATGTTTTGCTATCAGCATGTTCCATCTCCAAGAAAGCACAGCAAGGATTCCTGAGTTGCATTCCTTTGTATTCTCCCTCTTCTCACTGTCATCTCCTCCTCCCCTTCTCCGTCCATTCAGCTAACAACTCTGCGAGGTTCTATCCTTGAGGATGCAGTGCCCTCGACCTCAAAGCATGGCACCACCCGAGGGCTGCCCATCAAAGATGTCATGGAGTACCTGCTTCCCGAGCTGGATCTGCCCTGCCTCAGACTGGCACTCAACACACCCAAAGTCACCGAGCAGCTGATGAAACTGGATGAACAAGGGGTAGGGGGAAAAGCATAATTTCCCAAAAGATTTCAAAAACTTTGGCTGTGGTAGAAGAGTCCAAAATATCTCCTTTCTGGACAACTATTCCCTGTCCGTGATGGAAAATGTCATGAGGTCAAGGAAAAGAATTGTGGTGCTCAGAAAGTCTGACTGCACTTTAACTAAAAAACTAAAAACAACTTTATATAAAACAAAAAAAATACGTACAGTGACAAACTCTACGCTGTATGCCCTGAGAATTGATGCTGTCAGTTTATGCAGACGTAACATTTAACAATCAGTCACTCACAGGGAGTTACAACGAAATAGACATCATTGAAAATAAAAACAATATTTCATTTTGTTGTGCATTTGCTCACAACCTGGGGATTGTAATAACATTTATTATTTTAATTTAGTTGTGATGTTGATATTGTGAACTACTTTGTTAAGCATGACTCCTGACTGGACAAATGTGACAGAGAAGAAATCTATATTTATTGATTTGAAGCTCATAGAGTCATGCAAGGATTTATTTCAGTTCTGGATCGTGTCATGAGAATAAAACAGCTGCTTGTTGGTCCAGTGTTTCCTCTGCTGAGGGACATAACATAGGTAGCATTGAAGCTCATTTCCTTATCACGTAGAGAATTCGTACAGCTCTTATCATGGCTGCCGCTGAAATACTTCAGGGTCATTTCACTCAGTTAGGAACATTCCTAGGCCAAAAAAAAGACTATTCGGCAGAAACAGTGGCCAAGTCTTAAAGAACCGGTGTGTGTTCTCTGCTCCCCAGCTGAGTTTTCAGGTAAAGGTGGGGGTGATGTACTGCCGAGCGGGCCAGAGCACTGAGGAGGAGATGTACAACAACGAGATGGCCGGTCCCGCCCTGGAAGAGTTTCTCCAACTGCTGGGAGAGAAAGTTCGCCTTAAGGGCTTTACAAAGTACAGAGCCCAGCTGGACACCAAAAGTAACAACCCACAAATACACTTCTAGATAACACACTAAAACACAGAGACACACATACACATATACACACACTCTTGAAAATCACAGTGAAATTGTCTCGTTCCTCCTGCATGCTCTGCCCAGACGCCACAGAATGATCCGGAGATTTTCCTTTATTGTTGTGAGCGTGTCTGACTCTGAATGCAATTTTGCGGGCATTTTTATGGGTGAAATTGCATCACCACATTAAGGGAGAACACTGAGCACAGAATACATACATGAGAGATGGATGTCGGTATTTGTAGCTTGGGTGTCAACACCACTATTACTATTTTTCCTGCAGCGGATTCCACGGGAACTCACTCCCTGTACACTTCATACAAGGACTATGAGCTCATGTTCCATGTGTCGACTCTGCTGCCTTACACACCCAACAACAAACAACAGGTAAAGATGGAGAGCCCAGCCTTTTGTGGTATTCTATGAGCTGTGGATCAGGAAATGGAAAACTCCTTTGTTTGGAAACAGCAAATGCACCAAAGGAAACCTTTAAGGAAGGGTCTATCGTTAAGGGGAGTGCATGACACGACGTGTGGCTCAGGTGTCACATTTAATTTCTCCATTCTAAGTCTTTTATTCTAAAGAAACTTTTATTGTTATCCAAGTGCCTTTTTTTTGATTGTCTTTGAATGGAATATATAATGTGACTGGTTTGCGTTTGCTTTCCGATTAAGGTCTCAAAGTGTCTCATTAAGAATTTTTTTCTTTGACTAGTTGCTGAGGAAGCGCCACATTGGGAACGACATTGTGACGATTGTGTTCCAGGAGCCTGGCGCTCACCCTTTCACCCCCAAGACCATTCGCTCCCACTTTCAACATGTCTTCATCATTGTTCGGGTGCACAACCCCTGCTCTGACAGCACGTGCTACAGGTGGGTCTTCGCAGTACATGAGGAGAAATAATATCTGAACTGGACAGAATGAGCAACCCAGTGAGCGTGGAGGTGTAGAGTAAATGTGTAAGGACCACCGTTTTTTTCTTCTTCTACAAATATATACATGGTTTGTGTTTTTCCAGTCGGGCCAAACACACTGGCAGGTAGCAGTCTTCGCCTAAAAGCTCCTCACCACTCAGAGTTTTACCAGCGGTGCTGTTTCAATGCAGGTAGCTAGCATTAAGACAAAAGCATTGACTGGAAGGCATTGGTCCAAAATCATAAAAGCATGCTGCGTGACCACCGTCCACCGTTTCTAGACTGTGTATGGTCGTCGAGTCAACTGTATTTTTTCATAAGACGATGATCGAATAGAAGCGTTTGGCGCCACAGTAGCTGTCAAGCTGATGGGAGTTTTTCTCCCCCCCCCCCCTCCTCCGATGGATGATTCCTGGCCTCGTGATCATCGGTCGGCAACTCTGTGACGTTCGCACTTCTGCATCACTACCCCACCGCACGCGCACACACACACACACACACTTTCTGTGATCCGCATACACAGATATTATTTACACATTGTTGCTCCCTCTCACTCGTCTACTCCTGTTTCTCCTTTAACCTCTTTCTCATGCTCACTTGCACAAAGTTGCACACACACGTGCACACACTTCTTCCCCTCACACACTAATTCATACAGAGTCTCGCTCTTCACACACTCACATAATACAAGCAAACCCCCCACCCCCTCTTTCTCCTCCTCCTCCTCGTCCATTCCCTGCTTGCCACTTTGCCTTTGGGCAGCGCGAGCCGGAGTGGTCTGAAGGAGTTAGCGCCATGCACACAAAGTGCTCTCTTCTCCCGAGCAAGCATGTGAGCGGGGACAATTGTTGAGAGCAGAATCCCTCAGAGCTGCGGAGTCCACCTCAGGAGCAGACGGGTGAGTTTTGCAGCTCGCATCAAATTTAGGCAAATTTATTTCAAGCTCCTTTTCTTCTTTTTTCTCTCTCTCGCAAGTTCCTACTTTTTTTTTATGACGAGCTACTCCATCCCATCGACTCGCGACGCTTTCCTTCAGCTTGTTTTTTGCCTGAAGGGAACATTTTCTGGTTTGTACGGAAGAGGAAAATGGCTGTTTCCCTGGTTTGCCTTATGGATGAAACGGAGAAGCGCAAGACACATAGTCCTTGAGGACAATCGAATCGTAGCCACCCCACCCAGAGTCACTCACACACTGCCTGCCTTTGGCTTCATCTCATGTTCAGTGGATCGAAGTCCCATATGTCAAGACTTCACTCCTGACTATCACAGGTGTTTCCCTGGATGCTTTTTCCTGGTGAGTTGGAAACAATCCTCAGTCTGGACAAGAGAAGTGGAACTGCTGCAGGGATTTCCCACTCCGCACCGCGTCGTTCATCTTGAGTGTCAAACTGTAGCTACAGAACTTAATCCAGTAAACGTTGGCGTAGCAAATCGCTTTGTTGTCTTGCACTGATTGCAACAAACATTTGGGACATTTGGCGGCAGTACTCTTAAGAGTATCGTTATTCTTGGCGAAACCCAAAGGTAAGTCGTATGTGTTGGTGTTTATTTTTGTTGGTGTATTTAAAACCATGCTGAGGTGCTGATTTTCAGATGATCTACTCACTTGTTCGTAAACATAATGGCACCCACATCACACTCACACAGACTCCTACACATATAACTTGAAGAGGTGACTGTTTTCATTTTTTGGCACCATTTCATGTGACTGTTTTTATGTCTTGTGTAACACCATGTTATTAATGCTTTGTCTTCCCTAATCTCTTAATGAAGTCTATGTTATGATTTATGTTTTGAGTCATCAGTTATTAATAGCCAGTTGTTGCCTGCTGCTGAGATGTGGATAAGTCAGGTCGTACTGAGCCAGGCCGAAGCATTAGCGGAGTAAGTGGCCCGGGGCCAGCGGGGTGCTAATCTCCTGCTTTCAACCGCTGCCTCCAAGTCACAGGGCCAACAAGGGAGATTGCATAACTAGATCTTTGTTTAGGAAATGTAGGCTGCCTGTGCTCGCTAGCTCCAGCCGCAGCGCTGCTCCTCCATACCATGATGTAGCAGAGAGTGGCAGGGTGTCAGCACTGGGAGCTGGCTTGTCAACAGTGATTGGATGTATAGTATTTATACGCCGGGCATAGTCAGGCACGGTTTGCAACATCTCTGCTACAGGCACTGGCTGTGTTATCTGTTTAATGGACTGGAAGGCGACTTGTCAGGACTGTCACGTCAGCTTACCCAAGGCCATGTCTCGGTTTTCACATACTCATCGGCTTTTGGAGTATATGCCCCTGACTGTATGTATACACACATACCCTCTATATATAACCATCAACTTAACATGAGAAATTATGCAGCCAGTGTGGATATAAACGTGCTGCCAGCTGCTTGGACAATCCAAAAATCTCCTCCAAAATGGTAAAGTAATCCCAATATGTTTTCTAGAACTTTCCTTTCCTGAATTAGTTCTATATCGAGCCCATTTTCTCACGAACAACGTGTATGAGACAGCACTTCCTGCACCTGTTTACTAATTTATAGTAATGCAACTCTAGAAGAGTCATTGTGTGCAAATGGAATAGGAGCAGTGGAGGGTAACACGAGGAGAGCTTTTGCCCGCAGGTATTTTAACGCCCTCCTTTATTCTCACAAGTGAAACAGGTCAAAGGCAACAATACTTCAGGGAAACCATGTAAAGATGTTTCCACTTGCTTTTTTAACGAGCACATGTGCTGTTTGCCCTGGCACCATATCACACCACCTGGTTATAGGACTACTGTGTAATACTGTGTAGTTTTGTAAGTTTTTTTTGTTTCTGTTGTTTTATGATAGGATGAAACAACAAAACTTCTTACTAACCACTTTAAAAGAACTTTGATTAAAAGACATATTCAGTAGTTGTATAGATTCGTGCCACAGTGACCTCAAACCTTTCCTGTCTCCTTCTGCAGTGTGGCTGTTACCCGTTCCCAGGACGTTCCCGTCTTCGGCCCTCCAATTCCCAAGGGCGTGACCTTCCCCAAGTCCACGGTCTTCAGGGATTTCCTGTTGGCCAAAGTCATCAACGCTGAGAACGCCGCCCACAAGTCAGACAAGTTTGGTGCCATGGCGACACGTACACGGCAGGAGTACCTCCGGGACTTAGCGGAGCGTCACGTGACCAGCACACCGCTGGAACCCACCGGAAAGTTCCCCTTCATCTCTCTGGCACACAAGCGACGAGAGAAGGTGCGTCCATACAGCGGGGCGGAGCTCCGGAGCCTGGGGGCGGTGACCTGGCAGGTGCACGCTGAAGATCAGGTAGCCGGGGCTGAACGCGAGTGCCTACTGGCCATTTCCAATGACTTCATGATCCTGATGGATCAGGAGGCCAAAGCGGTCGTGTTTAACTGTGCCACACGTGACGTGATTGGTTGGTCAACGGGGAGCCCCGCCTCCATGAAGATCTACTATGAGCGCGGCGAGAGCGTGTCACTGCGCTCCATCAACAACAACACAGAAGACTTTGGAGAGGTTGTCAAAAGACTTGAGGTCAGTGGGGCTCTACTACTGTCTATGACACACACACACAGACACACCATACCATCTGCTGCAGCTGTCAGAGGTCACAATAAACAGCTTGTAATGAACATACACACACGCGCCCTTTTACTTCCTACTTCCTTACACCTTGAATTCATCACTTCTTTTATCATCATACTTACGTTTTAGCCAATCACGTTGAAAGCTTATCAAAAAAAATAAAAATAGATTAGGATCAACATACTGTACATTTCTATAAAAAGTAACCATGTCAATGAGGGCAAAGGTCAGGGCCCTTTGTAGCCAAAGAGTAGGCATAAACGCAAAAAGTGCTTAGTTAAGTTTTTCTATTTATATCAGAGACTTCCAGTCTCATTATGGACGGTGTGAGGGCACGCTCTCCACTCTGTCCCCCGACAACAGTACACTGGAAAAAAATAAGTTTTGTTGTTATTATAGCAACATAAGGGCCACACCTCAAATTATGCAGGCCCCATAAAAAAATCCACAGAGGTTTTGTTGAATCTAAGCATAATAGATAGTCATTTGGTGATATGATATCATTACCTTGGTTTTTAAAGTGGTGTAATTAAGGCAGTGTTTTTTCGTGGGGCATGTAAATCCCTCCTTTGACTGAGAGCAATGGACAAAGTAAGACACTACAGTTGCCTGCGAACAGCACTGACACGTGCTATTCTTGAAAAAAAAATCAGGAATGTGTTTGTGTTTTCTTTTTCATGGCATTTTTTGGTGGGAAACTTGAGAGGCAGCAGAACGGCGGCTAACTGGAGCTCAGCTCATGTTGTGATTCGCTCCTGGGCTTCACTAACAATTCTTTATCACTATTTAATTTCCCACAGCCAGAGGTGGGGCCAGACAGGGTGTCTAAAGATAGTTAGGGAGCAGGGGAACTTCAAGTACTTGTATTGATTGAAATATGTGCCACAGACTGTGTGGGGTTAGAGCTAATGTTATGAGACGTGTCTTGAATGGATTCTGAATGTTGTTTTTTGTCTTAATGTTTTGCAATTTGCATTTCTTTCTCTGATTCCTACCCCTGCACCTCCACTCCTTCACTCCCGTCTGTTCTGCAGCTGTTGACCAAGGGCTGTCAGACCACAGAGATGACCCTGCGCCGCAACGCTCTGGGCCAGCTGGGTTTTCACGTCAACTTTGAGGGCATTGTGGCCGAAGTGGAGCCCTACGGTTACGCCTGGCAGGCTGGGCTGCGGCAGGGCAGCCGACTGGTGGAGATTTGCAAGGTGGCGGTGGCCTCACTGTCTCACGAGCAGATGATCGACCTGCTCCGGACCTCCGTCACTGTGAAGGTGGTCATCATTCCTCCACACGAGGACTCCACACCACGCAGGTAGACTGAAAATAGAGTCTATATCCATAGATACAAAAAAAGTCTGCAGTCAATGCAGCTGTTTGTAGCTTTTTTAACTATTCTGACTGTGAATGTTTCATGTGGCAACAGAGGCTGCTCAGAAATCTACCATATGCCACTTGTGGACTACAAGAACCACAAGGAGGGCATGCCCTACGAGTTAAAGTTCCCCTTCCGCCCCACCAACAACAACAACACCAAGTGGCCACGCACCTCATCCAGCCCTCAAACACGCGCTGCTGGCACAGGGGGAACGCTGATCAAGGCCCCGCCCTCGGACCTCAGCGACCGTAACTGTGCTGCTATTCCTCGAAGTGTGTCCAGCGATGGCCGGCCCCTCAACCCCAAAAGGTCAGAAAAAATTAACATCATGCAGTTATGACACTTGCAGACTCTGAGCTCAAAGCTCCAGTATTAGTCTTGAATGACATCCACGTATCCTCGCAGATATTCCCCAGGGAACGACAACTACGCTCTGGCCTGCTCCATCGTGATGGGTCGCACGCTGCACAACACAAACTCCCCTTCAAGCCTCTCCTACACAGACACCATGGGCTCCACCCACTGGAGGCAGAAGTCTGCCCCTGAAGGGTACATTTTTCTTAAATACTTCACACTAAATTGCACTACCTGGCAACGTAGGTGACCTTCTTCATCTTCCCTCTAGGTTTAATAACAACAACTGCCAGTCCCCAGTGTCATCAGTGCGGCAGGTAGCAGGTGATGGAGCCAATGGGATGAAAGTTTGCTCCAGCTCTGGTGTTGGATGGTCCCTGACAGGGGAGGTCGACACATCCAGCAGACTGGGGGACAAAACAAATGCAGGTAGGGGCAACTCCAAACTTTGCTTTTGGTATTAGCGACTAACAAAACAAATAAAGCATGCCGTCTATTATGCATTACTTATCTTTGCCGTGACATCACTTACATTCAGACACGGTGGTTTCCAAGGTGGTGATTCCTCGACTGCAGCTGACAGAGCAGAGCAGCCACATGTCTCCGCACAAAAGCAGCAAGGTGAGCTGGAATCAACAAGAACCATATTTTATTTTCTTGCATGGTAAGAGCTACAATATGTGTAAAAAAAGAGACACACTGGGAATATGTACTGTAAAAACATGAAGAAAGTCAATATTTGATTTCTCATCTCTCAATAGGTTGATGCTCCATATTCATCCAGCCAGTCGAGCAGCAACACGCTCTCAAGCAATGCCTCCAGCTCCGCCCACAGCGACGAGAAATGGTACGAAGTCAGCTCACGTTCAGGGGTACGGAGTGATCTCGAGCTGAACGGCTACCTCCAGGGCGCATCCACCGACAGCGGCATTGACGCCACTTCCTTCACCGCCACCCAAAGCAGCACTGCTTCCTCCACCGGTGCCTCCAGGGCCAAGGACAAAATCCCATGGCAGGAAGAACCTGCAGGCAGCCACAGGGACTCTGACGAATCACCTCCAACGCCAGACTCACTTGTTGCCATGGGCGGTGGCGACATCCTGGCGAAGAGCCCATCGGCCTTTCCGCTCGTTCCTGACGGTGGCTCCTACAGCCTGAACGACGCCACGTCCCAATCCAGGTGTGTTGCTCTACTGTTTCCGTCAGCTCTCTAGGCAGCTGAGGTATTTGTGCCCCTTACATCAATGTATTTTTCGTTAAACAGACAGTGATTCATTGTAGTCCAGATTTATCCTGTACCATACCAGATGGAAAAGTACAAAGCTCTATGGTTTGGCATCAACAAAGGGAGAGGGGAAGAATGGAATAACTGTGTGTGTGTGTGTGTGTGTGTGTGTGTGTGTGTGTGTGTGTGTGTGTGTGTGTGTGTGTGTGTGTGTGTGTGTGTGTGTGTGTGTGTGTGTGTGTGTGTGTGTGTGTGTGTGTGTGTGTGTGTTTTGCATTTGTATGTATCTCCCTCTCCGAGTATCCATGATAGAAATAAATGCTTGAAGTTGCTAGAAAATGCAGACTGAGCTCAGCGCTGTTCCCCCAACTCTAAATCCCACACTTCCGCTCCACCAGACGTGTTCATTGGAAGCTTTTGTTTTGTAGTATGTGCATGCACGCAGACACAAAACTTGCCTTTTGAAAATTCAAGCTCTTATGTCAAAACTATATTATATTATTATATATTACTATATTATTTGAAGGTGCTGGAAAGGAAGTGCAAGGACATTGTGTCCTATTTTTTTATTTATGAATTCATCAGTGGATCGTATCTGCAAAAGTTGCAGGAGTGACGGAACTAGGAGAGAATCTTGTATACGTGAACAGTCTTAATTTAACTGTTAAGATATTTTGACAATTTGAACAGGAAATTCATTTTTAAAGTTAAGATACCAATATTACCTCGATAATACAAACTGAGCCATGGCTAAAATATAACAACATGAGAGAATACCTGATAGACAGTGCTGCTACTTCTCCTTGTGTATTTTACAATTAAATCAATATCCAGGTCTGTGACATGTTACTTTACACTAATATGTCTCCACCTACAGCACGCTCAGTTCTGGCCACTCAGGGAGTCCAATGGGTCGCGGCTGCAGCCCCGTGTCACCACAGGACGAGGCGGCTGCGTCAGCCTCTTCATCCACGTCCCACAACTCCCAGTCTCCGGGGTCGAAGAGTTTCTACCCTCGTCAAGGTGCGACCTCGAAGTACCTGATTGGCTGGAGGAAACCTGGGGGAACCGTCAACTCTGTGGACTTCGGCAGCACTCGCAAGTAAGATAGAAACTGTTATTGGTAAACCTTCGGTGAATGCTTAGAACTGTGTGTCATGCTGCGCTGTTTGCAGTGAAAGGATTTTGTCACATTTTGTCCCAGTGACTGCTCAGCAAGTATTGATGCTTTTTTGAAATTGGGTCAACACTGCCACCGTGTGGTGAAGCTTGGCTTTGAAGCTTTCTGTTGTTTTTGAATATATATTTTTGGGGTAACAGGAAAGAGTGACAAAATATCCTCACCTCTTTTTATTCATGTGATGCAACATACGTTAGTGTTTGAGTCAAAAAGTGAACACATCATTGGTGGTTTATGACAAACACTGTTCACATTATGCAGCTGCTCAACTAACCCCAGTTTTTCCAGGTGAAGCAGTGAAGTGTCATGTCAAAGGAAGCTTCAGGAAAACAGTTACATTTACATTCACAAATGTTCCCAACTGGTGACCTCTAATCACAGTTGTGTTAGATTCTTGGCCACCACCTCCTTTACTTTTGCTTCCTGATTCTTTCTTTTCTTATCTCTAGTGTGTTATTTGGATAAAATAAATATTCGTCTGAGTTGAATTTAGTTTTTTTTTATCTCCAGACGGCACCAGAGTGATGGTCTCCTAAGTGGCCAACCACAGCTAAGGGCCAATCTCCGTGGATCACAGTCGCCCCAGCGGCACACTGCTAAGTCCAGCCTGGAAGAAGACTTGAAGAAGCTCATCACACTAGATAGCCCTCCACCTACTACAAGTGATGAGAAGGTACTGAGAAAGGCTGTGGGCATAATTGTCTGTACTGGTGCTTGTAACGTAGCACAGTGGGCCCTGACCAGGGGCACTTCAACCCAGGAGGCACTTCTGCAGTTGCCAGGGGCAATGTAGGAAAACTCCCTTATTATGACTTTTGTCTGACCTCAGACCTCCCTTTCTTGTCTTGTTTCCATCCATATCTGAAGCCGTTGTTTCCGGGCCCGCCACCCAGCCGGCGATCCCTTCAGAGAACGCTGTCAGATGAGAGTATCTACAGCGGGCAGAGGGAGCCTTCCTCCAGCGGACAACGTGACACACCCACTGACCTTCTGTTCAGCTGCTCCACCATGCCGCGCTCACCCACCACTCGCCACGGACCGAGCCGGCGAGCGTCACACAAATCCCTGGGTGAATGTTCTGCTTACTCTTTTAATTATACTTAAAGCCGCTCATGGTGAAGGTGGGAGTGTGATCCATATTTTGTAAGAACAGACAGACACTTCCAAAGGCTGAAATATATTACTTATTATCCCAATTATTAATGTCGCATTGATGTTGGTTGCAAAATGTCTTAGTTGTTTTTCTGTTATTAAAGAACATGAGCAAATGCTGCCAAGTGTATCTGACTTTTGTATTTCTCCTTCTCAGGAGACCTGTCAGCGACAGAGAGCTCAGAACTGGAGAGGAAGAGGCAGCAGCTGCAGGAGTCTGCCCTCATGCCCCTGCCTGACGCTGGGGCAGACGGCCCGCTGGACTGGGCCCACCTGGTACACGCTGCCAAGGCCTTTGAGGGTAGGCACACATTGTTTTCAATTCATCATTGAAAATCATTTTTAAGTAAAGGTTAAATACGGATAGTACTTTTCAGTAAAAGCTGAGGCAGAGACACCCATGTGTTTGTTCTTACCAGAAGAGGGCACTGTTGCTCTGTATTTCTTCTCCGGGTCTAATGATGTTGTTTTTTTTTTAACTGTTTTCTATTCAGAACAGAGGTTGGTCTTCTTGGCAGCCCAGGAGGAGAGCTCCATAGCTGAAAATGCAGCAGCCACCAGCCCCCAGCAGGCCGAGCCTCAGGCAGCCCCACTGCGACAACCCTTGCCTGGGTAAAAGTGTTTTCTGTGCCATCTCTGTCCAGCTCTGTACCATTGAGAACCCTGCAGATTTCCCTCCAATCAGATACTTCTGCAGCTCAATTAGTCCTCCTCTCAAGTGGACCACACACTGCTGTAGTCTTTGGTTGGATCATTTACCTTTGCCCACTCCTTCAACCTCTGCTGTACTCAGACGTTTCAGTGTTTGTCCCAGCTCATGTCCTGCTTGTCCCTTCTCACAGAGAGACTCCAGCCTGTCTGATGGGGAAGGTGAGCCAGCTGGAATCTATGGTGAAGGTACTACAGGACGACCTGAAGAAGGTGCGTTATGATTCAATTAGAAAGTTTGTAAAGCCACTACAGCCATTTAAAACCATAAATATTCATCTGAAATGTAAACAAAAAAAATCAGATTCAGAGTGAGAATGTATAATGTGTTTGACTCATGTGTTCTTCAGTCATAGTTTTAAGAAAACAATTTGAAATACAACTAATTTGTGTTTTCAACGTCTCTTTACTGTGCAAAAAGATTTTTAAAAAATGTACCAAAACAAAAATTAGAAACCTCACATTTCCGATCAGGTCCTGGATGTTTGTGTTGTTGTTTTGTCCCATGCTTGGTACCTTCTGGGTTTATCAGTCATCATGAGGTGCTCACCACATAATTACATGCTGCGTGTCACCAACAGGAGAAGGATGCCAAGGTGTCACTGCAGGCTCAGATCCAGGGCCTGCGAGAGGACAACCAGCGACTCCTGGAGGAGTCCTACAGCGCCTCAGCCAAGCTCAAGAAGTTCACCGAGTGGGTCTTCAACACCATTGACATGAACTGATGCATGCAGCCGCCGACTGCTCTGTATTAGGAGTTTGACCACTACTGTACACACTTTAGGGTCCATCTAGGATCATCCAAAAGCTGTTCATTAACAGGAACTCGCAACATGAACCGCTTCTCTTGGGCTTCTACAAACCAGTGCCAACACAGACTTAAACCGTTCATGCCATCCATCTTCAGCCTTCTGGATCTGTGGTAAAATCAGCATGACAGACAACAAATAAATACAAGAAAAGACACAGGAAGGCAGAAACAGAGCAGTGGTCTAACTGTGTGACAGTTTCGATCAGCATGCACTCCCTTCCCTAAGATTTTTTTCAAAAAATGATGATGCTTTGTGTCCAATCACATGGATTGTTGGTGTCCCTGCATGCCAGAGAGAGCAAGATGTTGAAACTAACCTAAAGGGATTGAAAATTACTGTCCCCATTTAGCTCCGCGGCTAACCTAATTACGAGTGAGCAGATTTCCAATTAAAAAGCTCCAACGCAGTTTGAAATTTGTTCATCCCATGCAAGAGTTGGTGAAATTAGCCCGGCGTTCCCCTGATAAAGGTTGACACTTTCTAGATTTAAGTGATAGTGTGTTGTACATGAAATGCTGTTTCTCCAATTTTCACATTTCAGTCTTAACGGCACTGATAATTATTTTTATTACTAACCAAAAGAAGAGAAGCTATAAAAGATGCTTTTACGGTAGCAGTGTGAGTAGGTAGACACAGACAGAGAGACTATTTGCATAGCACATAACGTAAACACTGTAAGGTCAAGTGCCTGTCTGTATTGCCTATGTAATAAGATGGTACAAGCGTATCAAATGTATGATTTGTCGAGGGTTAAAAGCAAGTAAAACTTGTACAGGACTACTGGTCACAAGATGATGAAGACAAAATATATTGTAAAACTGAATATTATGGGTGCCATAAATATAGAAATTTACAATTCATTGTCACTTATTCAGAGTATTGTAAATATATGATGTTTACGCAAATTTTCTCATTCCTTCCCTTGATATGATACTGTTATGTGAAGAGTATTTATGACAAAGATGATGGCCAATTTAAGAAAAGCAGCCATATGCAGTCAGAGATCTGCATGTAGTTAATATAATAGTCTGCCTCCTTTTATGAGAAAAATATATATCCTTTAACCAAAACAAAGGCTCCCACCGGAGAGGCAAGATTTTGATCCAAAATAATGATTATTTTCATTTCGTTACAGATTATTTCCAGCCTTGCCCGAAGCAGAGCCCTAGAGCTGACATGTAAAATGCTACATGGAAATTAACCCCCTCCTCCATCCATAGCATGCTGAAAGGCCTCAATCTGACCCTCAACTCTCTCCATAGATTAAATCGGTACGGTTCAGTTAATAAATTAGATATGTGTATATCCTGAAATTCTAGCTACAGGTCTCTGTAGCGCGTGAATCTGCCTGTAAGCCCAATCTGAATTTGGTCTGTGCGCCCAGACAAAGACCTTATTGAAGCTTCATACTGTAACTGTTTCCTTTTGTACTCGGATACTGTGCAACTGTATATAAGGAGAATTTGATATTCATCAGAATTTGCACCAAAAATTATTTTTGATGTAATTCTGCTCTATTGGCTTGGATGTAGTGAAGAGCGACGGGAGCAATTTGAAAAAAGACAAGGGAGCCAGACTCGGGGAGGAGAGAGTCCCCAGGGCTCCGCGCACAGCAGATCGTCCCTGCAACCTTTCTTCTCAACATGTGTGACCGCATGTAATCCTGTTTCCATTGAGCTGTGATGTGTACAAATGTTTATATCTATTAAAAAAAATATTTTGTTGAATTACACTTTGCCTCGCGGTGTGACTGTATGGTCGTTGTGTTATCGCCAGTAACGCAGGCAGACAACGGGGAAGTGGCCCGACTGCTCGGGGCCCTCGGGGCCCCGGGGGCCCGACTGCGAGTATAGATCCGAGATATGATGTGTGACAATGTAGTCTGTTGAGTCAAGTGATTTAAAGGTTCACATTTTCTTTAAAAAAAACCACACCGTCGCGTGTACATGAAGGCGGTGGTCGTTGTAGCCGTCCCTCGGGTGCAGGGGCCCCTCTGTTCTGCAAGTCCAGTGGAAGAGTTCTACATCTACAGCCTCGTCCGGTGCAAAACAAAATGCATTTGTTAAGCTCAGAATAATGAGGCTCCATCAGTCTGAGATAGAGGAATCGAGTGAATGTCTTGATGGGAATGTTTAGTTTAAAAAGGAACCCTCTCTTCTGTATCTGCTCGTTGATGAGCTGCAGTGCACTTCGACGTGGAGGAGCCACATGCTAACAGCGTCTTAGCCGTAGCTTTCAGCATGCAACTCTTTCTAGCTGGCAAACTCACAAAGGGCGAGGAAATAGTACTGGACAAAATTGAAATTGTGACATGACGATGACACGTCACCAAAGTCGCTCGACTCGTCAGGACTCGTTAGAGAAATACCTGTTGCTTATTACGTGGAACGCTCCACTGCTAGCTGCTAGCATGGCTAAACGAAAAGGAAGCGGGAATTCGGGGCTAATGCCCGTCGCGGGGAGAAACCTGCCAAATTAAACTAATTCTGACTGCAGAAGCCTCATTGGCTTCAGTTCGACTTCTCAACACGTGTTGACATGGGAGATGAACTGCGCACATTTGTCTCCTACATTTGGATTAGGCACCAGGAGGGCGTGGCGTCGCGTCGCGTCCACGGGCGAGTGACGGAGCAACTGGCCACGTGCGTGTTGTTCTCAACCACACCTCGAAAGGTTATGAATTTGTCCTTTAAATGATCTCCACGCGCTCAGATGTGAACACATCATGTGCCCGCGGCAGGTTTGTAGACACCCTCAGTCACCTCGCATGCTGTAACGTGGGCTGGTGTGTGTGCGTGTGTGTTGTCAGCGCTAGCAGCGCTAGCTCCGGCTAGCTCCGGCTAGCTAGCTGAAAGATCGGCAGGGCAACAGGTGGGATTTCCTCACAGTACTTTTATCTGGTTGCAGCCTCACTGGCTCCACGGCACTGTCGCTCGTGGACGCGTGTGTCCACGTGAGTGCAGTCCCGCACCAACTCGGTACGAAGACAGAAGAGAGAAAAAAAGGAAATAAGAGGCGGCGCCACCTAGTGGCGCTACACTGTACAACACGTCTGTTACCATGCGAGCGGGGCCGGCTGCGTATCTCTCTGGTGGCGCTGTGGCCTGATAAACAGGCTGTTCAGTAATTCAGCGTTAATGCAGATTATAGCGGGACTGGCCCCCTTTAAAGCAGATTAGGGAAGTCCCTGTCTGTCCGCCGGCCTGTCTGCCTGTCCCCTTGTGAATGCTGGCAGTGCAGCTCATGCGGGACAGGAAGACACGCCGATCGCAGGTCAGTCACTTTGGGTCACGCGTGTGCGACGTTGTACTGCTTCTAGGTGGTAGATGTGTAGATAGCGATGTATAGTTCTGATAGCAGGGGATGGGGGCATGTTGTATACAGCCCTGCTCTTGAAGTGCTAGAGGAATGTGTGGAGTGAGCACCGTGGGCCGCCGAATGGTTTCACACTCCAGTAGGCACGCCACTCACGCAAGTTGTGTGACCTCGGTTTCCCTTGGTTACCACGTTTAACAGCGTTTTCAGCGTTTTTTTTTTTGGAGCCGTTCAAATTCTAATCTGCCTTTGCCCCGAGGAAAAATAGCCAACAAATTGTACTTTTATTAATGAGAATTATTGGGCTTTCATCTGTTCTGCTTGATGAAAAAAGGGAAGAAAAAAAAATCTGCTTTCTAGGTCTTTTTCTGTCTGTGAAGAATATTTGAATAGCCTCAGATATTTTTTGAAAGAAAAGAAAAAAAGGGGGCTTTACAGAGAAATACCAGGACCTCCATTTGGATAACAACACACTGCTGGAAGAAAGGAAGGGCACACATGGTGCAGAGAAGCAAGCTGGTGAGCTGGTTCTGTCGACACAAACATCTGCATGTGTGTGGCCGTGTGTGTGTGTCGGCGTGTGTTCACTCTGCATGCATGGGTTCACAAATTTGCCATGCCATGTATTTCTGGAGTATCTTCCTCGGGGGCTTTTAGGATCTCATTTACTGCAGGAAAAAAAGAAGAAAAAATTTGTCATTCGTCTGTGTGTTGCCATTTAAGCTTGAATGATTCCCAGAGTTTCCTTGAAGAGAGAAAGGAAGGAGGAGAACGTAGACGTGCAAGAGGGGAACGGCTGGAGACGAGAACATGAGAGCGTGTTTGCCATCCTCGAGCACACAAATGGAATTTGATGGCAGTGTCAAAAGACACAAGCCCCAGGAAAAAAACAAATACAAGTTGTGGGTAAATGTCTAACTTTGGATCATCGTCTGCTGAGCAAAACAAGCAAGTGAGCACAGAGGGCTTTGAATGGAACTTGAAAATTATTATCTCTGAGGTTGCTTGCTCAAAGCGTCTGGAGAATATAATTATAGTCTGCGTTTGTGTGTGCTCAGTAACAGTAACTTGTTTTCGGATTAGCATTTCAATATCCGTCTAATGAAATGTTTCTTATTTTCAGCATCAGTGGGCGCTGCTGCAGTGTGCATCTCTCCCTCTGTCCTCCTTTCCACTGTGCATTCACTGCTCTCTCTCTTTCTCTCTCTCTCTCTCTTTCACACTCACACTCTCTCTTTCCGTGCCCGTCTTTCTCCTCCCTCTATTTTCCTCTTTATATTCTCTCTAATTCCTTCATCCCTCCTCCTTTCACAACTTGATCTACCCCTCTCTATTGCACATCATCTCCCTCCCTCCCTCCCTCCCTTTCTCTCTATCTCTTTCCCTCCCTCTCTCTCTCCACTCTTTCGCTCTCACTCAGACTCCAGCACATGCAGACAGAGGGAGAGGGGGGATGAACGAAGTGCGCACATGTGAGGATCTCCTGAACTGCCGGGGCAAAGGGAGGACTGGTGAAGAGGGAAGAAGAAAAAGAAGAGGAGGAAAAGAGGACTACTGCAGTGACCAGCCAGACTCTCTCTCACTCCCCCTCTCTCTCCCTCCCCCTCTCTCTCTCTCTCTCTCTCTCTCTTGCTGCTTCAACGCTTTCATCCCCCTGTCTTCTTCATCCCCTCCTCTCCCTCTCTGCCAATTATACCATGAACCTGCCTGCTGCTTGTTGCTAAGGGGGAGCCAACCGGGGGAGCAGAGTGGACCAGGCACTATTTTGTTTCTAAGGTAATGAAGGCTTCAGTAATGGCAACTGTCAGGTGACACAGATGTTGCATTGCACTGTGCCGCTTGCCTGCTGAGAGTGAACCGGGGCTTTGGGATTCACAGTCTCAATATAGTTCAGGTTCTATCTGGAGCACGGCTTTGCTTTGTGCATGTTTGTGTGTGAACTCTCTGCCAGTTTGTTTCAGATGAATTTAAGGACTTGTGTATTTGGACCATTGCAGGGGGGTTCTGTCCTGTGTGTGTGTGTGTGTGTGTGTCGTGTGTCTTGTGTGTGGGCGTGCGTGTGCGTGCAACCTCCTCATAAATGGACATTTGCAGTGTGCTTAGATTTGAGAGTTTGCATGTGCAGAGACACACATGCACCGTGCACGAGGGTATATTGGTGCTCTCTGAATGTCTTTCTGCAGCCGTCAGTGTTCATACTTCAACTGTTTCACTTTGACACAAGCGCTCAGTCCTGGACCAGCCTTGTGTGGACTTTGATTTGCACGCTTGAGCAGCTCAATTGGCAGGAAGTTGTTTTCTAGAATTACAGCTTCCTGTGCACAGGCGACCTACTGTATTGGCACACTATTGTTTTCTTCAAGCAATTGCTACACAATCCATAGTGCCTGCCTTTCTATATGGTCCTCGAGGCGGGCGCAGAGATTTAGCTGTCTAATGTGCTCAGGCTCTGAAAAGGGCACAGACGTGTTGGCCAATGGGGAGTGCTGAACTCTTCATGGTGGCAACAACAAACAGTGAGGAGAGAGCGGATGATTACTTATTCACTCATGCGCATCCCCATGCTCCGTGGTGTAATAGATTTAGGTATTCAACTGTGGTGACAAAGCCACCTTGCATGTCTTCTGTTGTGCGAGCTGGCGGCACGCTTTCATCTTAACACTCAAGTTAAATAACTTGTAACATTGCACGGCTACAATTGTGTAATTCAACTACTCCAAATGCCTTGCCAGAGGCTGGGCATTGGCAGGATGCAAGATGTCATTAATTTAGTTAATGTACAGTATGAAGATCTCATATTGTCACTGCTCGTGTGCCTGTCATGAGATGCTGTCTGTTTTATCTGTGCTCTCTCTCACGGTTTAAACCCCCCCCCCACAAATAGCTGTTATGGCGAATTACAAGGCTCAGCAGGCCGTGTCCACATTTCATTTTTTCCTTGCATGGAAGTACAAAAAATTATGAATGTGTTGACCTGTGTAATCCACCCTTCAGCCCCTCTTTCCTCCAAATGATTAAAAGGACTAACAAACCCATTTATTACACACAGGAGCCCTCAACGGCAAAGGGCAGACGGGGCCCCGACGAAGCCCAGACATCAGCGTTCCGTTTTGCAGAAATCCTTCGTTACACATAATTAATTCTCCCGGGAGAAGGGAGGGACAAGAAAAGTGATGGGGACTGTGTGGAGGTTGTAAATAAATTCTTGAACAGCTTAATGTATGAACCCTGGGGCAGGGCGGGAAGGTTAATGTGGGGAGTGCAGGTAGATCGGAGATAGCCATCATATGATTGCAGTTAATGGAGACAACACTTATCAACGCTGAGCATATGAACAGAAAACGCAAACACAGTGGTCAGCATCGAGCACAGAGTCACCTCACAGAGAGTTCTTTCAATTTCAACATTCTTTGTTTCTTTTTTTTAAAGAAAGATGACTCATCAACCTCACTGCAGTGATTCCCTACCCTTTTTGTTCATCAGATGTGTATCCCAACATCTGTGTCAGATAAATGAACTAACTCACTCCATTGCATGCATTGCATTGCAGGTCATAGCTCGGTCCATAATTACTCTTAGCAGCTTTTACCATTTATCCTTCATCCTACCCCCATCTGATGCCTAATTCACACTCAATCACAACACAAAGTCTTCAGTTATGACATATGAACATTTTGTGATCAAATCATAATCTGTCGTTTTTCCACCTCTTCTGCTGTAGTGTTTGTTCATTATTAGACTTGGATAATATTCATATTATGTCAGCTTTTACCTGGCCTCTCTTATCTTTCCCTGCCGTGACAGGTGCCTCTTTTCCCAATGTGACGGCAGCACACATTTTTTTTTGCAGCTGAATGTCATGACGATAAAGGAAGGAGGAGGATTTTTTTGGCTGCCAGGGGGAGAAAGAAAAAAAAGAGATGACGCTAGCTGATGTTTATCAAATTGTCATTTTGCTTCCTTACACTTCCCATGTGGTGCATGTGTTTCTTCTTAGACAGGACTGAGTGAAAAATGGCGGAGGGGTCTAGAGACCATGGAGGCGCGGGCACCACCACTGATCCCGAGGAGGACTCCCCCAATATGATCGTCTACAGAAAGGCAAGGCTGACTCTCTCTCTCTCTGTGTGTGTGTGTGTGTGTGTGTGTGTGTGTGTGTGTGTGTGTGTGTGTGTGTGTGTGTGTGTGTGTGTGTGTGTGTGTGTGTGTGTGTGTGTGTGTGTGTGTGTGTGTGTGTGTGTGTGTGTGTGTGTGTGTGTGTGTGTGTGTGTGTGTGTGTGTGTGTGTGTGTGTGTGTGCGCGCGCGCGCTCACACGCACACGCGCGCTGCAGTTTCTGAACTGTATGATGGGACTGGAGAAATTTGCTGAGGAGCAATGACCCATAGACAGCCCGCACACATGGTTTCACTGTGAAACGCAGGTGTCAGTAAGCCTCTCCCCTCAACCATCTACTGAACTCCACCCCTGTCCGAGTCTTTCCCTACCTCCCCTACCACTGTATCCATCACCAGTCCGGCAAACGCCGTCCCTCCAGTGAGGGTCTGCGCAGTAAGGGGTCCTTTCAGTGTCAAGGGTAATCGCTTTGTCCCCATGGCACCTCACTTTGAATGGCTGCTATTTGATTGGGGAGGCCGCGCAGCATTGGTGACTAATAATGTGGATGTTCGCCTGGGAGGAAGTGGCTGATTCTCCAGGGCTACAATTGGGAGCGACCAATGAGAGGTTGGTTATTACTCCCCAGCCGACGAATAGCTTGTTATTTCTCTGCCAGCACTGTGACAGCCCAGTCAAAAGACAAAAAAAACCAAGCTTCTTTTGATCAAATTTAAACCGCAGGATCCACTGAGCCTGCTGTCTTGATTATGGCAACAAAAAAAAATTGTGAGGCTGCAGTTGACAGATCCCGTCCCACTGTCCCAAATCTGTTTCTTCATCCCGCTCCTAATGATTGGTCGTATTGCTACGGGGGGGGCAAACAGGATGTGAAATAATTGCTGACAGTGACTGCTTCAGTTGTTAGAATTTCCCTTTTAGGCGTGTTGTAAACTGTGTGTCACCGCTGGAAAAGATTTCTTGGAAACCTCCATCTTTGTAGAGCAGCCCTCCACTCTGCAGCTCACCTGGAAGAACTGTCAGGACCTCCTTTGTGCTCAAGAGACTTGACATATCTCTCACGCCACTCCGGACTGCGATCGTGTGCTATGAGCAGAGTGTCACACGTCAGCAGTTGACAGCACAAAGCGAAGTGGAAGTGCATTGCCAGCAGCATCACTGGTCTATTGTAAATACTTACCTTGTCAGGAAAGCAGTGGGCGTCTTCTGTCACTCGAAACCTCCGCTATAGGAATCCAGGAATGATTATGAAATCAGAGTTATACCTGTCATGAGCGAAACGGCTTCTCTCTCCGATGCCTCGATTTCATAACAGATGTCACGTAGCTGTCCAAAATATCTGGGTCTGTTTTGTGCGCGTGGCTGTTCTGCATGGTAATGCATTCTTTATTAATGCGCCGTTGTCATTATCCTGCGTGTGGTCTAAGAAGCTGTCACGCGTAGAGAACACACGGCAGTTGCATGTTTGACTTCATGGATTTCTTCATGGATTTCACAGTGCATCTTCATTATGTAACGCTACACGTTCCTGGAGGCCGCGCGTTTACCAGGCTCGCATTTGCTTGTCAGGGCTGCCGCCTGAGGGAATATTCATCATTTCATGTTTTAGTCATACGAAGTGACAACAGACAGATGACTCTGAGAGGGACAGGATGCTTCTGCACTTCCTGCTTAAAAAATGTGATGTTTGATTGTGAAGCATTAGAGGGAGGAAGCTGAGGGTGCAATGCAGCTACACAACAACAAAAAGGTATTTTTGGTACATTAAAAGGAATAATAATTTTTTTTATAAAAGTACCTGACCGATTGCTGCACAAGTACAATCCCACTATATGTTGGTCTACTTGGCCACGAATGTATTTATTATTATAATTTTCATTTGACAATTTTTGATGCGTAACTACTTAATATACATGTACACAACACAAAAGGTGATGTACAACAGCAGGCTGTGAAATTATTTGTGATCATCTCACAAGCTCAAACTGTGAACCTCCTTTGACTCCATACACTGCTTAAACCGTGGTTTACGTCCTTCATCTCTTTCTTTTTACATTTTCTGCTCTTCAAACTAGTTTTTAACTATTTTTTCATACAAATTCAAGTAAGCAACTCACCATTCATTTTTTTTTTAGATATTGCATTTTCTGGTAAAGTTGATGTAGTTACTTACTTTTATCATGTTTCACCTCAGTGCAAGTTTGATGTCGACGAGGCCAGATGATAGAGAGGTGCTGGGGCTTTGAGGGCAAGGCGCCCATGGCCTCTGGACTCAGTGGGTGGGCTGCTTGGCGCAGCGTGAAGCCGCTACTTGCAGAGAGACACAGATGGCCACAAATATGCTCCGCCGCCTGGGAAACCACTGGCAGCTCCATCCCAAAGTCCTGAGCCCCTTGTCAGCTGGAGGACATCAGTGTCATCCAAGTGTAGCCCTGGTCAAGAGATGAAAAAAAATATTTCAAAGTGTGGCCAGTATCTTTTTGAAACAAATCAGAGGTTAAAATACCTTTACTTACATCGCCATATCTGTTTCTGAACTATTAAGTTGACAGCGTAGGCAGTTAGACAGAGGTGAACGTGGTGTATTAAGCCATTAGAGAGGCTGAGCACTGTGGAGGGGAGGAGATTGTCTCTGTCCATGCAGCATAGGTGCTGCACTACTATCTCAATCTGTCTCTGTCCTCCCACGAAGACAAGAGGAAGTCAAGCAAAACAATCCAATAACGGCTGGGCCGCCTTATTGCCTCTAGAACTTGTGGAGAGAATTCGGTCTAACAGAAGAAGGCTGCTCATATATTGTAAATGCACAAACACACACACACACACACACACACACTAACTCATACACATGCTTTATGCGGGCTTAATGCACTATCTGTTTCATTGCTGTGACTTCTCCGTGCGACGTTTGGCATGTTTTGCGAGACCGAATGTGGCAGGTAGATGAACGGGATGGGCGTCGAGAGGCACACAAAAAAGAAACTCAGACTGTGAGGAGAAGCACTATACTGTGCTGGGTTGTGCAATCGAGCCGAGGACAGAGCTAGGCCACTTTACCGCTCTGATGGGGTGTAAAGCTGGCACACTATTAATCGCTAATATCTCTCATGCCAGAGTGCACATGTGCGTCTTTACCCCTTGGTGACTTACGGGGCCGAGACTTCTCCGAGTTGTGACGACTGTCTGGCTTTTGACACTCTCAGCTAATTGACGCCGGAGTACTGAAGCGCTCCTGTCGCGCCACCCGGGGAGCGTTAAGCATTTGCGCTGCGCCCCTTCTTCCTTTTACTCAGACCATTAAAAATTTGATTGGATAATTCTTGGCAGTCGACTCATACCAGGAGGTCTGTATTATAGCCATAGCATGTGTGTTACAGTCACCCGCAACATTTGTCCAGATGGGTTTTAGGGGCCATTGGCGGGTAAATACCAGTAATGAGCCAAGCCAGGAAGTTCAAAGGCTCTACTCGGTGCCAGTGGCCTTTGGGTGTGTGTGTAAGATTGAGCACACTATTACAGTTTTGTTGACAATTGCAACCGGGTTATTTTCTAGCTCAATACTCCCCAAGATTGGATGTAAACGTCTGGTGCTCCATAAGCTCCATCTGTACAGTGAATCAGTGCAGAGACTCTGCTTCTTACATCGTGGCTCAGTCTGTTGGTTGGTCGGACCACTTTGGTCCTTTTTCATTAAATCATCCCCACGACACTTTGTTTTTGGTAGCAATGGGATTTTTTTTATCCACTGATAATAGTGTATTTCTTTGAACTGTACCTTGTCGTTGTCACTACTGTTTTTTTACTACATTTCCCTTTCTTCTCCCGCATTTCTTTCTTTCTTTTTTCCAGTCTTTCTTCTGCTTCTCGCTGATTAATAATTGAAGCTTGTTTCAAGAATTCTATCTTCGGAAAAATATCTGGTCCTCCGGGACCTCATATTCCCCCCGTTCATTTATTCATACCCAGCACGTTCTTTTTGTCATCACTTGGTGTTTTTATCAGTGTATGTGCTTCCTAATGTGAAGAGGAGAGGAACGGAAAAAGAGAACAATGGATGCAGGGAAAAGTTTGTCTAATGCCTCAGTAAAACATAACATTTCTACTCAGATAGACTAATGTGATCACAGCATTGTGATACCAGATAGCGAAGATTTGCTCCCGTAGCCGGAGCTATGGGTTGACTAACAGCTGTTATCACACCAGGGTCACTCCTTCAGACTAACATACCCTGAGTGGTGGGAGAAATAGAAATTACTGTCAGTGCCAACCTTCATCCGCTACACCATCCACATCAGCGGCTGTCAGCTTCTTAGGTTTAGGATGATGTGGAGACAGGACACGGAGGGAGTTTACTCCCTTCTTACGGAGCGGATGATGTGGAAATGTGTGTGAAATTTACAGCGATCACACGACCAGTTACACGCGCACTCTCCCTTGAGTGGCAAGAGGAGATGAAATTACTGTAAATGGCAAAATCCCATATCGGAGATTGCAGAGACTGACAGGGCCAGGAGGACTGAAGTGCTGCAGTTGTGCTGGTCAGAAGACAGCTCGCCTGTCTCTCTTCTTGCCGCCGTCCATGAGTCACTCTGTTCTCTCTCTGAAGTGCCCCTGGAGCCCGTGGTATATCGCTCCTCTTTCACCACTAACCCTCCATCCGAGGTGTCTCTGGGCCGCTATTCTCTGTTCCTCTGTGCACTTGAGATAGCACGGCCGAGCTGAATGCTCTGGATATCGCCCCTGCAGTTGTATGGACAAGCTCCCCCAGTGCTTTATCATGTATGACCGTTTTAACGCCGTCTCCACTTGCACCGTGGGAGCCTTTATCTGAGGCGCTGGTATGGGCTGAACTGTCAGGGTCACGCGGAAGCCCGTGTGCCTGTATGCTAAGTGCCAGTGTGGGCTGCCTTCCTAGTTGGGTCAATAAGATAAAACAACAGTAACAGCGCAACACTCTATCTCTTATATAACCAAACTCCTGTCTGTTTAATGTGTTGGCCCGTCTCTAAAACCGAAGGAGCCAATGCTTGAAAATCCTGGAAGTCCAGGGGAAACATAAATCATAATGGGATAATAATTCACAGTGTTTTGGCAGGCTGAGCGTTGTGTTGACGGGATTATTCACCTCATCCACAGAGAATCACTGCGGCTGCAATGAAAGGCTTTTCTCCATTGAGTAAAGTCCTTCCTGTGCCAGTGTCTCTCCAGTCCCCCCCCCTTTGCACATTGCTGACAATATGCTCTTAAAGGAGCACATTTAATAATGCAGCCAGTGTTCCTGCGCTTCTTATTGAGACTGTGCATGCATTAAAGGGGAGCTTTGGGTGGTGGCTGGGGAAGCATCGGCTGGCACCAATGTGTCCTACTTCTAAATACCCTCCAAAGCCCACTGAGCCTCCCACTTATCGTGGGCTGAAAAGATTGCTTGGAATTGCACTAGAGATGCAGCACTACGCCTTCAGTACCTCCCACTCTACTCTGAATAACCTCGGCATCTCCGCAGGACACTGACGGGCACTGCACTCCTGCAGAGCAGATGATACGAAAACACTGGATACTAGTATGAAAATGAGGGCAATTGACTCGGACAGCTCTATGGGTTGACGTAAGCATTATGGAGAATAAACTGTTGCCCGGTTAAATGGTCGTCGGTGATGCTGATAGGGAATAAACTTCTGTCCCACCATGTACAGTAAATACTAATGGGTTATTGGAGCAGCTCTGACATTAGGATTTTAAAAGCTGCTGGTGCTCGGGGCCTCGGGGGCGACGCTGTGACATGTTTGACAGCAGTGACTCGCTGGGCAAGCTGCCACCCTGCGGTAGTGCTGACACACTGAATTAGTGAAAAACGCCACGTAAAAACAAAACAAGCTTTTACAGTCCCGCATTGGCTTTGTCACATTTTTCGAAAACAAATGCGCCCACAGCGTCATTGATGATAATTACGTGCCTGTTTTGGACTTGACAGAATGTACAAAGTACCAGGAATACGTGAAGAGTACAGTGATTTAAAGAGATTAAAACATTGGACATGAATCCAAAGAAAATCCTTCTAAAATAGTAAATTAATGGTTAGAATATTGTTGAGAAAAAACACTTGTGAGGTGAACTGAAATGTCAGGCATTGCAATGAGTTGACCATGAGCCTTGCTTGTTCAGGAATGAAGTCGCCAAGAACGAACACTGAGACGTGTAGGAACCCAGACAGGCGACATCTGCCGAGTGTTGTGGTTTCACAGCAGATTCTATTAAATAATGGGATTCAGCCCAAAAATCCATGATGTAGTCCATTAAACCTACACCAGCAGCTGTGCTGAAGGCTGCAGTCGTGTTTATAATGAACAGGACCAAGAAATCTGCCGTTAGGAGGCAATTATATCATATCTGATTTGGGGTTTTTTTGGGGGGGGGGCAGGAACAAGCTCTGAACCCAACACTGACAAATTTTACATCCAGCAGATACTGAGCATTATTAGCATGTTTGTACACAGGGGCGAACTTTGTGGAGAACCCCCTTAAAGTCTACGATTGGCTATGTTCAGCCGATTGATCGGAAACCCTCTTACAAGTCCCTTTCGCCTGTGCCCCCCCCAAATTCCCATGAAACGCCCCTGAGCGTACAGTGGGTATTCTGGGTCTTTCACTACAAGTGGCCCTTTTCACGTTGATAATAAAAGAATATTGATTATCGTCACTTTAAGAACAACAATGTTGTCATTATAAAGCGGAATTTTTTACTGGAAAGATTTGTCATATTTCTTTAACTTTCTAGAAAAGGATAGTAATACTAATGATGGTGGATTGTAGGTCACCACTTGGCTACAAAATATTTATATAGGTGGTTATGTTTCTAATTGTATTAAAATGTTTCTGTTTTTACAACTGCCGTTGCGTCACCAAGACACAGAGATGGATTAACTTGAACTGATCTAGCTTTTCTCCAGGGTGCAGCGGCGTCCAACGCTGATGAGCGCAGGTCATTAATATGTTTGACAAAATCATCTGTGCGTGGCTGTGTTTGCGCGGAATGACCCTAAGTCTTTTTTTGCTCAATCCGGCTGATGAAAATTTCACAGTTGGTTGAGCTTTGAGGATGCAGGAGTAGCAGGTTCATTGTCCTGCAAAATAATAACTTTAGAAGAACACTGGAAACCAATAGTCTCATGATCAGAGACAATTGATCCTCAGTGCAGAGATTCTACATTTATGGAAGGACTGCAAAGTGAACGTTTCTGCTGACTGAATCAGAAACACGAATGATTAAATTTACTATACTCTTTAAAGCATTAAAGTCATTTGCGTAAATTTTCAGGTATATATGAAAGCATTTTGATACAGTGATGAATTATTTCCAATATATGTCCCCGCCACAGTTACCTCACTGCATCTCCCCTTTTACAACTCTGTCATCTTCAAGTTTTGTGTCCGCAGTATATTTTCTCCCTGTTGTGGCAGACCAGCCGGTGATGAAAATGTTTTTCAATATGCTGAACAGAGATGATAAAAAATATGGTTTCGCAGATGAAAAACTGCATGCTACTTGCTCGGATTACAAGATATTTCAGAGCGTAAACTTTGAACGCGACACTGTCGCTGCTCAGAAACAGCGAAAAAAGCAAAAAAAAAAAGAAATAACAGAGGAATCCAGTCTCACTCATCCACACACACACGGTATTCTTCACAGTAATTACGTCTAAGAAAGACAAAGATGATTAATACAGTAGAGTACTGCTAGTCAGACAAAGAAAATCAACAGCACTTTGAGAAACCTTATAAATGGGAGGTTATGGAATTGCAGCGTCTCCCAAAGCTCCCGCTTGTGTTGTTTTTCGACAAAATGGGATAGGTTGATAGATAGAAATGAGTTTTCCCTCAAAGTAGACGAGCAGGAGAAGGACAGAGGGCGGCCGAGCGTCATCCGAGCACTGTTGAACCTCAGGTAACGACGGTGTGCCTGTCGCCGGAACGGTGTGGCTCTCTGTAATTGTCTCTGGGTTGAGGCAGAAGCAGCGATGAGTCACCCAGGCCCCAAATGTTAATCACCCTGCTCAGGGACTCTACAGCCCTCGGAGGAGAGATCAGAACATCTGGCCCCGCTCCCCTACAGGGACTTTCACCCCCAAACCACATCTCCAAAGTTGGCTCACTTCTGAAAAACCCTGACTCTGTAACTTCGCCCCTTTACTTTCGCCTACATAGAAGCTCATTAAGCTGCACACTGTCGATACAGCTCCCAGACATTGAGGACTAAATGGTGAAACGTTTTTTGTGTGTTTGTCCAGTTCAGTCACAGCCAGAGTCAAAAAGGTCTTAAGAGCCCATTTGTCAAAACTGATGGTGTTATACTTGAATGTGTGATGTTAAGGAGGCGGCACTAGTTGACATTATGTGAGCTGGTCGGGTAATCAGCTGAAGATTTTCTTATTTCTGCCTCTTCAGCTCGAAAATAATAGAATTGTCCTTGTGGGAGACCTTGGTGTGTGCCGACTCCCATTTCCACTCCAATTGTTCTGTCAATAACTCATATGGTAGAGGCCAAATCCATAACAAAGCCGCGATTACTTTCATCAGACTGAGTGAGTGAAAAACCTGAGCAATGGAAAAATGCAGAACCTAGTCCTTCTGGTGAAGGTTGCACCTGCTTGAGCACGTTTGACATGTTTTCTTTCTTCGTTTTTTTTGGCAGGTTCAGATTTCAGGGGCACATACAGCACACGAGAGAATCCTCGCAGTCCGGTTTCCTTAATCTTGTACCAGAGCGAGAAACGTTAATCTGTCTTAACCTCCCTCCTCACCAACTTAACACAACACGTTTCAGGCAACTATTCATTTATAAGCCCCCTAATACATCCAGCGTAGAAATTTGACCCCGCCGCGTTTGCTTTGAAGGGAAATTGCTCTTCATCAACGGAAAAGAGAATAGGAAAGGAGCGACCGGAGCTTCTAAGCTTGTTATAATCATCAGAATCGACCGGGCCAGAGGGAGAGAGAAAGGCAGTGGCGATGGTGCAATAGGGGGGTAACATGAGCAGAAGCGAACACGGTCATTCCATGTTCCCTAACATGGCACAGCTGTTGGCGAGCAGCGAATGTAAATTCATAAAGCGCGCAGCTCCACAGTATTAAGGGCTGTGGGTTTGAATAGGGCAGATAAAAAAATGAATGAAGTGGTGGAAATTTGCTGCTGGTTGTGTCCAATAGCATCAGATCGGGTTTGGGGACGAACTTAATCCTCTTCTTGCCAAATGATGCTGTAAGCTAAAGCTAGATATTCAGCCTCTGTGGAAAAATTCTTTTGTTGCACTGCAGATGGAAGACACTTGGTTAACAAAGCTGTTTGACATATAGAAAGAAGAAGTTTTACATTTTATCATGAACTTTTTTTTGCATGTCAGGAACCATTAATCATTAACGCTCTTGAATAGGGAAGAAGGTCCATTAGCACATTAAATCTTTGCATAAAACAGGTCATGGCTTTTTTTTTTAGTGGCCAAAGCTTTGAAGAGTTTCATCTCAATATTACAACCTCATCAGATTTAAGAGAGGACAGTTTGCAAACTTTGCACCGCTGTGGCGAGAGAGTACTATATTTCTGTCTCTTTCTGTCTCTTTTGTTATTGAGTTTTTCATTCTATCTGTGCAATATTTTATTCATAGGTTGTGATAGCAGTATCCCGGGTCAGAGAAGTGCTTCCCGTAGTCGTGGTTGTGGTGGAAAATAACTAGACAATGCTGAGGTGTGGCAGAGCAAATCGCCTTCACAAACCCTCGCTGAATTACAGGCCAGCTGTCACGCACAGATAGCATACAGCCGGGGATAAAAATGGGAAAGGACATTCCACTTCATTTTGAAATATGTTCAGAGGATATTAGATCACAAAGCATGGAAGCCTATTCAATAATTCAGGGGGAGGAGGGGTGATGGTCAGACAGCAAATTTGCAAACATAAAAGATGGTTCCTTTTTTTTGTGGGCGGGGGGGGGGGGGGGTCCCCTGAGGTGAAAGAATAAAAGATTTTACGAGCGACTTGGTTACTGCATAGAAATGCATTAGCCGTCACTGAAGGTGGTCTGTCGACATCCTAGATAATCAATCAGCAGCAGGTACGAATCTGATGCCATAAAACAACCCTGCTGCGGTGCTCACGCTTTCCTACCTGTTGATTCGATCGTGCAGTCGGTCAATCAGCCTTTAAGTTAACTCGCCCCCTGAAACATATCCTGTTATTACAGGTAACCAGCGGAATTAGAGTTGTGTTCTGGCAGTGAGCTCTGGCCCAGAGATGGTTACCAGACTTGGGATGCATTTTTCGGCCAAGAACTAGCACATTCGACTGCATTTGGTACCAAGTGACCATTAAGACGCAAAACAGCTTAGGTTGCGTGTTGTTGGCGTAGAGAGATGAGGCGGTGGGGCAATAAGGCTGAACTGCCTTTTCTAGGTTGGCCAACTCTGGTCTGAATTAGTTAATTAATCAATTAGGCCAACAATGGTTCACTATGAAATAATGACCACAAAGTGCCACTGATTAGAATTATAAGACATTAATAACTATTTCCTGGCTCTGTTTTTAAAACAATGAGTTAATAGCAATTCTTTAATATCAATTCTTACATTATGAAATGGGTTACAGTTTATAAACACTTCCTTTTCTGTGCCTGTGATTAAACCAGGAGCTTCCCCCCGGCCTCCTCAGTCCTCAGTCAGTTTCATTAAAAGACGATTAGAGGACAACAGTTGGACGAGTGTTGTATGAGGGAGAGGATGACAGTGTGACAAAGGCCAACGCTGCTGCTGACATCTCCTCTGCAGGTCTCTATCAGGAAGAGGAGTCACTCCTCCCGGGAGTGAGCGCGCAGCAAAGCACATTTCAGCCCCGCGGCGCCGCGAGATGAGATTTCCCCTCCACATGTCAGCCCTGCCGTCCGAATTTCATTACCTGTACCTGTGAGTTGGAAGTAACAAGGCTTTATTGCCAGCATTGGAAATCTGTCACCCGGCGAGAGCAGAGTTGTTGTCATAGCGCCTCGCCAGACGTGAAACGATGCTCTAAGAAAAATATCCTGCCGCCCGGCGTTGCACGCACACGCACACACACGTACACACACGCACACAAACGCACACACACGCACGCACACACACGCACACACACACACACACACACATACACACACTGCGGAGGACTGCCTGGCGTACATGCCACTTGATGTCTGACAACAGGTTGAGCTTGTGCGAGCTGTGCGGAGAGGGTCCAGGGGCGCTGCCTCCTCTCTCTTTCATAAAAGGCCTTTTCACTTAGTCCGTCTGTTGTCACACTCCTTTCCCCTAAAAGCCTGTCAGCATTCTCACACCGGTGGGGAGAAGCAGCACAGGTAATGGGTTAGTCGGGTCTGCGTTAACAGCAATGTGTGTGTGTGTGTGTGTGTGTGTGTGTGTGTGTGTGTGTGTGTGTGTGTGTGTGTGTGTGTGTGACAGTCGTACCATGTTAGTGGAATGTGGGGGGAAGGGATGGAGCCTAATGATACACAGTGGGGCTATAAAAATCCTGCCTTATAGTAGCCGTGACAGGAAATCCATGCATCTCGAAAGGTCAAGGGCCTCTCTTACTCACTGATTGCATGTGAGCAGAGGGGCACCGGAGGAACAGAGCTGAGAGAAGCAGTATAACTCGGAGCTGAGGTATGAAATGTGCAGAGGATTGAAATGTAACGAATTGTGTCCCGCGAGGGGGAGCGAGAGGGAGCGAGAGAGAGAGAGAGAGAGAGCGAGAGAGAGAGAGAGAGAGAGAGAGAGCAGGAACGAGGAGCAGATGGTGTTATAGAATTGTGGCATAAATCGGAAAGAAAGAGAAACATTCCTTTAAATCAAAAGTTGACTAAGCTGATTAAGATGTGATGCATCATTTGGCTGCAAAGTGACTCTACACGCACACACACACACACAACGCCGACGTTAAGCCATTCAACAGTTTACTAATGACAGGCTAAAGAACCATCTGTGTGCGTTGTAATGGATGGAGCTGAGCACAGATGGGAGAGGCCGGATCTGCCCACAACTTGCATTTTATTGTTACTAGAGATTAAACACATCTTGTCATCTCAAATAATCAGATGCTGCCTCCGTGTCCTCTGTGGCTGCCCATCAGGCCCATTAAATATCAGACATCGCAGTTTGTCTCCTGTGTCTCAGACATCAAGAACGGGCTTGTGAGGGCCCAGTGAGGGCCGAGGCGAACCTGGGCTTGATGATGCTTCCTCTCTCTCTCTCTCTCTCTCTCTCTCTCTCTCTCTCTCTCTCTCTCTCTCTCTCTCTCTCTCTTTCTCTTCCTCACTAACCTAATTACCACCAAGCCTCCAGGAACGGGACCGGTAGGAGTGGTGTGTCAGGGGACGATGCCAGCATCAGGACAGATGGTCCTGAGGTTTTACAACTTCAAACCAATCTCCTGTAGACACTGTTACATGATTAGTTGGTGCAGTGCCCCAGATAGGAAGCTAAGATGAAGACGCATTGATCGAGCAAGTGGAAAAAGATTTCGGACCGAAAATGAGTTCAGTGTCGCCTCTCTCGCACTCAGACAGCGATGGTGAGTAAGAGAGGCTTTCCGCGTGCCATCCCCGGCTCCTAAATTGGCAGTGGCGGGGAAAAACTGCGCCCAGTCTGAGGCCTCCTCAAAATAGAATGTTATCCACTGCCTCTCACCTGACACTCACAGCACTGTTGATTTCCACTCTAACATTTTAGCAGCTTACCTCGGTCTCTGAGACCAGAGGAGAGCAGTGGCTGGGCAAAGAAATAAAAAGCTGTTTGTATTTATTTATTTTGTTAATCCTGCCTGGAGAGAACTTTAAATCTGACTCTCAGGCAGATAGCAGCAGATGCTGTCTGTCTTGTGCAGTCTGTTAACTTCCTCTTCACAGAGCTGTTGCATCCCAGTGTTCCCCTCCACATACTCACAGACTAGAGGCTGTTAGGATATTGAACCTTATTAGAGTCCGAAACCTTTCCACGGTCCCACAGGCGCTTAAAATGCAGGTGCTGTGAGTGTGTGTTTGCAGTGGGCACAGCCTCCTTGCATGCAAATGGCTGTGTGTGTGTGTGTGTGTGTGTGTGTGTGTGTGTGTGTGTGTGTGTGTGTGTGTGTGTGTGTGTGTGTGTGTGTGTGTGTGTGTGTGTGTGTGTGTGTGTGTGTGTGTGTGTGTGTGTGTGTGTGTGTGTGTGTGTGTGTGTGTGTGTGTGTGTGTGTGTGTGTGTGTGTGTGTGTGAAGGATTTTTAAGGTGAATCTTGTGCAGGAGTGAACTGCAGGTAATGCGATTCTCGACCCTCTGGAGCAAAATGACCTTTTGTGGCTTGTTGCTGAAGCTGTTTTTGACTTTTACTGAAACCGGTGCAGTTATGAACTCACACAACAGCAGAATGAAACCAGCATATACAAACAACCTGACGCCCCTCGTTTCAGACCGCGTCTCTTCCCCCTGTATCTGCGCACTTTGTTTCAGAGTGGACTATCTGTTCAGACAGGACTCCTGTTTTCCCTGCACTCAAGCCCTTAGCAACCCGTGAAGTATCTAACAACAGACATTTACAAGAGGGGGGATGATCTTTTTCTGTCCTCCTTGAGTCTCATCGACAGCAAGGTGACCTGATGAGTCACTGCCAGTCACTGGCTCATTCTCTGCTGAACAAAACCTGTTGCAGCCTCGCAGTGTTTCCATTTGCACCTTGCTCACAAGGATTTTGCATTTTTAATGCATTTTAAGCAAAAAGAGAGCTGTTAATTCCCCCTTTTGTTTTTTGGGGGGGAGAAAGTTGGACAACAACATTATCCCTGCCATCAAAAGAGCTCGATCCGTAACTGTAATGTAGTCGAGTTGGCACGCTGCCCGAGCCGGAGCTGAACTTGACAAACTTTTAATTGCTCAGCACCTCTTGCCACTGTGTTGCCATGGAAATGGAGAATCTAAGCTGACACACACACATACACACCGTCGACACCATCAGGGATCTTTAACCGGCCCAAACAGGCAACTGTCATTGACTGTCTCTGTCCCACCATCTGGGTCTGACTGGATCAAAGTGAAGTGCTGCATCACAGCTGGACACTTTTGGATCTCAGCGTGTTCCCCTGAGGAGCATCCAGCTCCTCGTCGAAGAGGCGGCTAATTGGACTCCGCGTACAGTTTTGCACCTCTGAGCCTCTTTGTCAGGACGGGTCTCAATTGTGTTGTGGCCACTTAAGCTAAAGAGGCTGTTAACGCCCGGTGTATTTATTGAATTACACAGGAATCCACGGGGCAACAGACGACTTGAAGAAATACTCTTGTTGAACACTGTGATTCCTTGAGATCCTTGAGAAAACCTGAAGAAGCAACTCATCAGGACGACACAAAGATGTGCCCGAGCGTTACACTTAACCTTCGCACTCAACCTGCAGGCTTTTGTCCAGATGATGTGACTCAGAGAGCCTGGATCTGAGTGGAGGGGATTCCTTTTTCTCCACATTCGAACAATCAATTTCAGCACATTTCCAATCCATTCCCACTATTGATCACGGGGAGTACACATGAAAGGTATTGGCAGAAGGGAAAATGGCTTCGCTGGAGTGTAAAAGGCCTTTTGCGGAAAAAGAAACCGCTTCTCCTTCAGGGGCGTTCCTGTGGAGATGTTTCAAAAAGGTCTTAGTTGATGCCTGACTGAGATGCAATATGCGACGTGGCAGGTGATTTTAGCCTTTTTGCTTGGTAGTGATGAGAATAGTCGAGAGCTTTAGAAGCAGCATTTTATGTCTTTGTGCGCGTGTTCGTCTCAGTGTGTGATCGAGGATGAGGGCAATGTGATTCGTTCACATGTCTCCAAAGTTGTATAAGTTTTCCGGCCATTGCGCTCGGTCGGTGGGCGCGTTTCTGCTGTGTTGCTCCGTGTGTCTCTCTCTCCTCCGGTGTATGAGATCCAGCTGAGACGTGCTCTCACAGCTCCCTCACCATGGCTTGGCATGCTAAGACAGTCGGATGGAGGTGGTGGCAATAGGGAGGAGGGACGATGGAGGGAGGGGGCGGGGGTCCTCTCTCTCTCTCTCTCTCTCTCTCTCTCTCTCTCTCTCTCTCTCTCTCTCTCTCGCCAGCAGGCTTTATTCTCACCTCGCTCCCCAGGGCTCCACACACCAGCTGGAACTCACTTAATTATGCACCCAGTATGGCACAGAGGTCAAAATGGCAGTCGGAGAAAGTATCGTGTGACAGGTTGTGTACTCGGATGAAGTTGCACCCCCAGCCTGGACGGACATTGAATATACTCAGTATGTAGAGTTATTTCATACTGGCCAGTTTTATTTACAAGAGGCACACTGCAGCATATTGGTGTTATGGAGGAAAAATGGTGGCTTGTTTGCGTTTGGACATCGGGTTGAAAGTGAATGAGGAAAATTTCATCAACGAGAAACAATAATAGTCTTATAAAACGTATAAACACTAAAACTCAACTGAATATATACAGAATGACAGAATGGCTACTTTCTGTAGCCGGATCACTATTTCATCTTTGCCCATGTCCCAGTGACAGATCATAATCACCTCCAGGCCATATATATATATATACACACACACACATATATATATATATATATATATATATATATATATATATATATATATATATATATATATATATATATAAATAAAATATATACACACATATATATATATATATATATATATATATATATATATATATATATATATATATATATATATATATCTTGTCGCCCGTCACCTGGACATCCGTCTTTTTACTCGCAGACCCGAACGTCTTTCAACAATGACGAGTGAGCCTGAGCCTGCTGATGACTGCTGAATCATTGAAGACGCTATTACTGCCTGATCCATCTTTTCTGAGCAGCGGTCTCATTTCTGAAGACTGGGACAGTTTTTAATAGCTTCAACTCTGGCCATTTTTGGGGAGAGGGGGAAAAAAAAGGCGCAGAGAAAGGATGTCTCCATTCACCACTGCCTACCAGAGCTCAACATGTCATACGTGTCTGTGGGGGGGGGTTTCACTGAGGCTCCCATTTAGATGATATTATTTCATTCCGTTGAGTCCCAATCACAACAGGAAGTGGGGACATCAGAGCGCCTGTTGTCCTAGCTGACACTAACGTGTAGTGAGTAAATGATTAGTGGTGACCTCTGGTGCTTGTACATCCACATCACCTTGGAGCTGCTGCCTCACATCCTCCTCAAACCTTTACCCCTCCTCCCATGTTCTGTACATACAGTATGCGGAGAGCCAGTGCTGCCCTCGGAGCTATAAAAGATAAGACGGCCAGATGACAGACAAATACACAGTCGTGCAGTGTGGTACAAATTTGAACACAAGTGTGCTCGCAAATGCAAACAGGCCGGGGGCAGGACACGCAAGGGGTTTCTCCCGATAATCATTTCTAGGGCTCGGTATAGCGAGGGGCAAAGTGCTGTTATCACGGGGCGAGCTGCGGCGTTCAGCTCTCAAAAACCCCTTCACACCGAGCTGCAATCGCCATTGGCTCGTACGTCCAGGAGATACCATGTGCACTATGGTGCTTCTTGTCAGCTGTCATCCTATAGGAAGATAATGAGTTCTCCTTTGCATGTTGCTGTACCCGGTCCAAGGTCCATTTCTTTTTTCTACATGAGAGCATGACAGAAGGACTTAATCCTCCCCGTGTTGTCGTGTCTCCCGGGCTTTGGCGAGTCCTTCAGCGCGGGGAGCGAACGCAACTGATTTCAAAGCCGTGCTCCCATTGTTTTCGCACAGAGCGTTTATCTTCAAAGGAAAGAGTGCGATGGTTCAGTGCTAATCTGTCGTGCAACTGATTGTGCTCATGTGAAACTGTTCAATGCCCACACGTCGGCGAACGCAGGCCTGAAATGCCAAGGCTGTGATCGCAACACGGAGGGCACACATCGCTCTCCTGCCCTCCTGTGAGAGATTTATCAACAGAGTTGAGGCTGTAATTCTCCATGGCCAGTGGATGTTCAATAATTCATGCCAGAGACACTTTGGTGTGAGATTGGTAGTTGTCGTGCCACGCAGGGCTCCCTTGTCTCCCCTCTGCTCTGCAATATGTGTGTTATTAAATCCGTATACATCTCGGCGTTTCGTCGTGGATTTATGGGGCGCTTGTGCGAATCATACACTTAATGCTTTGCAAGGTAGAATGATTACATTTGATTGTAAAGGTGGCTGAGTAAATGCGCTGCAGCATGATGCATTCTCCCCTTGTTGTTCCCTCTTTACCCCCTCATATCCACGTCTCCAAAAGAAGTACGTCATTTTTGTCAGTGGGCTTTTCACTTTGAGGCCACATAGTCCTGAAGGGAACAAAGAGAAAATGTAATTGCGCTTTCTGTGTTGGAGAGAGAGTGACACACACACACACACACACACACACACACACACACACACACACACACACACAGGCACACACACAGGCACACACACACACAAAACCCTGCCGAAAATGGCCTCCAACAACTCCGACACAATTTACCCCTGTTTGAGTATTTCTCTCTAAAAACTACAGTGACCAGTTGTTTTAGGAAATAAGAGACTTTTTTAGTTCAAGTATTTATTATTATGTGATCCGTGTTTATAGATTTACATTTCCTCTATAGGTGTCAGTGGACGTTGGGCTGAGAACCACAGGCAGGATGTGGTATTTACGAACACCTTGTTCATTTGGTTTTGTCATTGAATTTGTTGACTTTAAGAGAAACTTGGAATAACAACGGCCTTATCTTTTAAGTGCACGTAAAATTCATTTGTACGGCGAAATGTGACTTGATACCCTTGTTGTTAGTCGACCATAAGCACGTTAAACATCTGCAGTGTCATGAGCCTATACACGTGACTTTATTCTGCATTTTTGAGTCTGTGTCCTCCTGCCATAGTGGGAAGAAGATCACTCCCAGATCTGCTGTGTTAAATGATGAATGAACGCTGGAGGAAGGAGGAAACAGAGGAGAAGGGAACGCTGGCACAGGAGTATGCTGGGACGGCACGAACTGAAGCGCGGCGTGATGCTGTGTGCCTGCGATCGTAACGTGAAGTCAACTGTGAATGTGGGCTACGGAGGGAACGTGATAGAGCCTTACTCTGGGTGAGAGGGAACAGAGAAGAGGCTTCCTCAAAAAATCTGATTGGGATGATCCCACGAGCTGAGCCCTAAAATTCACCCAATCGGCTTTGTTATACTGAAGTAGGTTGTGTGTGTTTGCGTGTGTGTGTCTGAGTGTGCTTACTCACTAGCCCAATGCATAGGGAGCCATAAAGAATTTAATAGCCAGCGCACAGACCTTAGCAGCCACTGTGCTTTGTCTGCTGGTAATACAGCTATAGGTATCTTTTTGATGTAGATTGATTCCTTGTGAGTCTCTTCCAGGAGTCGGAGCCCTGGTTGCTCACATCAATATCTGACCTGAGCTGAGCTGAGTACAGTTTTATGTTCAGGTCTTTACGAGTCTGTATATATAGGTGTCTGTATTGTCCGTGTGTGTGTTTAAACGTGTGTCCATGTCCTTGAGTGACTGGGTGTTTGCTGTACGTGTTCTCTCCCTCCCTGTGTGGCGGTTGAGTGGCGGGCTGTGCTGTGCTTAATTTTAGGGGGCGGCTGGTGTGTGATGGGTTTGTGGGCTCTGGCTGTTGGAGGTGTGATGTTTATCTCTGCCTCTCTAGGGAATAGCTGTGACAAGCCTTTCACTTTTGGCCGGGGCCGCTGACCAAAGCCCTCCATGCGGCTAAATCACCCACGAGGTGCGGCTATATTACTTATAACGTTCCAGGCAACCATTCAATCCCGTTCCACAAACTTATTCTGTCTCCGAGGCCTGAGCTCGGTAGTCGAGTGAACATCCAACATGTCAGCGTCACTTTATTTGACTTCAGATTCAGCCGCCGGGTTTCGCCCCGTCATCTCGCCATGTGTAGATTTGATTTGGACTTTCAGTTTCCTGCAGCAGTAATTTGGCATCCTCTATCTAATACATTTATTTCCAAACCCGTACAGCCGATGCCAGTAGAATTCAAAGATTAAAGGAAATGAGCTGGAAAAAAAACCCCACATAACACTTATGAGATTAAACTTTAAAGACGACCTCCCTCTGGCCTCCCCACAGATTGAAGACATTGTTACAAGAATACAAGATGAGAAAGCCGGAGGTGTCGCCATCCGGACCGTCAAAAGCTTCCTCTCCAAGATCCCCAGTGTTGTATCAGGTTGGTATTTCTCTGTACAGATGTGTGTGTGTGTGTGTGTGTGTTCATGTTTACTGTAAATCTCTGTGTATGATTGCACATTTAGATTTTTTTTTCCACCTCCTTAATACGTGCCTCTGTTTCCTGATCTGCTGATAATTGTGTGTCTATTTACAAGCGTTGTTGTCTTTCCCAGCGTGTGGGCTTTGGCAAGAATCGGATGAGTCAGAATCAGTAAAGCAAATATGACCTTTTGGGCTCATTTAAATTGCGGCTGCCACGGTTGGAAGCAGATGATGCCTTCGCGGAGAAGACCTCAGCCGCCGGGGGAAACTGCCCGTGGTGTGATGCTGCCCATTGTCACGCCGCAGAGACGCTACTTTCCCCTCTCTCTCATTCCGTCTGTGCCCATCTGTGTGCGTGCACTGTAAACCCTCGTGCATGTGTGTGCTTGTGTATGGAATGAGTCACCAGTGTTGGATCGAGTTGCTCCCCCCTCTCTCCTAGAGGCTGTTTCTGAGTCACTTCTTTACATGGCTCCTCCAGGCCCGACTGCCTCACGCTCTCTCTCGCAGCAGCCTCTGCCAAGTGCCACGAAGGCCGGGCCAAGCATTGTGCTGTCCAGGATCAGCGAGAGAGAGAGAGAGTGACTGCAAATCTGTTTATTATGTTGACACTGACTCAGCTTTGACAGCTCTCTGACCCTCAGCTTTTGAACAGAGACAAGTCACAAAAGCTTCCTTTAAGCTCGTCTGCGTTTGCGGAACGACACCACTTCTAACCAGTGTCCTTCTCTGCTAAAACCAGGGGCGGACATTGTTCAGTGGCTGATGAAAAACCTCTCCGCAGAGGACCCAGGTATGCCTGCTGAGAAATCTGTCATCACACGTGAGCACAGTAGAATCTCAGTTGAAGTGACAAGCAATGTCAAATCAAATGTGCTCTTCTCTCATGTCGACAGCTGAAGCCATCCACCTCGGGAGTCTGATCGCCGCACATGGCTACATCTTCCCCATCTCTGACCACGTCCTGACACTCAAAGACGATGGGACCCTTTATCGCTTTCAGGTACAGAAACCTCCACCATGAGAGAGTCCTTGATATATTCCAATGGACAAGCCTTTACCGTCACTTACACTGGCTCATAGCATCACCGCTGTGCCTGGAGAATCATGTTTTACTGTTTCAGTTTTGAAAAGATGGTCTTTTACTTTCATAGAATCAATCTAGAGTTTGGGAAGTCATGACCTGAGGGTTCACGACATTGACTAATCGTTTAGTAATAAGGCAAAATTATGTAAAAAAAAAAAAAAAAAAAAGACAAAGAAAGAGAGACTGTCTGAGGTAAGATCACATTTTCATCATCAAAACCAGTTTATATGTGATAAGTTTTTTTGTAAAGTGGTGAAATACATTTTTTGCCATATGGCAACTATATGCGAATATGGAAGTGACCTGTGTGTATTCAACCTATGAGACTGTAGCTGACTTTCACAACACAAGGCTACTCTGAGACCGTGTTTGCATCTTTCGATCACAAGAGAGAAGAAAATTATATTCATATTTTTTTTATTTCAGACATTGTGACTATAATATTGTATGGATTGTAATTTACTAGAATGGAAATCAACTTTTAGCAGTGTGAATTCCAAAATCCCATCCAAATTATACGTTGATCATCATTTGTGTACATTTAAATAGCCTATGAGGTCATATACTGCAGATGTTTTACAGGTGGCTGCTTCCCTCCATAGAACAGGGAAGACAGATACTTCTGTGGGAGAACAGGGCGGCATTAGTTCTCCCACCAGCATTAGTTCTCCCACTATTATTTAAGCAATTTCAAGAAACAAAAAGCACATCAAAAACTTTTTAGCTTGTTTAATAATTCATGCAACAGAGGGTTTTTCACAGTAATCATATTGCTGACCACTGTTTTTTCTGTTTGCTGTTTTCTTTTAAAATCTCTTATTTCTGACACTCATACCTACGTTTTACTGTGTTTCCATGTGTGTGCACACGGCACCTCAATCACTAGCAGTCATATGCAACACCCACCTTCATAGTCTTGTTATGTCTTTATGTTGTATGTTTTGTTGCAGAAACAACATTTCGTTCGGCCGTACACTTTGTGAGGAGGAGTGACGATAAACTTGAACTTGGACGTGATGTGTTGAGGAGGTCTTTGAATACACAGTAATGAGATGATGGCAGTTTATCAGAGGGATATGTTTGTTGCGCGATGCTAATGAAAGCAATCCTGGCTAAGCCTATTACTCATCCCACCAAGGTCAATACTGTACATCCCTGCTGGACGCTGCGTCGCAGCAGGGGCTGGGCCGCACAATAAAAAGTCCCATCGGCCAACAGTGCTGCTTGCCAGAGGGGCGTTGTTTTTCTTCTTCACTCCATCTGATCCAGCATGAACTTTGACAGGTTCCTAGTGACGGCCATGGGCTCTCTGGTGACTCATTACTGTGACTGGGCCATTAGCGTCTTAATCCAGCCAGCCAGCTTCAGTAGGCAGCCTCCCCTATGGGAAACGCTGAGCTGGCTGCACGCTGGCTCTGCACTTTTCTCTGTCGCCGGCCTACTACCGCTGCTGCTCCCTCCTCCTCTTCCTCAATCTACCTCTGAATGCATTCATCTTCACCTCTATTGCTCAAGATTAAAAGCCATTGTTGCGCCTGTGCAGGGAGGGCAGCGTGTGTCACACTTGCTCATTCAGCGGCTGCTAAAAATATTTCCCCTCTGATGTTGTCGTGATGCAACAAGCCCACGTCATCCCGCATGTATTAAAAGAGTCCACGGAGCATTTGAAATGTATTTGGCTACTCTCCCTGTGCTGTGCCGTAAAGCCCAGTGACGGGAGTTATTGTTTGCCTGTCTAAAAATAGGCAGTATACTGGTAGAGGACCTAGATTTAATGACAACTGTCTTCTGTCGCTTGTCACCAATGTTTCCCGTTTGCGCACAAAGTCGCAGAGATGAATTTCACCCTCCCTGCAAAGCACTGATCTAAGTGTGAGCACGTTAACCTTTCTGTTCATTCTACAAGCGCATTCATCACATGCATCAAGCCCTTTGGTGCTTAAGATAATTATCATTATGAATAATAGTGCAGATTTAAATATGTGGTCGGGTACCACCAAGTTCTAATTCTGCCCTGTTATTAAGAATGCATGATAGATGTGAGTGATCCATTATTAATGGCCTCGCGAATGAACTTTCAACGTGTAATATCAGTTGCAATAGACAATTAAATATGGATAGGGAGAATATGGCTACCATCGCTCCCTAGATAGTTGCGTGCGGCACATGGACGTCGAGGATCATTATCAAACAAAGAGTCGTCTTTTGACTTTGCACGGTAGACAAGTGCGGGGGGTGGGGGTGGTGGGAGAACAGTCTTATTTTAGAATATTATTGTTTCTCTAGACTCCAAATGGAAAATAAAATAATATATTACGGAATTATAAAAGCAAATAAACCAGGTGTGTATCTGTTTCCTCCCCTTGTGCTTTCGATCAGTCGCCATACTTCTGGCCTTCAAACTGTTGGGAGCCTGAGAACACAGACTATGGTGAGTCACACAACTGAGTCACTGTCAGTTTTTTTGCCTCTACCTTTGTACCGAACCAGTGAGATCCCGCTAATGCCGTCAGCTGTCCGTCTTCCTCCAGAGCTCAAACACAGTTCATACTGTACATTTGCTTGTTGTATTGATCCACATAGGCCATTTGCCTATAATGTACTATATCTGTTCCCCCTGAGGACGGAGGCAATCCCACGGGAGGAGATTAGCCTGACAAAAATAGAGACGATCACCGATATGGCCACATCTCCAGCCCTTTGCATGACATTTATGTGAGGTTGTTATTTAAGGGGGAGAACACGACGGCCGCCCGCTCCAGTGTAACATTCATTAGTGTTGGTTCACACAGCTGAGACCACAGTAAAGAAAGAGCACCAGACAATGGAGATTTACATTTTGTTTTGTTTTGTACGAAGCAGATGATCGCACTGTTGTCCTCTTCATGCCTCACTCCCTCTCTCTTTGCCCCCCCTCCAGCCATTTACCTGTGCAAGCGCACCATGCAGAATAAAGCCAGGCTCGAGCTGGCCGACTACGAGGCCGTAAGTACACTGTCCTTTTTGGTTTGTGCTTAACGGCCAGTTCAATGCTACCATTGTGCAGGGAACATAATACGATGAGACGATGAATTTCCTGTACATCTTTCGCTTTGGGCGAAGAACAAACGAGCTGATACTGCGTCCTCAGGGGGCCTCGAAGAGCCAAAATCCATTCTACTGAGCAAAAGGCCTTCATTATATTACAGATTTTTTATACAGATCTTATGTAGGTTGATTTTCTCTCTCAGGAGCACCATTTGGCAGAATGTCACGCAGTCATTTACCGGCCCCAAAATGTAAACAAAAAATATCTGCGAGCCTACTTTGCATCAGCAAATCAATACGGTCTCAGGGGAGGCATTACTGCAGTGCTGATCCCTTGCTGTTATACAATAGCAATTCGCTGCACTTTAATATTCTAAATCACTCTGCAACTATTGTCCGGTACACTTCCTTTCTCTGCTATCCAGGTCACTTTATGGCTCCAGGCCTCATTGCTCCCACTGTTACATGCCTACAAGTTGGCGCTCAGTTTTATTTCTCTGTTTATAACGGGGTCACGTGTTGTGTCTTTGACAGATGCTCGTTTAGGTTTGTTATTAAGGGTACACGTTTTAGTGTACTGATTATATGATTTTTATATCCATCCATCCATTATATATAACGCTTATCATCGAAGGGTCACGGGGACTGGAGCGAGTCCCAGCTGACATTGGGTGAGAGGCGAGGTACTGTACACCCTGGACAGGTCGCCAGCCCTTTGTGCTTTTTATATGCAAAGCAGTAATTATCATGCAATGCTGAACTGCATTCGTGAGTTTGTGGTGTAGACCTCTGTTGGAAATCCTCCCTTCCCACTCTCAGATCAGAGAGGACGTTCTAAAAACACAACAGCGGATTGAACACAATTTCTACCTTTTTTTGTAATATTAGTTTATCTATTTAAAAGTAGGTTTTCAGCAATTTGGGAAATTAGTTTGTTTGCCCTCTTTCAGAGTTAGTTAAGAAGACTGATTTATTAGACGGTTTTATTAATGTCTAGACACTAAATATGAAGCTTCAGCCAAAACCCTCTTAGTTTAGTTTACCACAAAGACTAGAAACAAGCTGTACTGGCTCTGTCCACATCTAAATCTACATATGAGCGCCTCTACTGATCAATAATTAAAATGATTTATGGATTCTCTAATCTGCACATGAGCCAAAGTGTCAAGACTCCAGGAAATTACTTGTCCTTACTATTAAATAATGTGGCCAGTAACTGCCATTAAAGAAGGGTTAGGGTTGTTTTTAACACTTCTTTCATGGAACAGATTGACGTTATTAAGTGAACGTTAGAGTTGCTGGCTTTTGTTGCCTTTGGACAAAGACAGATCGGCTGTTTCCACACAGTTTCCAGTCTTTGTGCTATAACTAACTGAGCTAAGTTAACCGGCCGCTGGCTGTGACTTCTCAACGAAGAAGAACACATTTATAAGTTACTACAGTGGTTAATTCAATAGTAGCGTGTACAAGAACAGCATGAGAACCAGTTCAGTGAGGTTGTGCAATCTCACCGGCAGCAATCCAAATTTATGGCACAGCGAATCACATTGAATGGATGACCAAATCTTTTGAAAGTCTTGGATTCAAATAACCTTCTTCCCTAACTCTGGGCTTGATTGGTTCTTCCAGGAGAACCTAGCCAGGCTGCAGCGGGCCTTCGCCAGGAAGTGGGAATTCATCTTCATGCAAGCTGAGGCTCAAGTGAAGTGAGTCATGTGTGTACAAGTGGATCACTACACGTCGCCTTTTTGCGTCACACTTATGTGGCATGATTACTGTAGGGAGGGCTGTGCGGAGAGAGGTGTACATTAAAATCAGGTTCACACATTTAAACATATAAGCAGCAACCTTTGGCCATATGCATGATGTTGAGTGATATTTCCCCAAGGAAGAGGACATGCTTTAGTAGAAAGCTTCAGTTTTGTTTTTCAAAAACTTATTTTTTATTGCTCTGCTTTGACTGGAGGGGTACATGCTAATACATGCTGTATTAAATACAGCATGTATTACCCCATGGAATTACATTCACTCAAGCACATTTCTCCTGAACTCATGTGCTGTGTAAATACTTCCATCTGGTGGCTGCCATGTGTAAGCACGGCAACGACCCTGTCATCCAGTTAGGAGACGACGCTCTTCTCTTTGTCCATAGAAAAGGTTATAGAGAAACATCATTGACGAGTGACTGCTGTTTTATATGAGTCGGGGGGTGATATGAACAGCAATATGCCTTCTGACATCTGGGGAGCATGTACAGTATGTTCCTGGGAGAAAAGGTTAGCAAATATCAGTTATGTAAGAGCTCGGCCCCACCGGCGGCAACACCAGACATGGCTGGGTGAAGTAGAGCAGACAGGTTAAGACCCACAGTCTTCAGCTATTTGCTGTAGAGTCTGTGTCCCTCCAGTGGTTACAGTGTGTGTGTGTGTGTGTGTGTGTGTGTGTGTGTGTGTGTGTGTGTGTGTGTGTGTGTGTGTGTGTGTGTGTGTGTGTGTGTGTGTGTGTGTGTGTGTGTGTGTGTGTGTGTGTGTGTGTGTGTGTGTTTCAATCAATTGTGAGGCATGATTTATTGAGTTTATGCAGTTTATGACCTGGTATTTCAGAGGTGTGTGTGAGCAGCCTATTTCCTCTGTTTGCAGGATTGACAGGAAGAAGGACAAGGCAGAGAGGAAGATCCTGGACAGCCAGGAGAGGGCATTCTGGGACGTCCATCGACCAGTGGTGAGTTAGTTAAGTCACAAGTCAGTCAAAAGAAAAGGAAAAGAAGGTCAGACGCTGAAACTGTAAAGAGAAAATGGAAACGAACAAAGGAGAAGGAAAGAAAAGAGGTGTAGTTGTGGAGGATGACAATATTTAGCATTCGTAAGCCTGAAAAAAAGGAGCTCTCAGCCCCACACTCCATTCAGCTGGGAGCCCTGTTCTGTTGCAGTGTAGCAGAATCAGATTTGGTGCCAGTCACTTTGCATACAAGCCTTTTGTTCAGCACGGCATGGCTCAATGCACAAACAGCATCGTATTGTTTGAGGAGGAAAAGCGCCGACAATGGACGCTGGAGACAACTCTGTTATCTGACCCAGAAACACTCGCTGTCTCCTGCTGCCTCCCACAGCCAGGCTGCGTCAACACCACGGAGATGGACATCCGCAAGTGCCGACGAGAGAAGAACCCACACAGGGTGAAAAAGGTGAGCAGAGGGAACAGGGAGTGTGGCTTTTCTAACCTTGATATTAATGTCACCAGTGATGTACCCAGGATTATCAGAAGTTCCATTTTATGTTTCAATTTTAGACCAAAAGATTTTTTTTGATCAATTTGATGCAAAGAAAACATTTGCATTTGTGTGTACTCACTTTCTAACGTTGTAAGGAGCAATTTGAGTTATTGATCTTACAGAGTGGGGACATTTTGGTGAGTCCTAACAGCCTCAAATGACCATTTGACTGGTTTGGACTTGGTTTTAAGGTTCAGGCTAGATTAAGGTTTAGGTTCTGGCTGGAGCAAGTGTTGGAGGAATTTAGTTGTGCTGGTTAAGGTTAGGATAAGTCATCAATATTAGAGTCCCTGTTCTTTCAAAACATGATCTCTCCCCACGCTCTCTCCAGTCGGTGTACGGGGTACCGGACGAGGGACAGAGCCAGCCGAGTCCCGTCCACAGCAGCTCCCAGCCGACCAGGAAGCCCACCAAAGAGGACGTGCAGAAGGAGGTAACTCACACTGTGACAGTCGTCTCCTTAGGTCATTACCAGCAGCTGGCCTCGCCTATCCATCATCATGGCAGTAAAAGGGATGCAGACCGATGAGCTGCTACCTTATTTAGCCCCCTCATTAGTCTCTCCTCCCCCCTCTCCGTCAGATTTCCTTCTTGAACATCCAGCTGGACAGACACTGTATGAAGGTTTCCAAAGTGGCCGACAGTCTGATGAGCTACACGGAGCAGTTCATGGACTATGACCCCTTTGTGTCGGCCACCGAGCCCACCAACCCCTGGATCAGTGACGACGCTTCCTTCTGGGACGTGGAGGCGAGGTGAGGCTGGCGGGGCCATGTCGGGATGTGGGATGAGAGGGGTTCACCGGGGGGGGTCATGATGCTTTAAACCAATGCTGATGTCAGGAGGAGTGTGGATGAACAGTACTGATGAACTGCTGTTGTCCTGAATCAGGGGGGATATTTCTGTTTGCATCTCATCTCAACTGAGATCAGAAGGTTGACTGTGTTCTGACATTAGGAGACCACAAGGAAAAATATCCCTCCTGTTCTATTTTATTTTATTCTCATCTAATCTGTTGTTTTGTGGAGCAGCCGCGATCCCAGCCAGCAGCGTGTGAAGAAATGGGGCTTCTCTCTGGAGGAGGCGCTGAAGGACCCGGCAGGTCGAGATCAGTTCCTGAAGTTCCTGGAGTCCGAATTCAGCTCAGAGAACCTGCGGTGAGACTGTCGTACAAATTCTGTCCCATCATCTTAATTTAGTAAATGTTTATTTATTGGTATGGTCCCTCATGTGAGAGTGTAGACCTCGACCTGATGAGTCCAACATTATTATGCACGTGCAAAACCATGTTTGTGGAATCACATTTGATACAGTAACACAGGAGTCGTCAGAATTTCAACTCAGTTCATGACCTTATTAGATTTCGACCACTTGCTGCTGAGGAAAAATTCCTAATACTTAAAGAAACTCAGGTAATACAAATAGCATTCAGTGTGGTGGAAATATTTACTGAAATACTGCTTATGTACATATTTGAGAAACGGCCCGAGTGTGTTCACTTTCTATTTTTTACATTTCACTGATTATCATTACGCAAAATTGCACAGAAACCTGCTACATGGGTGGATTGCCCTTTCAAATTTTTGCATCGGCAATAACATAAATACTGTATAAAACACTGATAACTAATAATAAGCACCTTGATTTCTTAAATACTGCTGGTGTAAACATGTATCCCAACACACTGTACACACGTATTTACCAATCTATTCATTCATTACCTGTTGTCTCTATGTTTTGGAAGTTGTCACTGACTTGACATGACACCTTTGCAGGTTCTGGTTAGCGGTGCAGGATTTGAAGCGGCGGCCGCTCCAGGACGTGTCTGCCAGGGCGCAGGAGATCTGGACAGAGTTCCTGGCCGAGGGGGCGCCGAGCTCCATCAACCTGGACTCGCACAGCTACGAGCGCACGAGCCAGAACCTGAAAGACCCAGGGCGATACAGCTACGAGGACGCTCAGGTGGACTGTCTTGTTTTCCTCATAACTCTCACATGAAGCGGAGCAACTACCAGATACATACATACCTGCACTACACTGTACACATAGATGCAACTGACATAGCCTCCATTGCAACATAGGAAGTTGTGCAGTGGTGCAGAAAAGGTGCCATACTACATCATCATTTTACCGTACTTTGTGAAGTGGGTTATTTAATTGAAAAATAGTTATGTCAGCCTTAAAAGCATGTAGAAGCTCTGTTTTGCAAGTAAAAGGTCCTGAGTACACACACACACACACACACACACACACACACACACACAGGCACACTACAGTCATTTACCTCCCTCTCTCTCATCTACTTGCCCACAGAAACACTGAACCCTTCCACCCCACTCACATTACACAAGTGAATGCGAGGGCACGGAGAAATAGAAAGAGGGAGGAGAGGAGAAGAATGACGGAGTGTGTTTGTGCCAGGGCCTAATGAGGCGAGTAATGCCGTGAATAGGTTGTTCAGTCGGTTCACCGTGGATTCCTCCCGTCTCAAAGTGGGCCGGTGGTGTGTGACGTGCGACGCCGCTCGCTGGCAGCACATTACTCAGCTCCGTCTCACAGACTCATGTCAGCACGCCCAGTTTCCAACACCTGCTTCCAAATCACAATATGCATTACCATAATCAGACTTTTCTTTTTATTTCACTTTTTTATTCACTCCCCTGTTCTCCTTTCATCCCCTCTTCTCTTCCTCTTGCAGGAGCACATATTCAAGCTAATGAAAAGTGACAGCTATGCACGCTTTTTGCGATCCAACATCTACCAAGACCTCCTGTTAGCCAGAAAGAAGGTGAGCTGCGCCCGCTGACCCCGATGTCACCTCCCCTTTTTTTATTTTGTTTCTCATATTGGTTTGATTCCTTGTGTGTGTGTGTGTGTGTGTGTGTGTGTGTGTGTGTGTGTGTGTGTGTGTGTGTGTGTGTGTGTGTGTGTGTGTGTGTGTGTGTGTGTGTGTGTGTGTGTGTGTGTGTGTGTGTGTGTGTGTGTGTGTGTGTGTGTGTGTGTGTGTGTGTGCGCGCGCTGTCAAGAAGTGGACATACTGTTGTTTTTAAATGTTACATGCTGCTACTTCTATGACATTTTTGGGGCCAAATATTGTACTTTTCACTCGAACACATTCATCACCTGGCAGTATGTAAATTAATAACAATATGCTCAAACTTTACCAGCTGCAACGTCAATTATGCTTAAATATCAATGATTATTGTCCAATAATGTAATATACATATACAATGGGACATTCTTGAGTACTTTTACCTTTGGATCTTTAAATACATATCTTATATTCATTAGGGATGGCCCAATCCAATATTCCATATTGGTATCTGGGAAATATTGAACAAAATGACTGGATTGGATATCAGAAGAAATAAGAAGTCAAATACGATCAGATACATTCCGGCATAATTTTTTTTGTTAATTTATTATTATTTAATTAACAATTTACAGTTCAATTAGTTTTTTTGCTTGTTTGAACAGTGCTGACCATAACTAATTCTGCCAAAGGTTCTGTGAGAAATAAAAGAGCAGTATTCCATAACTCAGTCATGTTGCTGGCTATGTATGTTTTAGATGCTAGGTTAAGCAAAGTGCATCCTGAACAATGCATTATTAATTTTTTATTTTACGACTGGGGAAAAGATTGTATCAGATTAGTATTGGATCATAATGGGCAGATACTCAAGGTTGCGGGATCGGATCGGATCGAACACAATATAGTTAGTTATGTTTTTACTGTATAATATACTGCACATGGGGAGAGCAGAGCAATTCAAACAACTCAAGGTTTAAAACTTTGTACTTTGAGGTAATCTGATCATGCCTGTCTGCTGCACAGGGGAGTCGGTTTAATGTCAGTTTGCAGCTTTTGCCTGCCCTTTTATTATAATGGTCTGTCAATCAGCAATTTGACACTGAGAGTATGAGCTTTCTAAGCATCATGAGACTAAAATGCTAACATAGGCCCCAGAGAGTCGAAACCTTTGTGCCCATTTTGCACAGGTGCAGCGAAAAATGCTCAATTATTAAAAATGTCAAGGGGCAGTGGTCAGATGCCAAACACAGAAAAGCTGCTCCGAAAGAGAAGAGAACAGTCATTCTGTATACAAAGAGTAACCAACATACAATATATAGATATGACAAAACACTAAAGTGTATAAGCGTTTGACAGATGCACCCTGGAATTGTTGCAGCGAGTGGTGATTTTGTTATTCTGTATTTGTCGTGTAGCGTGTCAGTGTCATTCTGAGACGTGCACTGCTCAACAAACACTCGTTTGGCTGTTACTGTGTAATATGGAGCTTTTCAGCAAACCACAGCTGCCTCTGTTCATGCTCGCCTTTCTGCCCTCTCCTGTTTGGACACCGCTCCTCCTGCTGGCCTATCACTCACACCACTCCATTCCCTAAAACTGAACCCCCCCCCCCCTCCCTCCCCGCATTGTCCTCGTCTCTGCAATGCTTGCCCCCACCCCCTTCCTTTTTTTCTCTCTCCTCACTTACGACATCCCCCTCACCCCCCCCGGCAAACACCCGTACCTGATCCAAACACTCGCCCTGCTGCCCCACCCCGCCCCTCCCAAAGCAGCAGCCAGCAGACACTGAGCAGGGCCGCCGCACCTCCTTGGAGAAGTTCACCCGCAGTGTGGTAAGTCATTCGACGCTGGGGCTGCTCATAATCACAAACCACACTGGCTGCCTCACTATCAGTGGCTTCTGCAGTTTATAACCATATTACACTCTGTTGTGGCTTTTAGACCTGCAATAGGACGTCAGCGTGTGAATTAGATAACATGCTAGTCACGTGAATGGTTGCAGCTCAGCATTCCAGATACAAATCACCCTGTTGTGTGATTCATAGAGTGCGTCCACTTTCAGCATCTCAGTCTGGTGATGCGTTTTCATTTTTGGATTGACCTTCCAGGGCAAGTCTCTGACAGGAAAGCGCCTGACAGGCCTGATGCAGTCATCCTGACACAGCCTGTGCCGGAGGGACCCCCGCACAGTGGCCCGGGCTGGGGCACAGACGGTGGAGTTGGGCGGGACGGGGCTGCTGTGGAGGCTCTCAGACACTGCTCCGAGGACCGCTGCCACACTGGTGGTGCAGCGCCGCGCCCGCTGGGGGTGAACAAGCCAAAACGGAACCACTGAGGATAAGACAATGCTGACAAAGGAAACCTCAGCCATCACACCACATGGCATGCAACGTTCAGTACAAGCACATCCGGACCGGGGGCCCTCGTCTCATCACTTGGCTGCCAAACGTCTTTGTGAGGCTGTTTGTCAGCTGAGCTGATTAGGTAATGTTGTGATGATTGTCTTTAGTATACATATTTATTGGATATCAAAAGCAACAATGTTTTTTGGTAGGGTGAAAAAAAAAACATTTCAATGTTATTTGCAATGAATTGACTATTGCTTTAATTGTCCTAAAACAGCCGGGGCCGTTCCTAACTCAGACATATACCTGCTTGAATAAAGGGTCAAAGAGGCACATCACCACAAATCTACTTTACAAATGTCTCTGTACTACACAAGACAGCCAGCAATAAATAAAGCATGACACCACTTTTTTTTTTCTTTTTTTAAAGAAATATATCCAACCTCTTTTTATAACCTTGAAATTTATATTATATCTGTTTCTTATAAAGCACTCGACATGTCAGTTAAAAAGCGAACATGGGTTTGGCAATATTCAAGAAAAACAGTCGGTTTCTCCAGTAAATTCATCCACAAAAGTGATTTCTGAAGTCCTAACGCTTCACGCTTCATTACATTCCAAAATCTGGCATAAGGGCTTAACGTAGCATCCACACGGCACTGTTGTACGTTTCATCCAAATGTCTTCGTTGAGGATTGAGGTTTTGTCTCCACGACAGTGCTTTGTAATGAGACAAAAGATGCTTTATAGCAAAAGATGAATTTATTCCAGTTGGTTCACTGTTTTGACAACTTCCAGGCTTCCAAGTTCCTAAACATTTCAGGCGGCACAGTCAAGTGAATCATTTTTCAAACCTCTGCGTGAGAGGGGCTTAGAAATGGTCTGCATGGCTGTGAACCGGTGATTTTGAGGTTTTCTTTCGTTCGAATGTGCTCGGTCACATAACATCCACATGCTCCCACTTGTAGAGTGACTTTTAAAGTGTCCAGTGCCATGGGTCCATCTAGTGGTGGTTATACTACAGGACCAGCAACACAGTTTCAATAATGTACTCAAAACAAAGTGAAGGACATGATGTCAAAAAAGTATTTGTTCTCCAATCATGGAGATATTCCAAGGCCTGCTGCCCAATACGGGATCATTTATGTTGTGTTGTCTTTTTGTACTGCATGATTAGCCCATCTTTTATTTTCTGAAAACAATGAAAACCCGGCCCATGTCTGCTCGGCCAAACGTTTGCCGCAGTTGTCCGGATAATAGTGTCTCGTGTTGTAACGCCAAAGGGGGAAAGTGGTGCATGTTATTGGACCATAACGTGTGGAGTGTTGAATCTCCAAAGAGCCTGGACTGGGGCAACGCGCCTCACTGAATGGACATCAGAGCCCTGAATTGCAACTGGGAACAATCTCAGAGCTCCACTGAACATCAGGGGCCTCCCTGCTCCACTGTGGCTTCAGCCTTCTTCTACGGACAGAAAGTGCTCCGACTCAAAGACATTTTAATCTCACGGCGCCACCGTGAGGCCAGTGACTGCTACAGCGACAGACTGCACCGCTGAATGAGTGAATATTGTTTTCCTACTCTTTAGAGTCGTGCGATGCACTGTACAGGTCATATCAGTAATTATCATCATTATCCATGAATCAGTAACCTCTTGATTATAAGGTAGAGAGAGAGAGACGCTTAACTCGAGTCGATTTTTCCAAATGTTACTCTCAGCACAAACCCAATGACACTATGTACAACGTGCATTGTAGATGGAAATTTTGCTTCATTATCCAAAAAGCACACTTTACTATGATATGGGCACATAACTATGCATGTAACATAATCAGGGCATTTTGTGCTTTTAGTTCCTCAGTCAGCAAGATGACTACTGGCACTCCACAACACTCAAGCACCTGCTATCTATTCATGGGTACCAAATAATAAAAGCTCTGGACCTGTCTGCCATGTGCCCCCGTCTGATTGCTCGTTTTCTTCTGCTTCATTACGATCTGCTTAGTGCTAAACACAAAGTAGAGCCAAGGCTGATGGTAAGTATTGCAGAAATATTGATTTTGGCCTAACATTAATAATAATATAACAATAATAAATGTTTACCATTGAATTGAGGGAGACGATGTTCTTGTCCCCTGTAGACGTGAATATATCTGTACCAAATTTCAAGGCAACCAAACCAATAGTTGTACAGATATTTTTTGACGGAAAGACACGGTCGTCCCTAGAGCCATGTCACTACTTTGTCTTAAAAGCAAAGAAAATGGCATTGCACTTATGTCGACCTATGTGTGACGTCTTCTGTGGACTTTGCTCTGCCGATGTCATCAGGATAATTACTGTGGCTTCAATTTTGGCTGTTATCTTATGAGTGTCCTCAGTTTATGGAAGAGTTCCTTTATATTCTTTAATGGGCTGATTAAAAGGACAATGTAGGGATTATATAGGGATCATATGTTGCCAATAGTACATAGACTCTGCTGCTGCCACCGCTGCTGCCACCGCTGCTGCTGATATAACTTAAACAGACTTTTTTTTTTACTGTACCTATACCGATCAATAAAAGCCCCCTGTGGTGGAGATTATTTTTTGTCATCTTGTTCCTATTTAGAGTCATCAGGTGGTGTTTTTCCTCCGTGCCAGCTCTACGTCTGAGGGTCACTCCAACCTATCGATCCAGTCTGGGATCCTTCTGCTCATCAGTTGCCTCCTCAAGATGACCCATGATCTTTTTCATAAAGAAAAAACAACAACTTGGAGCATTACAATTCATCCTCTATTATTTTCCTTTATTTTTTTTCCAGAACAATAAAAATAGTTAAACAAACGAAGACTTCTTCATTCTCTCCATTTCGACTTGTATTTATAGCTGAAGATGAGACAAATGCCCAATCATGTCCATTTCATCTCCTCTTGGCTCCGTTTCCCGGCCTGATCGTCCCTCTCCACCCTGGCAGGTTTGAAAAAGAGAGTCCCAGGGCCTATTGCTGTGTCTTTGACGAGGTATACAGGCTATTCAATGATTGGTGACACGCCGTTTGAATCGGACATCACTGACGTTTGCATTTGGGAGCGTCTCCTTTTGTTCAGAACTGCACCACACAGGGCCCTGTTTGCACACGGTTGGTAACATTGAGCAGGTTATGACTGATGAAACATGCTTTCATTTAGACTTTAGAAGACACTTTTTAATTTTTTACTGTGGACACACCACATAACTGATACAAGAAGACGTGAAAACTGACGGGTCTCACATCCGCGGTTTGTCCAGAGGAGATGAACTGCTATGTGGAGGGTCCCTGAGGGAAGTGGAGAGAGTTGGTTTGAACGCACAAGCGAGCCATTAACAGACACATAGGATTAATGAGAAGCTTAAAAAAATGGAGCAGCTATTGTTACCTTGCAGTGACACAATAATTACATGGAAGGATGTGGACCTCTTATGCAGCGGGTGCAACCTATGGACCTACAAGGCTTTTTACAGTACTTCAAGCACCTGCTAAATGTCATACAGCAACTGGGCCCCGTAAAGCACTCAACGGAAATGTCACGCAACTTGGATTTTTACAGTTTTCACTTCTCACCAAGCGTGTGGATCTGAGAAGTTATGTATCCGTAGCAACACTATTGTTTTCAAATGCATCGGCGATGAGGTTCACACAAAAATCGACTGAGGCTGCAGATTTTAAACAAAGAGGCGATGGTAAGTGACACCGGGGTAAAATTCCACACAGACGACGTAAAGTCGAAGCTTGTTATTTTTCCTATGTCGCGAGACTGCGGCGTCCCCCAATGCCTCCCGGAAGTTGATTATAACGGGATCCTTGTGTGGCGTCACTGTTCCCTCCTCACCAAACTGAATACAATCACATGAATCAGGGCTGAATGGCTGAACAATCAACAGCAGAGGAAACGAAAGATGCCTGAGTAGTTGTGGCTATTGTGCACCTGATCAGGACAGAGGTATCAATACAGTCTGAACAAACCCAAGAAGTCACACTAATTAAACTTGAAAAGAGTTCAAAACATAGAAATATTGTACAACAGAGAAAATATGCAAAAAAATAAAATAAAAGAAGAAAGAAGAAAGGAGCCCAATGATTAGAGATGAGAGAGGCATAAGAGATATAGCAAAAAACAGACAGAGGGACAGAAGCAGAAAACCTTTGTGTCCATGTCAGAGTATTAATACAGTAGTCCAGAGGTCTGCGTGTAATAGTGGTGGATTCGAGCACCATCTCTATGGCTGGGGGGGTCAGAGGGTCACTGGTCCAATCAGGTTGGAGGGTTCATGGCTGTCAGAGCTGGTTTCCAGTGCAGTGCGGCAGGCTGGCACAGTGATGAGGATAATGACGTCTTAGTGTCACATCGGATCACACAGCAGACACACAGTCACAGAGCAGGAGTGGGCGGGCCGGGCCGCGGGGGCTCCCCAACCCACCCGTCGGGCACAACGCAGTCCGAAGACCTGGTCTTTAGTGTTCCCATAGTTCAGTGGAGCTCCAGCACAGTGCAGGGAGGATCAAAACGAAGCTGGATGTAGTCACATATCAAATGTTCAGAGGGGATCGATACACATCGTCGGGGAGCAGTTGCTTCAATTAGGGCCGTGTGGCCGGTAAGAATCGGTGGACGTCTATTCATCCGCTTCAGTTGCTTATTTTAGGCCCAAACCCGGAGGGACCCGAAGGCTCATTAGTTTGAGGGTTAAATCCTCTTCTTCACTGGTCACCCCCCCGACTCTGGGCCAATGTGCTGAGTGCTCCTATATAAACACACACACACACACAAACACAACATGGGTTAGACTCACACGTTAATTCATTTGATCAAAAGCAAACACTATAATCTAATGTGAGCATGCTAACACGCTGATGTTTAGCAGGATCACTGCTCCTCGTGTTTGTAAGCATGCCAACATTTGCCAATGAGCACTGAACACTTTGACTGTCGTTAGTTTTGCAGCTTGGAAAGAACTGAAATGTTCGACCTGTATGTGGTGCATGAGGAAAAGACAGGCAATCACCAAACTCATTAGGGTTCATCCTCTGGGGCCCATGACTGTCTGCAACAAATTCCTCTAAACTCCATCCAATAGTTACATTTGAATCTGACGCAGGTGGACAAACTGACAGACAGGGTGATTATTCCATTTTGCAAACCCAGATTACGCCAAATGTGCTGGATTATAAAATTAACAACAATGTATTTAGTCTGAATCGAGTTTACATTGACAATATCTGCAATTTATATTGTGACATCACTTCATGCATTAGCAGTGTGAACAGTCAACGTTCCTAAATGAGAGAAGGACCTGTTGCTTACCTTTCTTTCTTTTTTTTTTTAAAAACTCCACCATATTTGTAAAGACTATTCGTAGACTTCTTCATCCAAACATTTCCAGTGGCAGTCCATTCATTGGTTCCTTCATTTTGAAAAACAAGTTTAATCCAAAGTTTGAGGAGGAAGAGGAGGCCTTCATTGTAACAGCCACTATAGATTCAAAAACATCTAGTAGCTCAAGTATGGGTCTGCAGTGACATTCAATCAACCCCCCAAAATTTGTTCATGTCTTCAGATTCTTCGGTTGTTCAATTTTTCAGATTTTTCTCCAGTGTTTTTTTGTTCATTATATTCATTTTCCTTCTGCTCCAGTGAGGGGGGGGGGGGGGGACGACTCCAAAAACATCTTCTGTTTTACATGAAGGCCAAGTCACTTGTCAACAAACACTGAGTCGTTCCTTGCCTTGAAAGTTAATATATATATATATATATATATATATATATATATATTTATATATATAAAAAAGAAGTTCATAAATTATTCAACAATGTTCAGTAGATAAAATACCACTTGCATTTCTGTCCTGAAATTATCACTTTGTGCTTTCTGCAAACAAAAAAACATTGAAAAAGAAGCAGCAAATTTTTGCCAGAGGTTAATCCATCCATATATATATATATATATATATTTTAAAAAAAAACATTGTCTCTTCTTGAAATCTTAGAGGTTCGCTCTATCTGTGTCGATTGGATATTCCATTGCTGTTTGTGGCGGGCTCCTCCAGCTCGTCGTCTTCAAAGCCATGAAAGGTGGAAGTGTCGCTCTCCGAGGTGGTGCCGAACAGCTCCTCGGCTCCGGTGAAAGCCCCGTCTTCCTTCTCTTCTCCGCCGACGGCTGGGACACAGGACAGAGTCAGTGAGCAGGTGACGGAAAAAAACAAACGGCAGACAGCACCACAGACTAAAAAAGGAAGAAATCTCATCAAATCATATCACAAGGCAAGAGCATCTACTGTACTTCTTCCCAATCGTCAGTGGCGAAGACGCTATTTGGGAACAGTTTGAACACAACAAAAAGTTGGATATCCACTCACTTGTACATCGGCAGGATGAGCAGGCCGGCCCAGATTTACCCGTTTTCTTGTTTGAACCCTGGCATTTATTACAGTAGTTGCTGGGAATGCTGGTCCCACTTGGACCCTTTGGACCTGTGAGGCATTTCCATAAGAACAAGACTTGGTCAAAACCTAGTATGTGGCTGGACTGTGTGGAACTGCAATAATCACCGAGCATCAGCCGCTTTCAGCTCTTTATCTGTCTAAAAAAATATGCATCTTCTTACGTTTGTGTCTGTCGGCCTGTGGTGCAGAGGGGGATCTGGACGCCACCGTGTTCCTCTCTCCAGCTCTGTTCTCCTCCGCCAGGTGGGAATGGGTGTAGTGGTAACTTAGTCCCGTACGGTTCCTGTAGCGCTTTGCACAGACTGGAACAAACAGGCAGATGTTCAGATGTTTTTCCTTAAAGCCTTTACAGGCTTCAATATCCTGATTTCAGCCCCAGACAACATAATAAGCATGTCTCAGTTTCAAAGCACCAAGGACACTCTTTAACCAGAGAAAAGTAAGGTAACAAGGGGGCTGAATCAATAATTACAGCACTTGCATCACTACCACACAATCCATGAAAACAAATATCCTTAAACAACAACAACAACAACAAATCTAGGTACCTGAGGTCGAAGATTTTGAGTTCTGCTTTTGTTTGTATCTGTCTGAAACAGAAAAAACAAAGCAAAGAGGAGGAGAAAACAATGTGAGTATGTGTTGTTGCTCAGTAAAATCCAAAACACCCCAACTGGAATTTCAAACATGCAACTTGCATGTACAGGAATATTTGGGACTATAATAACAAGTTCTGCTTTCATCCTTTGGTTTCATCTGTAAAAAGTGTGTTGGTGATCCAGTGACACTGGTTGGACTTTCTGACAACAATCACCCCGACAATTAAATTCTTGATATATGGATATTCAAGAGATTTACTGTATAAGGGGTAGGAAGAGGACAATAACTATGTCTGAGATCCATTAGGAAAATTTGAATTTATAAAAAGTAATACAGTAAATATCTGTATTTTATGTTTAGAATTATGCAAACGATATAAGGGGTGAACTTTTGTCAGGACTTCATGTACACAATTCACAGTACTTCTTTAGGAACTGTTCACATTACATTACATTTAAGACTCTTATAGTGAAGGAGGCTCAGTAAGTGTCAGAGAAATCAGACTACACAGAAATTGCCACATATTGTGAACTCAGCATTTTACTCTCACCAGTTGAGAGGAGAGAGTAAAAAAAACCTGATGATTCAGAAATGATCTCCACTTACTGTCACAGACGTATGGCTTGTCATTATTCAGATCTGTCCTCCTGCGGCCTGAACCCCGGCCCTGAGGAAAGCATACCCCCATTAAAGGAACATGTATCGTCCAACATGCACATACAATATCACATTCATACATATACTGTATATGTGTATGAAAAAGGCATGTCTTTGCCACTGACTCAGCAAACAAAACACACCAAGTTTAATGTGATTTCTTGTGATTCAAGATTTTTATTTTTTAAGAGACATAGATGCAGATCTTCCTGAACTTAAAGTGGAATCTCGGTTACTGAAGAAACACGACAACTGGAGTCACTTACTCTTCCTTTGCCCCGATGTCTCCTCTTGGGAGTGTCCACCTCGAAGTCATCATCATCGTTGAAAGCGTCTTCTGCTGCATCGGCTTCAAGAACCCTCTGAGAGAGAGAGAGAGAGAGAGAGAGAGAGAGAGAGAGAGAGAGAGAGAGAGAGAGAGAGAGAGAGAGAGAGAGAGAGACAGAGAGAGAGACAGAGAGAGAGAGAGAGAGAGAGAGAGACAGAGAGAGAGACAGAGAGAGAGAGAGAGAGAGGGGGGGGGGGGGGCGGTTTGAATACTCATCTCTGACTATTATCTGTGTATTTTGAATTTCTGATCATATCATTTATTGAATTAATTTGTGTAGGACGAGTAGGATGAATTTAAAAGTTATAAAGCATGGTGTCCCAAACTTTGTTTTCTTACATGTTCATGTTTCCACAGGTACATTATGTAGTATGTTGAGTGTGATGTGGAGATACGACTGCTTTGGCAGGATTGCAGAGATCAGTAATATATTTGGACTGATAAAAATACTGAATATAAACTAAAGTTTCATTCTATAAAAAAAATTGGCATCATTTTTTGGACCAAACTCATTATTTCCACATAAAACAGTGAGCAAATGGGATATCAAAGTTGAAGCAGTTCACTCTCGGCGAGACAGCAGTCGGCTAACGAGCCCCGCAGGTCATCCGGAAAAACTTGGCAAGTTGCCTTGACAACCAGTTGGGGCTGCGCTCTCAGAGCCGGGGCTCTCTGTTTGGCTGACGAGCTTAACCAAAGCAACGCACGCACGCACGCACGCACGCACGCACACACACACTGAACCAACCTGGATCTCCAGCAGACTCTCCTCGTCGTTCTTAGCGTTCCTCTTGTCTAGACCCTCTCCTCGCAGCAGAGCCTCCAGTGTGGTGCTCTGAGCCGGCAAGGTGTCCTTGGACATGAGGCCTCCGTCTGCACAAAGACAAAACCCGGCAAAACAGTATGACTCATCAAAGCACCGGCTAAGTGTTTATACTATCACATCATGCCAACACGTGTCTAACGTGTGTATCTAGAGCTGCTTACAGACATGCCCAGAAGATTTTTTTTCCCTGAACTTTTCCGGAGGGTCTGTATGTGAGAACGCAAATGTCCGCAATTTTTCAGGTATTCTCCTGAGTTCTTGTCTGAAAACAGCTTAGGTGTAATCGAAGCAATGAAACCTGTAAATTGCTTTGGATCCTAAAGCTGCAATATCCTACAGTCCTTTAGTGTGTGCTGTTTCTCCTCCTGCATACCATCACGCAACATAACTGTGACAAGAATCAACTTTACAATCTCTGTGAGCAGCTGTCTAAAGGTATATTTACATTATTATCACCCCCTAATAAAAGCAACGGTTTGTCATATGAGCTGTCTTGAATATATATATATATATATATATATATCTTTTTGCCTTCAACAGAATGTGTCACGACAACTATTTTCACGGCTCTATATTACTGACAACACATATGGTTTCATTCTGAAAGCGAAAGCATCGTCACTGGTGAGCTTTCACTAATGCCGCACTGTTGCAGGCCGACTTTGTCTGCAGGAAACTCTGAGGTACAATGTAGTTAAGTGGCTTATCCCTTTAACCTGAACACATCACGCAGACGTCTCCTCCTACAGTGAGCTGACGACCTGAACAAACATTGTTGGAGGAGAAGCAAGTTGAGCAGACAAAGCTGAGCAAATAAAAAGCGTTGACAGTCGGTTGGCTCCGCACATCTTACAGTATTTACTAAATCTCTTCTCCACTGAGAGCTTCACGATCATCCAGCTTTTCCGTGGACGTTTGAAAAGAGGACACACACTTCAAGAGACCCCTCTGACTCCGGCTTTCTATCAGCCCTTCATCTCACCACTGCGCCCACAAGAAAGACTTCTGCAGAATATTGAACATGAAGTGCGGAAGCAACACAGGACGCCATGGGTGAGACACAGGCGTGACGAGCAGATACAACACGCCTCTCTAAAATGGGGCCCCCCTCCACCATGTGGCGGCAGCCCCTCACCATTGTGTCTGCACACGTTGACTTTCAACTCTCCGCGACGAGACAGTCCCCCCCCCCCCCCTCACGCACACCTCCCTCCCCCCTCCCCTCCTAACCCATGCGAGCTGGGGGGCTAAAAATAGCGCCAGCAGCAGCCTGCAGCAGGGAGCTGATTCTGCATGCAGCCCCAGTCTCTAGCACACCACGAGTTCGACAGCGAGACAGACTCTGGCTGCTGCCCTGTGCTCGCCACCTCTGGCCAGCTGCACGACGTGCTCTGTAGAAGAGACGCCAGGTCAAATCAGGGTATGTTTCCCCTCTGATGGGCACTGGCAGACAGCGCATACAATCCACTGTTGTTGGAGAAGGGAAGGGACGGCAGGGTGGTGGTGGTGGGGTCTTTGCGAGAGCCAGCTCAGTGGAAAACAATAGGCTACAATGGGATGTGTTTGGGAAACAAAGGCTTGGTTCTATGTCACTCTCTCTCTCTCTCTCTGCTCTCTCTCCATCTTGCGTTCTCTCTTCAGGCTCTCCTCCTCTCTCTTACTTTCTCAACTTCCCAAACATTTTTCCTTCCACCAGGCAATGCAGAAAATACAGCATCGTGGTGACGGCGCGTCGTCTCCAAACACAAACACAGAGACAAATTAAAATACGAAACATAATATTTCTATCCTTTGTCACGTTCATTAGGATAGTGCAACATCCCAGTTGACATGGGAGGCGGTAAGTAGAAAATAAGATACCGGGAGAAAATACTGTAGCGGAGAGTGTAAACGTTTTGAGTGAGCTGCTCCAAAGTGGCAGCCCGAGAAAGTCAAACTACATTCAATAACATTTATTAAATACTGTCTGCAGTGGCCGAACTCGGTCTCGCTGCTCCCAGCAGTGGTAAATCTAATTACATGTTCTACTTCTCACAAAACAAGTTTACCAGCCGGGGTGAACACAGTCCCATTTCAGCTCCGGAAAAATGACTGGCAGCCTGTTCTGCTCAGTGTGCGGAGACAGAGTGATATGCTTTCAGCGAGATTATTCCAGATCATCACCAGTAATCACATGAGCTGAAGGAGGTGGGTGGGAGACAGGGGGGGTGGTGGTGGTGGTGGTGAGGGGAGACGGCTGAGCGGGAAGAGAAACTGAGAGGAGCAGGTAGTTTAAGGACACCAGGCGGCAGCGTCTTACCGAGCTGCAGGCCGTAGATGCCCAGGCGGGGATCCGTGGTGTTGTGCAGCCGTCTTTTCTTTCTCCAGCAGCGGGCGGGGTACGTGTACATCTGTCCAGCTGAAACCCCTGCATGACAACAGCGACACACGTCACAACAACATTGTGTCGTTTCTGGACACATTTTGATAAAAAAATGGTTTTGGATTCATAGTTTAGTTCCTAGTAATGTTTTTACTTAAAGGACGTGTTTATATGTTTTCTTTTATGTGACCAACAAACCAAAACCCCAAAATATTCACATTTACAATCATATGAAACGTAAATGATCCCGACCTTGTTTTACATCATATGTACATCAGTTGAGGTTGAAAGGCAATCAAAGATTAATCAAAACATTATTTAAAACCCTAGCTTATAGCCTTAGATACTGTCTATGCAGACATCATTTTTACAAGCTTAATCGATCAATTTCAACTTTTGCTTAACACTCTTTGTATGTATGCGCGCGCGTGTGTGTGTGTGTGTGTGTGTGTGTGTGTGTGTGTGTGTGTGTGTGTGTGTGTGTGTGTGCGCCCACCTGGGCTACGGTGGTGCCGCTCCATCCAGATGTAGCAGTTGTTCTGGGCGACACCGGTTTGTGAGTCCAGGAATGGCAGGCGGACGCTGCGTTCGGCACACAGGCGGGCATTGTAGCTGCGGCACTGCTCAATGGCCTCCTTATAGAACTGGTCGCCCAACCTGCCGGAGGGGGGGGGGGGGGGGGGGGGGCACACACCTGTTCAGTCAATTTACAGAATCTATGATATGCAAATAAACCTTGTTATCCTGTGCGAGTGCTGTGATATGGCCTGTTGTTTTACTGGCCTACATATCATAGAATTGGTTAGTTGCTACAAGATGATAAAAAGCAGATCAATTCGACATAAGGAAAAAATAACAAGTTGCTTCTTTAAATGGTTAAATGGAAATTCTCCTCAACCAAAATAATGCTGTTAGCGTCTGTTCGGACTTCTAATCCGCCCTGTTCAATATCAGCATCAAACTGATAAGTCTGCCAAGTCTCCGTCCTCTCTCTAACTTGCCATTGGGGAAAATATGTAGGAAATAAACTGAATAAAAAGCAATGAAACCAAGTGCGACGACTCTGCTGCTTCCACTACTGAGGTCTAACATATCATTTACCTCTGTGGGCTCTTTGTATGATCCGATTCTCGATGGAAAGTTCGATTCTCGTGATAACATGACATGAAGTCACTCCTCTGACAGCAAGCAGCGAAGTCTCTCACTCTTGAGTTCCACTTTTCTTGGTGCCACTGAGATTTTGGCAGTCCCTCGGGGTGTCACAGTTAATATTCAGAGTGAAATGGGGGAGGATATTTCACATTCAAGCCCTCATTCGCTGCCACACGCCTAGTATGGTAATTAGCCTACTTAATTAATCTCAGCAGAGTGCCTAGCACAAGGGCAGGTTCTAATTTGACTACATCAAAGATGAGGGTAAACGCTTCAACTCCAAAATCATGGTAAGGTACTTTGTATGTGATTTTGATGGTGCGCTGTTATATCAAAGGGCAGACGGGGCAAATCATACTGCAGCAACCAGTTCTTGTAGTATGAACATCTCCACATCCGCATAATGAAGTTCCCCCACATGTTCGCAATTACAACATTAGGAAGACGGCCATTTTGAAGTGAAACTAATGAGCTACGGGCTGCGAGTCAAGCCTGGAATCTTAAACTAGAGGTGGAGGAGGTGGGAGGCTGATTTGTCAGCGTCTTCCAGATCCTGCTCTCCTTCCTGCCCCCCCCCTCTCTCACTTTGCCTCTCTCTCTCTCTCTCCAAGTCTGTCTTTACCCCTTCCCCTCCACGAGACGACGTCCAGCAGATGAACAGCCGTGTTAGGAATGCTGTCCCGCACAAAGCCCAGACAAAGCCACAGTGTGCGAGGCTTCCTGGGAAAGGGAGGCTTCGTGTCAGTGTGTGACTGAGAAGAGTAAACAGTCACAGGTACAGGGCGAGTGCGGGGAGGGGGGTATTTGGATGAGGAGACGAGGGGAAGAGGAAACTAAAAACATCAAGGCAGCGAGGCCGAGTGCAAAAAAGGCAGGTGACCAAAAAATATAGCTTTCTTTTCTTCCTTCAGCTTGTAACAATCATACCAAGACAGTAGCTTTATTGTAATTAATAATCTTATCGTTACTTCTCAGATGTCATACAGCGTGACAAAGAGGAGAAAACACTAGTTTCTCACATGTACCAGCACTTTCGCAGGCTTTAAGGAGGCAGCAAGGAGAAGATTCAAACCAAGGTTTGACCAAGGTTTTCCATAAAAACACCAAATCCCCGTCAAGCTATCGCATTTGCCCGCCCTGCCATGCCTTGATATCAACACACATTCCAAATGAGACGCACCGTGACATATCAGTTTACTGAACGCAGACGTGCTGACCAGCTGTAAACGCTCCCCGAAGCCCACCACCAGCCCGCGCTCGCCACAGAGCAACAAGAGACTCCTGACATTACTCGAGAGCGAGATGCGGTGCTCATCAGTCTCGATTGAAATGTGCCAAGGGGGAGGGACACGCGCGGGGGGCTGAGGGAGTGAGAGTGGGCAAATAAGTGGCGAAAGTCTTCTGGTGGTTGAGGCCTGTCTGTGCCACGACAGGGCGGTGTGCGCTCTCCATCAGGGCATCTGCCGCCCGGGGCAGCAGGTGTGCCGACTTTAGGTGAGAGATCTTTCTGACACTTGTAATGAGCGACAAGACCCAAACGTGTGACAACGCAGGGGGAGAGAGGGGAGGCGCATCTCCCTCTCACAGACACACTGACACACACACTCGACCCCTGTCCTTCGAAATCAGAGGTTCAACAATAAATAAAAAATTATCAATATGAATAAATTATCACAACTTGGCTCTTCACTTTTATAGTTGTACTCGGCAAATATACAAATACAATCGACTTGTTTGGAAGAGAACACACAAGGCAACTGGTAAATTCATCATCCAAACGTGTCTGTTGTAAACGTCCATCACAGATGGGTTATAGACCAGCTTCCTGGTTCACCTTTGACCCACTGCACTTAAGTTGTGGCCACAAAGTTTTCCAGTGCGATGAAGTACTGTTACTGACACACATTCAGTCTCACCTACAAACAGAGCAGTTTGAAATCATTGGTTCCCAAAGTTTGGGGCTCAAGTGACCCCTTGAAATGAAACAACGTCTGCTCGTGAGCACCAACAACTTAGTATATGTCCACCAGTGGAATATTGTTTAGCAGAGATACATACTTTCCTGCTTTCTTCTTAATCATGTTGAAACCCCTAAGTTCTAACTTGCATCCCCGTTTGTTTACAACCTGTCTGACTGATGGAAATAAGTAACAGCCAAAACTAGGCCAAAAGACAAATAATTAGGACACAGGTTAAACCAAAAAGGTTCTTTTTTCAATGCACATGTAATTTTCTCTCAGTCAAAACCATAGAGTTTGGTGAAGACGTGAAGTAACACAGGATCATGGAAGTTGTTGTCTTGCCGTCACTGCAGGCGGCTTCTCCCTGTCTCCCCTATCCCCGTTCTCCATCTGCAGATAACCCTCTGAAACAAATGGACCTGGTGATCACAACCAGTTATAGCACTTGACTAATGGACACAGCACGTCTCACAAGGGCAGCATGTTGAAAATTACCAAAATAAAAAAGGTGTTTTATAAAAATGTAGCCTAAAAAAACTGGATAAATAGTCAATTCACGACGGCTTCTGGCAGACAACCAAAACGCCGCATGTATATGACGCCATTGACAAGCGACTAAATGTAACAAACGGTTATGACCTGAATAAAATCACGGATTTCCCTGGGTTTGAACTTGTTTGAAACATTTGGGATACGTCAACAAAATATACAACATAGAGTTTAGTCATTTTTTGAGACGTTACATACTATAGGCTACCTTCAAGTTCAACTCGGCCTATGGTTACAAAAACCTAGGGACTCAAAGTGAACTATAAACTGATTCTGATTTCACGTGTCAGGGCTTAAAAACAAAAAAGAATGCCTTCAATATCTTCCAGCTGAGTAGAGGAGGTGAGTGTGTGCATGAGGGAGTGAAAAACAAAAGCAAATCTTGTGGCCAGCAGTGGCCTCCGCTATCAGAGTGTTCCTGTCAACGGTTTGCCGCGTCACATTGGCTGCGTCCGTAATGTGAGCAGGTGTCAACACTTGTTTTGCATATCCAATGAAAAAAACTTCTCAGTTTTGCAGGAGGGCAGCGCACAGTGATCTGCGGCCACATAAAAACTCCCTGTATCGACTTTAACGCGGGCAAGCATTCAGAAGATGTGATCGATGATGATCTAAAAACACAACTCCAGTCTCGTCAACTCTGTTCAGGAGGGGGGTTTTTTTATTTGCAGGTGCACTGCTATTTTACAGGAAGCTACAGCTACCACATGTCAAGGGTGAGGAAGGAGGAGGAGGTAATATAGAGTGACTGCATTCTTACATCGACCTCTGATTACACCAATCAGAACCACAGTCTGGGTGCACCTCCACACTCGCGTGCCAATAAAGAGCAGGCCTGACTCACTCAAAGTGCAGGCTACTCAACACCAGAGACGAGGCAGCCGATGAATGGGGACCGAGCCGATGTGGCAGGAAGACAACCAACCTGTCGAAACCTCCAGCTGTGGCAAAAGAAATTTAATGAGCGACTTAATGAGCTTCTTTATTAATCAAAAATATTCCAGCCTCCATTTTAATCAGCAGATTTTGGAGATTACCAGAAGCGAGGGACAGACCTCACACGGACGTGCACGGGCTCGCACGCCGCAGCTCCGTCTGCCACCAGCGTCTCCACAACAAAGTCAAAGCCGCGTTTCATTTCCCTTAAGTGAATTGACTTAATGCAGGAGAAAAGAAAAAAAAGAAAAGAAAAAAAAGGTCAAACTGGTCCACAGGAGCGACATCCAATTAGTGTCAAGTGTGTATAATTATAATCTGACAAACTTGTGAAATGAAGTCAGAAACCCGAGACAGAGGCTAATTATAGCAGATTGAAACACTTCATTAAGCACAGCTTATGGCGAGGAGACATTTCGCATCAGAATGCTAAAACGTCCCAGGGACGAGACGAGAGGACGCATGCTGGAGCGTGTCTGGACACAAGAGAGGGGAAACAGTTCGACGTGGTAATAACGATATGTGACGAGAGAACAGAAAAAAAAGGAGCCGCGAGGAAGTATTTCGTTTCTCCAACATATTCCTCAAACACTTAAAACATCAGCAGCTCCACTTGCCAGCGGGGGGGGGGGGGGGTGTATCCTGCCATTCAACGATAGTGGGAGGAACTGTGAAGGAGGAGGACGCTGCTGCAGAAGAAGAAGTGCTAGCACGCTCCAGTCATCTCGTGTGGAAATAAAGACTCAGGAGGAATTCAGCTTTTTGCAAAAGAGTCTATTTCAGAGCATCGTGCAATGAGTGTGCAGGTGGAGGAGGGGAAGTGCAGGGGGGTGGGGGTTGAATTGCTAAAGGCCACTTTGACAGGACATTCAGATACAGACTGTGACTGTTCAGTGATGTGTCACATCCCAGGATATCACAGAACGAACGCAGGCTGCAGGGACCTGCATATTATCAAAATAGTCTTGAAAACAAGTCATGTCACTGTACAATCGAAAAACCTCAGGTATCAAAAACCATCCTTCTGCATGCTCTCCCGTAGGTGTAGTAGCAGTAACAGTGGGTGCTGTGTGGTCCTCTCCTCCTGCCACAGGCCACGAGGTGTCAGGGCGCCTCCGTGGAGGAGCAGATGGTTCTCCTGCCTGTGCTCAACACTTCCCTCCCTGTCGGAGCATCTCTCTCTCTCTCTCTCTCTCTGACAGATGGGCCCAGGATCCTGGACCAAGCTAATCTCCAGCACTCCTCCACTTAAAGGCACAGCCAGCGGAGATGCTTTGCTCTGTGCATTAACACACAGTCCCGGAGAGAGAGAGAGAGAGAGAGGGAGCCACGGTGACCATCCCAGCACATCGGTGCACGGGCTGCCTGCTGCTGTCACGTCCAGCCATGTGTGTGCATGCATTTTGTGTACACACACACACACACACACACACACACACACACACACACACACACACACACACACTCAACACTCAACTAAATGATGGGCTGGTTTGAATGACAAAGGGAGCAGGAGTCCTACAGCTGTGTCCAACTTACAGTAACACGTCTCCCAGTGGAATAGGTGAAACAATACCGAGGAACAAAGGAGGAGTGGTGGGCGAGGGAGGTGGAGCGTCCCTCGGAAGTTGGGGGCCACAGATGACCGGCGCACGGGGCCGTTCGAGCGCGGGGCGACAGCCTATTTCCACCGGCGGACTCGCATCGCTGGCCACTTTGGTCGATTTGGCCCCTGGCGAGCGTGCACACACAAAACGCCTCCCCCCCCCCGCGTCTGCGCTCGGGAGCAGGCGAAGTTGACATGTCGACAATTCACAGCGACTGTAAAAAAAAAAACAACAACCCGACTTTCGGAATGTCAGGCGGATGCTCCGCCGCCGTGCCGCGGGGCCGAGCGCGGAGGGAAATCGGCTTTCAATTATTCGGTGCGGCGCAAGAGGCACGCTGCTCGACAGTTTCGGAATAAAATGTGTAGCCCAGGAGAGACGACAGTCCCGCGGGTTGAGCGCAACGCCGTGCGGAGCAGAGGCTCCTCCGGCGGACGCACAGTGACAGGCAGTCCCGCGCACACGTTTAACACTAAATGATACAAAATCTCGTGGAATAAAGGAGAACTGTGCGGAGGCTACTTTGCCATGCAAGAAGTGCACTGAATCGATTCGGACAGCTCTATCCGCCGTGCGCACACGACGGGGAACGGCATGCACTAACAGCCGGTTGTAACGCGCGAGTTGGCAACAAAGTAATTACTCAACAATATCCTCAATGTCTAAATTACTTACGCTTTTAGTGGATTCTGAATGACAGCCGCCATTTTGCTACAATGTAATGCAATATCGGCGTCTTGCAGTTCTGAGGGAAACCTACGGGAGTCGACCAATCAGAGCTCGGGCTGAATTCGTGGACCAATGCATCTGCAGGCACAGGCGGGCGGGGCGTGGCCTAATGGGGGTAAACTGTCAAAATTATTTTAAAGGGTTTTCCCTTGTATTTAAATCGTACACAACTGAATTACAGCACTTTTAAAGAGACCCTCACTGTGGCTGGGATACACAACAGGAGCAGCCCCCCCCCCCCCCGCCTTGCCAAGTGCAAGTGGCAAAGAATATGAACATGGATGCTGGTTTAATTATTTATTTAAAATAATTATAAATCATTCATCATTAATAAGCACAACATTTTTTTTCCCTCACTCTTATCTGAAGCTGAAGTGGAGGAGAGGAATGGAAGTGGAGCTCATAACACCCAGGCGTGGACACGATCTTTTCCTCCCACATACAGTACAGTGAGAGGTATGTCGAAGGGAGATTTAAAAACACACACACACACTAAAGACAGGGATGCAATTCCACACCTTGTTATGACAGAAGGGAACTGATACAACTTTAATCATTATGCAAATCTACACATCACTGTTTCAAGTTAGTTTCCCACATTTTAAAACACACCGTCATTCTTGCTTGATTTGTAGTGTAGATGAGGAGTGTTCATAGTTACACCCGACCTAAAAGAAAAGAAAAAATACTGGACACTCACAAAGGATATTTGAAACGACAGAGTGCACAAATTTGCATGGGAATGAAGTCCCGTACAAGTGACCAGACATGACGTATTTCCTATTCTACATTGTGCAATATTAGTGTCTCAAAGGACAGCGCGTGTGTGATGCAACATTCAGACAGATAAAACTATTTTGAGGTGAGGCAGACACAACATCTTCTCATCAGACATCAGAACCAGAAAGTTCCACGTAAGAAGCAAAGGGAGAATCAACTTTATCTACAAAGCTTACAATTGACAGACCCTTTTTTTTTGCATTTTAAACAATAAAATACAAGCATGTGTTAAAGGCATCACCTTGTGCTTTGTACGGTATCCAACTTTGCCTCGTTACTCAATAACACAAAAGTAGCAATGATGCAGGAGTTAAAGCTCTCAGTCACTAAATATGGTTCAGTATTTCAACATTGCCTTATTGTTGCAGCTGTTTTTTCTGAGTAATGCTGACAGAGAGAAAAAATAACGGGAGATAAGGTGGTCACTCCAAAGTATATTAATACCCATACAGCAACTGATGTCAAACAAAAAAAAAGAAAAAAGAAAATATACAATATCTTTCAATACCAAATGTAAAATAACGGAAAAACTAAGCTTTCATGAGCTGAACAAAAAAATGCATTGAGCTTTGTCAGGAATCTTCATCCTGTCGGACTGCGTCTACAGAGACCTGGAGGCGTGAATGTAATATTCAAAACTGGTTAAAAAAAAATTGGGGGATATTATTTTGTTCTGCAAACAATTACCGTACACACAAGCTCACATAAAAAAATACTAATAAAAATGAAAGGTGTCAAGAAACCTATCTGAACATTAAAATACCTACTTTTTATGACACATATACGCTAAAATGCCACTTGGTAAAAGAAATAGTGAGGTTCATTCGGAGGCTGTCCTCTGAACAAGTAAAAGGCCATGGATCTCTCACTGTCATGCATGCCCGAGTGCTAATAGGTACTTTTTTTTTTTTTTCGATACATAAATAATTTTCAAGATTTCAAATGTACACTCCTCTAACATAGTCCTATGTCTTCATAAAACCACAAATTACATGATAAAATATAAACATTATACCAGCACAGACACATTGACCTGAATGACTTTTGGCACACCAGATATCCAAACTCTAGACCTTAGACATCAGCTGAGTTTGGGACGGACCACTTGATCGTCTGGATATCTGGGTTTTGGCCATGGTAAGCAACAGCCTATAACAGCTGATAAAGGCTTAGTGCAAAAACAAAAATGTTGCAAAACAGCATGCAATGGAGCCCGCAGTTATACCTGCACAGATATAAAATATCTCCTCGCCATTACACGCACTACATCAGAGAAACAATGCTCAAGAAGAATTACTGGAAACTAATCACACCAACCCCATGGGGTTCTCCACTATCTAATGTTCTTTAAATGATACATTTTTTCCAATATTTTCTGATAGTAGAAAAATAGCTGAACAGCCTTATCTAACGTAAAATTAGGGATTTGTGTCAATAAGAATGAAAATATTTACTCAGTCAAGTAACTCACGCGTTCTGGCTGTTCTACAAAGGCCACAGGAAACTCAAATCCCAAATCTGCTAAATGTTCTATATATATATTTATATCCCTAAGAACTTCCTTGCCACAGAAACAAGTCAGAACCACTGGAGTAACAGAGGTAAAGCAGTGATATACTGCGAGCTGAGTGGGTGACTGGTTCTCTCCCGTGCTCTGGGAAAGGAAGGACGTTTCTGTTAAAGTTCTCCGGGCTTCTGGTTGCAGCTGGCGCACACGCGCACAGGGTGGTCCCATCCGCGCGACGGAACCGGCCGACGCTCTGAGGAGCAGTCGTCGCACACTCCTTGGCCACAGGCGCGGCAGTGATGCTTGGACAGTTTGGCAGTGAACTCGCGCTGGCAGTTGTGGCAGGACAGGATGTCCTGGTCAGGCACCCAGTAGGCAGGACGGGCTGCATCCTTCACTAGGCCTACAGGGAACATACACACATACATAAACGAGCACTTATTGGTTAGTGTAATGTGACGGTTTCTCTTTTACATTTACTACAAATTGTAATCACTTGTCACTTTAGTGTAGTCATTTGAAGAAATAATCACATCTCTTGGCATAGCTAAGCATTAAGGCTGGAAACAGGGTGAAACAGTTAGCCTGGCACTGTCCAAAGGTAATACTTTTTGCATACTAGTGCTTCCCGAAGCTCATGCATTAGCATACTATGTCTTATTTGTTTAAATCCGTTTTATTCCTTGACTTTAATTCCCACCTCCACAGGAGAATCTGTAAAATACTCACATACGCTCTATATTAACCTGTATTCGCATTTACTTACTGTATTTAAAATAATTGACTCGCATCGATAACTCCTGCCTCTAATGTTGACATTAAAACACTTCTAATTATCAGTTACTTTTAATTTAACGTAGCTTAATCCATGCCGCCCTGTCCTTACTACTGTCTGACACGCAATGAAACTCTGGAGTAAAATGAAGTCCTTTGCCGTCTGGGATCCGGTTTAGATGTTAACACAAAAACAAGATTAGGATTTGGAAATACGATGGCTAATTCTGTTATGATTGAAGCAGACCTTGCCCTGGAGTATTTTGGGGGGATGGTGTGGGACATGGAGCCGTTTTCAGCAGGATATCAGGTTATCAAAAACATGTTCATCTATGCCCCTTACCACTAAATATAGATCTTCAGTTGGCTTATGCAACAGCATAATGTATATTAGTAATGACACTAAAAAGAGTTTGAAGACTCTATTTGAAGTTCTAAATGAAGTTTGCCAAAGACGTGAATGAAAATAAAACCTGAAGGTAAATTATGGGCTGTGATTTCTTCTGTGTATTTCAGTGAGTACAGCACTTTATCTGTGACATTTTAAAAATCCATTCTCAGTGTAATTTTATATTATCATGACAGAAACGTATTAGCTGTTATAAAATGGTCTTCTCATAACCACAGGACCAAAGTGAATTCTAGATGTCAGTGCAGCAGAGAGTAAGGAATTGATTGATCCGGAACACTGAGCAATCACTTAGAGATATTTGCAGATGTATGTCATGCAAGGGACTTGAAAACATCAATATTATTGATGTGTTTACAACAGGAAGTGTCACAAAACAAAATGAACGAACAGAAATAATGGTGCGTTTTTTAGCAGCTGGTAAGAATAACAAATTAAAGTCAAATGCAAATGTTGTATTTGAACGATTGCTTAATAAACAGCGAAAACCAGATTATTTTGATGTTCTTCATTTAAAGCTATTTTCCCAACACATTATTTATACATACACATAATTTGATGTATCAATAGCTTCTTAGATTTTAGAGTTTATAGAGATCTGTCAGCTTTTTGGTAATGGTACAGGGTCTATTATGACTGGGCCACTAGGGCATTCTATATTCCTTTGTTTGCTTGCGTTACATCTTTGAGCATTCAAACTAAAAACAAGACTTCACTGCTTTTCATTCTTGCACAATAACACCTCTGCCACCAGAGGGCACTGTATCAATACACTCACATCAACTCATAGTTATTTATTCCCATTACATAACCCCCTCTTTAGGTTTTGTTTTGGGCAACACTCACCAAGTGGGATGTCAATAGCAGTCACCACAACCCCTATGGTGTTGGTGACCGCCTCTCCAACCTTCCTGGCCAGGGTTCCACTTTCCTCCTCGTCGAGCTCAGCTTCAAGCCGCTCTGTGAAAAAGAAAATATCTCTGCTACAGTCACAACTCACCCAACATTAATGGCTTAACAAAACACAGATTATAAAAAACAGAAAACATTTGACATGAGAGAGAGCGTGTACCTTCGTATGAGGCTCTCTGGTCAAAGCAGACATCGCAGACTCTGACAGGGGCAAGACCCCAGCCTCTCTCAGGGACGGGCGCGGCTTTGGAGGAGCAGCCATCACAGAAGCCCTCCCCACAGGCACGGCAGTGATGCTTGGTGTCGTTGTCCTGGAAGACTATGTGACACTTGTGGCACACCTTGAGGAAAAAAATTAAAACGGAGGCTGTTGCTGACCGATAGCTGAAGGGGACACAATCTCAGTCGATCCGAGTGTTATCTTGCGACCTGCAAACTCGACTGTGTAATAGGCGCGGAACAGACACAGACTGTAAACATCCCTCTGGACACTGAAGTGTTGACTTGGCTGTTGGTGGAGGGAGGGGCTGAGTGTCACTCACCAAGATGAGGGAGTTGGGTTTCCAGTAGGCCGGGGCGATCTGATCTGTCAGCCAAGAGGTGACGGCCTTAGCAGGCTTGACACTGAGCTCTGACATGGACTGGGCCACTAGGTTGACTCCATCCAGAAGACGCTGTGCTGCGTTACTATTGTCCTTTAAGAAGCCATTTGACTGCGAAAAGAAGACAGGGTTTATTCTACATCTGTAGGCAAATGGTTAACCATATGCATGATTCTATGTCTGTTGGTTGAATAAATGAAAAGGCCTTGTTCCTCTTACCCCTGGCCATACGTGCTGGATCTCAGTCCGGACGACTGTCTCCACAGGGTCCTGGTTCCCATACCAGTACTGACGACTACGATAGATCACTCCACAGTTGGGACATTCTATAACATACCTGATCATAAACACACACACACACACAAAGGTACAACTTAGTCTCTGTGAAAATATAAATGTCAACACATGTGCATTTGAGGTTTTATCTGCTTCACGACATATAGGTTAGTGTGGAAAAAAACACAGACAAATTCTAATTTTTGTCAGAGTCAGGAAGACTAGAGATAAACTTAGGCTCTGTAAAAGGTAACATAAGCCTAACCCGGCCCTCGCTACATGTGACCCTGCAGGTCATTCTCCTGCTACTCACCCAGACCAGGCGTATTTGGCGAGACCCAGCCATGGAGAGTCGGAGGAGGCTGAGGTCTTGGGGACAACTACGACTTCCTTTCCTCCTTCATAGCAAGCCTGAGGTGACGCACCATACAATAGTTTTAACATCAGTCATATGAAAAGAGAAATGTCAAAGTCAATGGTATAGAGAGAACACTATCTCAGCGAGGCAGGTGAGTTCTTACCTTACAGGTGTAAATGCGATTATCATACTGAGCAGAGTAACGACAGCGCTGCTTCGCCTCGTGGCAAACTCCCTCGTCTAAGTGGTTCATGCTGTTCTTGCAGCCAGATCTGTGGCAAAAGTAAATAAGTGAGAATGTAAAAATAAGCAAGAGAGGGAAGTTTGCGTGATGGTGGATTAAAGCTCTAAAAATACAAGTACTAACCCACAACTGAGGCACAGGCTGGAGCAGGTGAAGTATTCATCAGGAAAGAAGCAGCTGTGGGCAACAAGCTCGCCTGAAATTTCCCCGCTGAAGCGCTCACTCAGTGCCTGCGGGAGACAACCGGCAGACAATGACAAAATTTAAGTTCAGTTTTGGATTTGCGACAGCAACAAGTCAGTCTGACGCAAGATGGAGGCCTGAAGCCCTTTCACAAACCTACCTGCAGGGCCTTGAAGATGACCACGGGGGTGCGAGGGGAACGGGTGGCGTTGTTGTCCAGGAGCTGCTCCAGTTTATTCTGCAAGCCGCGGAAGTCGGTAGGTGGGTTGAGAGTCTGCGTGCCCCAGTACTGTACAGAACTGAAGGCCTCTGGAAAACGGGAGAGCTTCCTGAAGCGCTCCGACAGCAGCCGGTCTACTGACTCCGAGGACTGATCTAAAACAAAGCAAAGATGGAGAGTGTTTATTACAAATATGCTGCAGATGTTCTATCGGCACAGGTCTCGATCAGAGCATCAAATACAAGACATTTGTCTGAACACGGTGCTTTATTGTACCCATTTTGATATATGGGAGAAAGATATTGTGTTCCTGAAATACCAAAGTGTCGAGAATGTTGTAGAGTCAGTCATCAGACAACAAAAACAGTCACAAGCGAACACATAAAGCTCGTCATATTGTTTGTCCCAGTTCTTTAAGGCGCAGACCAGTGTTCCTTCAAAGTTTTGGCACATTAACTAGAACTCATGTATACTTCATACACCAAAGCCTGCAAAATGATTGGAAACTAGTGGCTGCATAAAAGTTATAAAAATTACTTTTATAGTGCACTGGCAAGTCTCAGATGTAGAAACTGGACGAAGACATGAAAAACTGGTATTGCTCTTCCAGTGTGTCACTACGGTTGTTACGTTTTTGTTATTGACTTCACTGACAGCTGTGTTTACACATTTCTAAAAAAGTTGGAATTCAAACTACTCCCCCCCGTGCTGAAGAAGAAAGACAGAGGAACACTACAGGCAAATATTTGCTAGGCCTGTAATTACCATAGTGTTAAACCTCTATTTTACTTTAAAGGCACCGCCTCTCATCCCTTACGGTGATGAAGACCATCAGTCATGGTGATACAGTCGCAATGCACCACTCTAATGGCAAATTTTAAGTGGAATTCTTTTTAAGTTTTGAGATGTTTTACCTGAGCCAAGCAATTTAGTGTGAACTGTTTCATGGAAGATAACCACCGCAGGGCCCAGGGTGGACAGTGGGACATCCAGGCCGCAGCGGGCCGTCGCAGCCTTCAGCTCCTTGGTGAAATGCCTCAAGTAGGCATCCGAGGCATCCCCGAGGAACTTGAAGAGATCATCGTGGAGACGGTCAGCATGGGTGCGGTAAATGATGAGGTCGGAGATGGCGAGCACCTTGAGCAGGAGGCGGGTTCTCTGGCCCTGTTTGGAACTGTTTCCGAGCAGACCCTCCGTGTCGATGACCACCACTTTGCGGATGGGGTCAAACGCCGCCCACACGCCCACCGTACATGACTCTTGCGTAGGAGACGTCTTGAAAACTTCTCTCCCCGTGAAGAACGTGTGGTTCAGCGTGTGAGATTTGCCCTCTCCCGTGTTGCCGAAGATGGACACCACCTTCAGCAGCTGATCGGGGGCGCAGATCAGGCTCTTCATGAACGAGGCTTCATCTTTTATCTTTGGAAGAACAAGAGAGTAGACAAGACAAATATAAATTGATTTAATCTGCAGGTTTAAAAGTCTACACAAGCATATGTGGAGACATTTGGTGTTTTGATAAAAGCACTTTTTGTACAACTCACCTGCATTTCCTCATTCTCATCAACCAAGAGAAAACTGGAAACCTTCTCCAGGAGTTTTGCCCGCTGAGATTTGATCTCATCGGCTATTTGAACAGCGGGCTGGACGGATGTTTGCACAGAGTTGACCTCTGCGGGTTTAGGCGGCGGCGGCGGCGGCGGGTAGGATGTGAGCTGGTGTTTCTTCTTGCTGCCTCCACTGTGGGTGCGTTTCTGACAGTCCGGGCACAAGTTAACTTTGCAGCTCTGGCAGCGGACCACGGATCTGTGGCGCTTGCCGGCGTCTCCATTGCCTCCTTTGCAGTTGTCACAGTACGGGACGTGCCCGGGGCCGATCTGGACCCGCTCGTGGTTCCTCAGGCGCTCCTGGCTGTGGAGCTCGAGCTCACAGCGGACACACTGCAGGCTTTTGCACTCGACGCACTCAAACGCGGCCTCCTCGGAGCCACCGCACGCGTAACTCTCTTGACATATCAAACTGGTGTTGACTCCTTTTTCTGAAGATGAGCCATGCCCGCTCATCGTTTCCTACGAGGTGAACTTGAAGCTTTGACAACAGCACCAGCTAATCCCCCCAATTACAGTTAATGGAAAATAACACCACATGTGGTTAATACTGGCAATTAGAAGTGACTGAATACAAAGACGAAATGAACTTGTGATCCACTGACTGTATCAACATGTTCAATCTCTAATAAGTTTTCAACACATGAATTGAACACATTAGATAATATTATTTAGTGCAACTAACAGTTAGTAGGGAACAGTCGTCTCCCTAAGTTACAACTGATGTATCTTTCTTTTCTTTGTTTCACCACTAACAGGTCGCTTGTATGTACATTGAAGTTAGCTGCAAAGTCAAATCATTAGCTCGAACAAGCGAACACAAATACACAGCAGTACAGAACCCGGTCCACGACCGAGACAATGACACTCCACCTGAAGAGGAGATGAATGTGCAAACCTTGATGCTAACAACAGGCTAGCTAGCCGACTGACCCTCAACCGCTCGCTAGCAAACTCGGACAATGTTCGGCCGCCGAGCTGGAACACGTATCTCACAGCGAGCTGGTTCTGACGGACGGTTTCAACCCGGACTCTTTCCCCCCACAGAGTCAGTGATGTAACTGGAGAGCGAGCGAGCCCTGCGCCGAGCAGCAGCCGTCCCAGCGAGCAGCTAGCCTCCGGTCGGTCTGTCAGCTGGGCTGCGACAACATCCCAACACAAACAACAGCCCGTCGACGTCGAGCAGCTCCGAGCGGCCGCGGACTCGTTCACTTTGAGCCGGGAGTGAAATCCGTTCAAAAGTCTCCTCTTTTCTTTTTTGAAGTGTCACTGCATTTGAATCCTTCCGAGCAGTGTCATTGTTTTGTTCTTCAGCCCCCTCCCTGGTAGCTTTCTTCTCTAGCTGCGTTATTTTGTTGCCAGGTCCGATCAGCTGATCAGATTATTTTCAGTCACAGGGTCAGAGGAGGGTAAAGCGCTGTTGCATGATGGGAAATGTAGTTCTGTCAGTTTGTTTTCCGTGCAGCTGCCCACATGTTTTTATATATTATGTAATCTAATATTATATTATATCATGTCACATTATATGATATGATATGATATGATATATTATATGCTATATGATATGATATTATATGATATTATATTATATTATGTGATGTTATATTATATTATATATTTATTTATTTATGTTTTGTGTGTGGTGTCTGTTTGTGTTATATTATATTATAAATAAATAATCAGTCACATATAGTTACGATTTCTATATGGTTATTCCTTAATTTCGTTTTATTTTTATTTTGTCAGAATGTTGTATTCTTCTGTGGAAAAGGGTAAACATGATAGTATAGATGATTAAAACTGAGAAAATTACTCTACTAACTCTAATGTGTGAGCTGGTGTTGGACAAAGCTCTGACTGTTTTAATTAAACTATCCAACTGTAAAACTGTTTCTTTTGAAATCACAATCATCTTGGGCAAACTTTAAGTACTGTAATTAAAAATCAATCTTTTGATAATTGTACCTATATAAGACAATTCCACGTGGGTGGTTTTTAAAAAAAGTAATTGTTGGAAACACGAGCTTTCAATCAGAGGCCAGATTTAAATGGCCTTTGTCTTGTAAACTAGCCCTTCAAAGTACCAGCAGGTGACCATTTGTTCCAAATAGCACTTTGTGTTTTCCCTCCATTTCCTTACTGACAGTATCCTCCAGTGCAGAATCTACAGAACAAATGTTTTAGATTTATGTTAGCTTTTCAGATTGAAAAGAAAACAGACCCTGGCAATGTGACACTGTAGTGCATTTATTACAAAACTTTAACTCACACACTCACACGAAAATATGAACAACAGCAAGAAAACATGAAGAGACGACGACAGAAGAGCATATTATGTAACCCCCTAAACTGATTATCGCCTTTCTTACAGGACCTTAAGCCTGGGTATCAACACAGCGTTTAGGTCCTGTTCTAATAGTGCACACAATATTTCAATAAAAATGCATGGCTTGTCATCAAGTCTGAAAACAAGCAGAGAACATTGGATCCACTCTTTGATCCCAAATCACATGTATCTGAAGATTTTCCTCCATCCACCAACACAAAAAGTCTTTAAGCGTTTACGTAGGCTGAGCTTTTTACATTCAGTGCCCGTGTGCTTGTGCTTAATGGCGGCAGATACAGCACAGTCAAACACATGTTTGAGGTTGTGTTGCGTCAGAGCCGAACACTCCACATAGTCATGAGCTCTGATCCTGTGTGCCAGCCTCCTGGCCCTGCTGAAGTGCACGGGTCGGGTGCCCAGCTGGTCCAGATGGACAAGGACCTCCACATTGTGGCTAAGGTCCGACTGAGTTCCAACCAGGACAATGGGAGAGGACGGGTTGCCCGCGCGGATCTGTGGGATCCATTTGGAGGCGATGTTTTCGAAGGAGACGGGGTTGACCAGGCTGAAGCAGAGGACGAACACGTCCACATGGGCATAGCACAGAGAACGCAGATGGCCAAACTCCTCCTGGCAGATCAAATGATGAGAGGCGAGGATCAGAGGACTAAAGATTAAATGCTGAATAAATGATTGTGTGGTGTGGATTATGTACCTGTCCGGCTGTATCTATCAGTTTGATACGAGTTGGGGTGCCATTCACATGAACCACACCTGGAGGTCAAGTAGAAATAAGCATTTAGTTTTATTGCAGAGTCATGCAGCTGATGGCATATACAGAAGAAATAAACCTTTTTCTTACCAGTAAAAACATCAAAAGCAGTTTGCCTGTACTCGCTGTTGTATCCATTGAAGATGTAGCTGATAATCATGCTGGTCTTTCCCACCGCTCCATCACCAACCAGCATGCAGCTCAGCTCTTCCCGCGGCCTGTTTGGTTTTTCATGTCTCTGAGAGGCCTGTGCCATCTTTCCTCTCCATTATCCAAGCAGGTCCATGCAGGAGTGCAGTTGTTACTGTAAAAGATGCCTTCTCCCCCAAGGGCCTGCTGGTGCCAATAAAGGCTGGAGATTTGAAAGAACAAAGGCGCCCAATCAGATGAGTGAGCCCCAAACTCTTTCTCTGTTTCCCTTTGAAGCAGATTTACATAGTCACTCCCACCAAGAGGAGCTGACCACTGGCAGAGGACAGCTCATCTGACCTGCAAAAACGTACAGTAGCAGCAAGAAATACATTTCTTCATGACAACTTCTATTTAAATTAAACTTGTTATGAATTGACCCATATAAATGAAAACTGGCAGACATATCCAACATTACAATTTTATTATGGACCACTAACTCTATAATTGGGCGAGCGGGATTTAAAAAATGTTGCAAACTCTGCTCTTTAGAACTGCACCGAATGAATTAAACACTCGGGTGTAATACCACCGGCGGTCGGCGGAGGGAGCTGTTGCCCCTGTCATCTTTGCAGGTTCGTGCCCTCCTCGTGCTTCATATTTTCACCGCTTCCAGTTTCTTCTTGTCGATGATTGGTGAGTGAAAACAGGCCTTTGTTAGTTTTTGTTTATCAAAATGGACGTTTTTTTTTTCATATTTCACAAAATATTTTTTTGGGGTCATTTTTCAGCACAGCTTTCATGATCCATGCTCCCCTAAATGTCATATGTCAGGAATTTCAAAGAGATATTTTATTTCCCTATAAAAACCGATTGGGTGCTCTGCAGGCACACAAAGGGCAGCTCTACTATCGCATGTAAAAGGGCAAAGGGCACAGCTGAGGGGGGCATTGTTAGAGTGTCACAAGATGATGTTTATAGCAGAAACTTCATGTGCCATGATGTTTCATCCTGTGTCTGTCAGGGTGACTGGGTTCATAAACACACACACACACACACACACACACACACACACACACACACACATAGACTTGTGTCTATGCAATACTAATATCTTCCGTGTGCAGCCCTGTCTACTCCATATTTACACTGTAGATAGGATATACAGTGTAACGTTATTGCTATTTTTTCGATTTGTCTATGTTTACAATGCATTTTACTGGTGCTTCTTATTTGTTTTATCCATTTGCTGCTGTAACAAAACAAATGTCTCCATAGTAGGACTATAAAGGTATTATCTTATAAAGCTTACTGATTACACTTATAGCAATATGGTAATAGCAATAATTGCAACATCGAAAGATGAATAGTACTAATGCCTCTTTTTTATTGAGCTCCTTTTGGATGGTGTCTAGAGTTGTGCAGACGATGATGCAGGTGCATGATCAATCCTTCAGATTGATCCTATACATCACACAGCATGTTTGTGCCTGGCCACTGCCCAGATGTGGTACGTCGACATTGTAATGAGGGTTATTACAGTACCATTGTCTTCTTGTATGTAGTTTGCTTTTATAAAATTCACTTGCTCATATTGTTTGAGACATTAAGGGGGGGGGGGGGGGGGGTGTTGTTGTTGTTTTTCTTTCGTTTTCATTTTTTTGTCCAAATGCAAGAACTCACAATCCACATCTTCTGCTCCACAACGTCGCAGCTGTAGTGCACAAGAATTGTTCACGCACTGTGAGCTGTGGTTTTAGAGAGCGGGAAACGTTTGGGGGAGAAAATACGGCTTTAAACAAAGTGTTGTTCCTTATCTGTCTGAGCCTGCAGGAAACTCTGCGAGCATTGTGTTGTAAGGTCTCTGCTTCCTGTTTGTCGTTGTTTCTCCCTCGCTCCTTCTCTTCTCCCTTTTTCACCCCCTTTTTTCCCACCACCTGCGGAGTGAGTGATAGAGTTTATTCCCCATGGTCAGAGGACAACATCTGGTCGCCCCCCTTCACCCCAAACACACATCGCGTTGCCAGCTCGGCTCACATGCCACACCTCTGACAGCTGTGAGTCACAATGCTGTTCCTTAATCCAAGGTAAATGTCAAACACAGGAAACCGTCTTTAAATATCTCGACATGCAAAGATTCTTTTCCTGTAGCAGCCTCTTTCCTCTACCAGTGAGCGGCTCTTCGCTGCTACAAATGTGAATACAGGCATTGTGCAGCCGAACGCAACTGCTTCACAAGGTCTGCACGTACCTTCACTTGTGCAGCAGATGTCAGCAGCGCGCTGATGACTTGAACCGTGGCCCAGAGCCTAAAGATAGTCAATTCGGATGCATATCTGTTACTGTAAACATGTTTTGTGTGCGTGCATTCTCACGCTCTCACTCCTTGCATGACTAGACATGCAGAAAATGTATCCTGACATAGATTTATGGAGGTAATCTGCTTAGTAAGGGTCTCTCGATGTGTACAGCTTAGGAGGGCCCCAAATGCACGTGCAGTTAAACAAAAATCATTCCGCTCATGTGGACTGACTTTCTGCAAATTTATGCAAAGATACACTTTAGGGTGAACTCTGTCTGAGCCTTTGTCTCCCTGAAGTATTGCTTGGGATTTTTAAAAAAAAGTGAATATGCACTACTACAACTAGCTGAAGTTTCTCATATCTAATCCGACAACAATAGAAAAATCTGTCAGATAGGTGTTAAAAGATTATGCCCCTCCCCAAGCCAGAGATCAGTGTGGTACACTGGGCACAAAACAAGTGGCTGACACAGAGATGAGGCGATAAACAATCCATTTGCATAGCATTTCCTGCATAATGTGCCTTTAAGTAGATACTGCCAAGGCTCTTAAGTGGTGAGGATTAGAGCAGGGCGGGTGCTTCCATCACACTATGACACCCCACATAATGCAAACGCTGTCTCTCTCCTTTAGTTCCTAGATGTTACTTAGGAGTCACGGAAAGGGCACGCGGGGTCACTTGCTTTACATCACACTATGTTGAACATAATCTTTTCCACAATGGTTGCAGCACAGGTCAAGGGTTTTGACCTGCTTGCTCGAATTTGACACAAAACATAAACTGTGGTGGATTAATTTAGAACCTTGTGTTCGTTTGATGTTGTTCTTTTATTGCCCCTCGGCGCATAGTGTTAAGTTTTTAACCTCTTCACTGGTGCGACACATTGCAACATGTTTGCATGTTGTCCCACCTCAGGTTGAACAAGTTCCACACTTTAGATTCTTGTGGTACAGGTCAGGCTGCTCTGAGGCTGAAGCTACAGTAGCTTCAGCCTCAGAGTGAATGTCTGTAACAGATTTCATAGCAGTCCCTCCAATAGTTGTTGAACTTTTCCATTCTGCGGCTGAATTGATATTTACCCTTGTGGGATTTTGCCATGAGAGAGTCATAGCATGTATTGCTCCAATTTATTAGCAACAGGATACGGCGCCTTCCCAGGTCAACTCAAATTCTAGCACCTAATGGTCAGCGCACCAAGTGATTCATGGGAATTCAGAGCGCGGCCGATCTCCCCCACCCCTGCCCTACCACCTAGCCGACCCCTGTTGTCCACATTCTTGACTTGCGGCCAACAGACATTACCGGAAAGCATAAACTCCAACCGCGAATACATTGTGATTGTGTGAATCAGGATATACTTCCTTGCCTTTTTTTTCGTTGGATCAGTGCTTTTGTAGTTAATCTGAATTAATTTCATAACCGGCATTTAATCATTTGGATCTGAAACCGCTTAAATCAGCCTGTCCCAGTTTTTAAGTAAAGCCTGGGTGTTTTTTGGGCCTTTGTTGGCCGACAAGCATCTCTGTCAATTTACTACTGCTCCATTAAACCCTGGCAGGGGTCCAGGAGCGGCGCACTAATCTCCCTGTACCCTCTGGAGAGCAGCACCCCGGGTCAGTCCTCTTGTGGGATACACCGTAGCCTTGCTCTGAAAGTGTCAGACAAGAATACCTCAATCGATCTGTCCGGTGTTGACCACTGCATTATGCCTGTGAATTTACTTTTACTTTATTTATTTTTTTAACACACATTTAAAGGCCCTAAAACATTTTTTACCTCAATCAGTGTCTTACTTTGATCGACTTTTGTCAAAGTTAGAGCAATTTCTATTTTGAATGAGAGATCGATGTCTTCTGCTCTTGTTTTTGGTCAGTGCTCTTCGCACTCATTTGAATATGGCGGCACATTTTGCAATGGTGATTTGCACCAATCAGATTTTAAATACGTTAAAATCAACAAAAAAGAGTTTTGGGGGTATTAGCGATACGAACGATAGTTGATAATAATATTGAAACAGAATGGCAGTTCAGGTGGATACTTACAGTTAGGTTAAGGTGTGGTTAGAGTCAGGGGAGAATTGATACCACTCTCATGTCTTTAAAATAGTGAAGCTACAGTTAGAAGACAGAGAGGTTAGCGTAACACACAGACTGGAAATAACAAAATCATGAGTTATCACAGTTAACTTTAGCTGAAGTAGAATGCAGAGAGCAAACATAATTCATCTTGCAAAGCTGAATTTCTGCAGGATATTAAATGGTTCATTTCATTGTATTCCAGAGTTTGCCGTTGACATAAAAGAACATGCAATCAGTGGCAGGGAAATTTCCAGCAGACATTCAGGTTCTAGCATGTAGTCGGGACTTCAGTGCATGTCTGAGAGCAGCTACAACTTGTTCCAGTCCTGCATGTGTGTGCATGTTTGGCATAATCTCAGTCCTGAATCTCATGCTCAAGTTGTCCGTGGCGCTCAAAAGCAGGACACAAGGAACTCAAACACCTTCTGTCATAATAACAGCCACGTGGAGCTGATGAAGTCGGGCCTGCTGCAGGCCTGAAGGCCCGACCTGCCTCGCAGAAGAAACCCTGAAGTTGGTTGTTTCCAACTGGATCAGGTGTGGAGACACAGATTCAGACGTCAATTCATGACAAATACAAGACATAACAAGAACTGGGCATTTTGTATTTCAAAGCTGTTCAAGACATAATAATTTACATCTATAATTAAAAACATCAGCAACTCAACATCTCAGTCTTTGATCCGTCGCATTACAGGGAATTGATAATCATGTCGCCAGGGATCTCACCCGTTGGCCTTTGAAGCATCTGTGTTTCTTTCTTCTTAGTTTAGTTTCAATTGGCTCCACATCAATCCGCACAGCAGCAGATGTTCTTGCAGAGCACGATTAGAATCTATTTAAAACAGGAAACTCTCTCTCAATTGGCTGATTAACATGAGAACCTGATCTTTTCAAAGGGATAAAAAGTCACAAACAAACACAAAACATCATTATTTGCCATTACACACTTGACTCTTGCTGGAAATGAAACTAAAAAAAAAGGGCATTGTTGAGCTTGTTTATGTTGACCAACATGTAGGAACGCCCTCGCAGTTATGTTGATAAGATTGTTGGTTTATGGATTTAACAAAAAATGTTGCATGCCTTGTCATTGCATTTAGCCAGATTACATTTTTTTTTTTTTAAGTTTAGAAAGAAGTCCCACAGAAAGGGAGTGGGTAGAAGATGGAATATGTTTCTGATACATCACAGAGATGATAAAAGGGGACTCAGGAGAAAAATGAAATGAAAGAGCAAATTAATCTTAAAAATATCTTTTGTATAAACAACATAAGGCTGACCTCATAATCAATGCTAAAATGTGCTAACTTGGTTTGCATATAGTTTGTGGCAAAGCTTCTATTCCGTCTAAAAAGCTGCAGCATTGTTAGTTACGTGTATTGCAACACAGAGACTGTCACAATGGCTGTGCAGCTGCTCGATTGTGGGCCGCAGTCTATAAAATGTCATTGATATCGAACCTCTGTGAGTGTGTGGGAAACAGAGCTCCCTTTCCTGTTCTTTGAAACAAAACGCTCCAGAGAAAAATGGCAGGAAACCTCCAGGGCCTTTTGATTCAGGCTAAGAAAAGTGAATCAGAGTACCTGAGGGCTCGGAGTCGTCACAATGTCATGGCCAAAGTCAAACGCCAAAGTCGAGCAATGGATAAGAAAATCCAACAAGGGCTCATAAATCACAGGGACTGTTATGATTTGAATTTCCCTGCAGGATGGGACACGGCACACCGAGACAGGGATTATCAGAGAGCACGATGCCTGTTGCCTAAACCTCCTGGATTGGGTATGATGTAGTATGATGTTTTATTATGTTGTGCAATTTTGGTTTTGCATTTGTAAGTTGAGCATCTAAGTTGTGTGTGCTGTTCAAATACAGCTTGTATGTGCCAACAGGGGGGGCTGGAGGCTCATCCGTGGTCCGCATTACCTCCTCTCAATTGCGCTTATTCCACGGAGGACAGAGGCCAAAGGTCCTAATCAGGGAGTGAATATTAATCATCTTAAATTTTCCAGTGTGTAGGGTTTAGGGGGATGTATGAAATGGAATATAATATCCATAATGATGTTTTCATCAGTGTATAATCACCTGAAACAAAGGGGTGTTGTGGTTTTTTTACCTTAGAATGAGCCCTTTATATCTAAATTGGCGCGGGTCCACTTCTACAGAGCCCTCCACATCGCACCGCCCTGATTCGACTCTTTCATATTATATCTGTGACTCTTGTAGATTGTGCTATAGGTCTATTTGAATGAATTTTATTGGAGTTTTATAACAGTTTGTTCATAAGAGGTGTAAAGGGGACCTAAAGGTGTGTCTTTGTAGGATATACATATATATAATGTGCATTTACATAGGAAATAGATATATATAATGTACATTTCTTTGTTGATTAATGACCATTTAGAAAAAAATATTTGTTCACAAACAGTCTGTATAACATGCAAAAATATCAACATTTTTCTGTAACAATTGTATTTCATTCATTTATTTCTGTGTACCACTTCAAAATCTTTTTACATTTTGAGTTTTGAGGTGGTCATGTAAAAAACAAAAAAAGATTTTAAAAGACATTATTATTATTATGACATACACTGTACAATATCAGGGTCAGCGGGAGACCAAACAACAAGAAAGTACAAGAACATTCACCTCTTGTTCCTCCAGCTTGGTTCAATGACGTCTTGGTTGCTCACCAGTTTCCACTGTCTACATTTAGCAGCTGTCCGTGAGCTCAGGCCAGTTCTGCTGTAGGCCTGACGGGGGAAATACTGTGCAATCCTTCTTTTTATTTTTGGCTCATATTGACATCCAGAGAGAAAGATATTGTCATTTACTTTGTGTGTTAAAGACGTATTTAGTGAGTTGTCCTACCTGTCTGTGCAGTTTGCTATACATATATGTATGTTTTCAGATACATCATTTATTCATATATTCATATTTGCCATAAGTCTCAAAATAATAGGTATACATACACTATATGTACTCTAGAAAAACAATGCACAAGTGGGTATTGATAATTTCTTTACAACATAATCATTGATTTGTGGAAAAATTAAATCTGGCCTATGGGGCGTTAACCCATTATTTCCAGTGTGCAGAAGATTTTTCCAACTTCTGATTGACAGATGTTGTTATATTCTCCATTTTGTAAATTGTAATTGTAATTTCCATCTATGCACTTAAAGTTGCATTCGACTCTATTGACGAACGATGCCAGCAAACAGGGTGTGTGATCATTATTTTTTTGTTGTTGTTGATGTTTTACTTTTTTACCTTTTGGCTTTTTATTATAATTGTTGTTGTTGTTAACTTTTCTCCATACCTGGATTCTCCCCACTCTTCAATACATAATCACTATGAGAATAAGTAATGGGACACTGTAACTTTCATGAAAGGTTTTTCTTTATTTTCATTAAATGTCTGTCTTCTAAGTTAAAGATAAGGTTGATTTCCTCTCTTCAGAATGTTTAGTGTTTTGAAGAGGATGACATAAGATCTGTTGCTACTTAATATCTCTCTCATGAGGTTATGTCCTTAGAATGGTAATTTCTCTAGGATGGTTCACACAGAGACGTTTGGCTTCACCTAAACCCCTGAGTTATAAATGACAGATTCACTTGTCTTGTCCAGTGGCACATTTTGATAACTACCGTACCTTCAGGCTTTACAGTAAATTCCACTCCGACCTAAGGTGTTTCAAGATGAAACAGAAACAAAAAGTTCACCCACTGATGATCTCACAGAGCCATTTACCCCTTGGAGCCTGACACCCCTCAGCCAGGCCCGGGCAGCCGTGGTGGGCTTGAGTGTAAAGGAGATTAGGGAAATGACATTAAGGACAGCAAAAGTGCCATTCCTCCGGGATAGAACATGCTAATGAAGCAGGAGGCCACTCTCTGGCTGCTGAGCTTTAACTTCGTCGAGCCTGGTTTCAGTCGCCAGTTCTGTACCAAACAGATTGGATTAAAACATCAAGTGGGGGTGAGTCATGTTTCTGTTTGGACAAGAAGGAACAAATTTCGCCGCCATCAACCACTGGTGATGATGAATTGATTAAAGAAGTGCTTCTCATTGCAGGATGATGGATGAGTCAGAACTGGGTCACTTCTCTTCTGCGTCATGAAACAGGATGAGCAGCAGCTCACGCCCCGAGCCAGAAACCAGTCAGCCTTTTGATCTAACAATTCTGAAAACTGTTATTTTAATGAAATATATAACATACGGAACATTACTTTCAGTTTCTATTTTCTTGATTGATAGAGGGTTGAAAGAAGGCACGTGCTTTACTGGCAGATCATTCCCCATTGTTTGTGCCTCATTAATGGCCATGGTCTTCCTCTTGTGGTGAAGTGGCCTCCATGACCGCACAGCACTCATGTCCACTGACAGGAGCCCAGAGAGGGGTGGGGTGACGCTCGGCGGACGGGGCAGAACTCTCAATATGAAAGGGCTAGGGCTTTAAAGCACATGCCCTCCATCAGTTGCCCAATCGGTTTCTCTTTAACACATTTCCCCGGTGACCTTCAGCCCTGCACTGGCCGAGCCGAGGTCAAGGGTCAGGGTTCAGGGTTCAGGCGGGGTACACATTAGCATGCAGGTGGAGGCTCGGAAATGCATTAGTGGGAATAATGTCTTTGGAGTGTGTGACTAGGATTCTGGGTGGTGATAGGCCAAATGCACATCCTGAGGACACGACCTTTGCCCCCACTTTGCGGTCCTGTGTATGTTCCTCATAATAATCTGTCTCTGTTGAGAAGATAATGACCAACATCTTTTCCTGGAGAGCAAGGGACCTCAGGGGGGGTATTAATATGGATTAGGGAGTTCAAAGTGCATTGGGATCACTGTCTAACCATGTACATGTGTTTTTAGTCAATACAATGAGATTTCTTTATGTAAGATTTGATGGTTTTTTACAGACAAAATCAGATATATGCAGAGGTTTGCGTCTGTCTCTGTCAGTATTTATCTGCCGACTTGGTGACCCCAGGGGTCTCATATTCCCTCTGAATCCCCACCAAGGATGACCAACAGTGCGGTAAGGGGCATTTATTGATTGACTTGCCTTTATAGCTCTAGTGAGAGGTGCCACAGTGAGCTGTAAATTGTAATGCTTTCACTGCGAATAGATACAGAAATAAATGCTTATTCCAGCCTTCATGAACACATTATAACAGTCGAGCAGATGGGATGTTTTCTCCATACAAGTTTCAGGTTTTTCTTGTTTGTCATGTGTAGGTAAACACGGGGTTAACGTAACAACGTAAAGTGTGGGACGATAGAACAGGTCACTCAGCAAGTTAAAATTAAAGATATACATATATAAATAGGGTACAAAGAGTAAAATAAGGTAGGGAATGAATACAATGAAATTAGAATAACAATGAAAGAAATGTAGATAGAAATATAACTATGCATATGTTGTTCAATGGGTTGCTTTGAAAATGTAATGTGTTACAGTATTGCACACTGGGTAGGAGTGTATCCTAAACCATCTGAACTGTGATAATGATACTTCTTACTTTTTTGTTTCACAAGTTTGACAAGGCATATACAATGACATGCACCAGCAAGTCTATGTGGAGAGGATGAGCTTTGGTCTTGTTGGTATGTGACAGTGAGGTACAAGGAAGATGAATCTTGGATTACACTATTAATATTTTATATGAATCCAAAATGAAAGTACAAAACAGATGACATCTAGTTTGTAGACTGGGAGCCAAAAAAACCCCAAAACACACCACGTTCTGAGTCATGAAAATACCTTTGTCATCAGATATTCTTGTTCTGGAGTATTTGTACTAGGATTGTGGTGTTTGCCACATGTGACCGTGTTGTGTCACAAAAGGCCTCAGACAAAGGCTGACTCACTGCTGTTTGTGTGTCTGTCTGGATTCATTTATTGAAACAAAAACACTGTGTCTCAGAAAACACTGCAGGAACGTGTGCTGTTGATGTTCTCAGTGTGAAACTGTTTCTCTGTAATCCTTGTGTAACAGTTCCTCCATAAATCAGTTTTACAATTGTTCCCTGTAAACAGATAACACTGTTCTGCGGTTATATAACGACCGGTTACCCTTCTGTCCATGTCCGTCCACATTGCATGGCCTGCACACGTGAGCTCTTCTTTAACTGTATGTTCCCGCGCTCTGTTTCTTCCGCAGCTCACACCTTTGACCCAGTTTTCAGCGGATTTCTAGGAACACAGGACAGTGTGGCACGGAACTGCACGGCCTAAAATGCGGGCTTGTTTGTCCACGGAGGGAAAACGGCATGTGCGCATGTTATTGCCAAGTGATCAGAGCTCAGACTGGGAAAGGAATCCTATCTGCACCCCCCTCCTCTCAACTAAGCCCCTATAGACTCTATAGAGCAGGCGGTCCTCCATGGCCTGAGCAAAGATTACTCCCAGCGCCGGCATCACTGGATATTACACTGGACATTCGGTGAATGATTTATGCCTGATTGTTCCTTTAAGTTCCCCTCTGTTTTTTTTTTACACTGAGTAAAGCAAGTCAAAACATTACATGTGTTTCCATGTATGGCATTGAATTAAATACCCTACATATTTTATGTGCATGGAAATGACCCGTCTTTGGGAGCATTTTTATCTCAAACTAGAAGTCAAGAAAATTCTGATTTGAGGAATGCTTGGCTACTCGACAGGTATTTTAAAAGATGGACCCACCGCTGTGTCTGGCAGCGTATACGAGGTTAAACCCCCTTGCATCTAAAAGCCACATGGCCCGTGCAGTTCACAGCCCTCTGAGGAAAAGTCAGAGGGCCACGTGACTTGGGGGGAGCGTGTGTCTGTATGCGTTCAACTGTATACATCAACATAGAGGAGACTTCTTCACGCTCACCTGAGTGCCAAGGAAAAAGTCATAAACACATATTCCTCATACAGATTTTGTAGTAGTTTTATTAAAACAAAATTTTCTTTGAAAATGCACAATAGCTTTTGAGAGCCTTTTACAACAAAGGTGTGAAAGCATAGGATTCAAAAAATAGACGTCATCTCTTCGTGTGATTTTTAAAAGCATCACATGCTTCTGGAGTTTGCATACAGTATGTGGCAGTGGTACAGCTGGTGAGAAGAAGTGAGAAGGTCAAGAGTAGAGTGCTGAGTAACATGAGATAAAAGAGGAAGTGCTGAGTGACAGCAACGTCCCCCCCCCCCCCCCCCCCCCCCCCCCCCCACCATAAAAGTCAAGTCAGATATTCCTTTTTAAAGGACTTCATGTATAAAGACATTTTTAAGACTGCGGAGCGGCGTCTTTCATGAAGCTCCCAGCAGTATGGGTTTTTGGGGTTTGATCCCCCCACATTCACTGAAAATGTTTAAAACTGCCGCCTCGATGGAGAAGAGGTGCTCGTCCTCCGCCTCGGGGCAGGAGAGCCTCATGAACTCCGCCAGGCGGACCAGGTACTCGATGTTGTGGCCCGTGTTGCCACTGCACGCGGCAATCTGGGCAGCGATCTCTCTGTCCGAGGCCGGGCCGAGGTAGATGGGGTTGCTGGAGGTGGCGATGTAGACGACGGCCAGCAGCGGCCCCTGGCCTTTCTCCTTCGGCAGGAACTCCACCATCTGGGTTATGTAGCCCCCCAGCACAATTTCTCTCATGTTCAGGTACTGGAGGGATTCTTCCACCTGGGAGTCGGTGACTTCGTAGGCCACACCCCATGTGCACGCCTGCGGGGAAAACAAGCGGCGTGGACATAAACATCTGTATCAGCACAGCAAGAGCGAATGTTTGATTGACGCCTACAGTATACAGGTCAAGTGCAGGATATACTGTCATCGAGTTTTCGAATATTCTGCCAACACCTGAGGCAAGTATGATCTGTGTTTATAAAACAATCATAGTTGGAAAATAGAAAAATGAGACAGCACAGTAACATAAATCAATCTTTTTTTGTCGGTGCCCATATTCACAAATTCCCAATTTGCCTCATTATATTGTTACGGTTTTTTGCTTCCATGTTTCATGACCTACAATTCCACGCTGCTCTTTTGTGTTTCCTTCTTCGTCGTCAGACAAGTGGGCCATGAGAAGAGACTCCCCTGTGTCACCAATAGTAATGTTCCCTCCCTCTGTTATTTGTCACAGAGCCGTGAGTTGGCATTGTAGGAATATAGAAATGAAATTCACCACCGCAGGCTGTACACACAGTAGGAAAGTAGACACTTACTTGCTCATCCTCCACCAGTGTGACCACTCTGGCTGGCTGCGGAGACACACAGCAACAAGAAAGTGTTATACTTTGATGCTCTATGCTTTATGATGATATCATTGGACAAGAATTTCAAGTGGCGGGTGCACATGTCCACCCCTCACCTTGTCCTTGTCCCCTCGGTAGAAATCATCTCCGTGCCAGAAGCGTCTTTTGAATCCTCGGATGTGGCCGATTGTGCTCCTCTTGTAAGCAAACCCGGGTTTCCACACCAAGGAGCCGTATCCGAATATCCACAGGCTGCTCTTCTCCTTCGTGGAGTCTCGAGGTTTCATCGTGAGTTAATTTGTGTTGCAAACGAGAAGAAGAAGAAATAACTACAGGGACAGGTTGATGTCAACAGGCAGCAGCAGCTCCTCCTGTTCCCTCTGCTGCTTCTATCGTCCCACACGTCCCATCGGACTGTCCCTGCGTCAGACTGCTACAAGGAAGAAGAAGAAGAAGAAGAAAAGATCATTTCATTTTCATCATCTATCTCCCAGAGTCTTGTCAAAGGGCGGAGGGTGTGCTGCCAGGCCCGGTTCCGTCGAGATGCCACTTCTTATATTGACGTTTTCCCTCCTGTATCTTCATGTACGGTGCAAAAAAAAACACGTGTATTTGTTGTTCGCAGTACGTCAGAGCGAGACGGTCTCGACCAATGGGGTCACGCGGCGGGGGCGGGCTTAAAGGGATAAACCAATCAGGATCAGTTTGTTTTTGTGTTTGTTTTTTTTACCAGTGGCGAGTGAAGGTGAGCACACACATGTTGGAATCGCCAGGAAAGGAGAGGAAACAGTGTGTTAAAGTGGGAAAAGTTTCTTTTTTTCTTTCTTTCTCTCCCATTTCACTACCATGTTACTACTTATTTTTTTATATATTTTTTTAATTTTAATGTGGGAGCATCTATGTTGTCCTTCAGTGTCAAACAGTCCGTGATAGTCCAGCAGGTAATCACATTACCTATAAATAGCTGGGACTGTCCTATCTGTTCTCCCCTAAGCTCATTAGGTGTCTGTGCTGTGTAACACACACACACACACACACACACACAGGTGGTGTGTAAATGCAGGCCGGTCACTTAACTTGATATTGGATGAGCCGAGATGTTACAGTGGGGGAAACTCCCCCATGTGGCAGTGAAAGACAGCTCCAGTCTTGAGACTGTAACAGGAGAACCTGTAAACTGATGCTGTGACACGAGCTGCAGGAGATCAGGCGAGCAGAGAGCACGTGTTCAGAGTGCTGGCAGGGCTCTGCTGGCCTGTTGTGGCCGTCTGCTGCTGTGCTCACACACGCCAGTAGTGAAAGGGGCACATACAGATTTTCTCAAAAAGTCCTGACATCTCACTCTGTCCCCCATCCCCCTATTGGCTCACAGCCAGAGAGCCACAGGCGATCACTTATCGCCAAAGATCATATCTAATCTCTGGAAGCTTTGTACTTCAGAGCTCCAGTTATTTAATGATGTGATCTCCAGAAATGCGGACGGAGTTCAGAGCAGCAGTTAAGTAGAAAGATCACAGGGACTCTTTATTTTCACATACAGATTTCTGTTTTTTGTTTTTTAAATATAAATCTTTTTTTGTTTTTGTTTGTGTATTTCCTTACATTGCTGCCAATTACAACACTGTCCACTGAATGATTGTTAGCACATTGATTTCACATCACACTGACACAGATGTCGCGGACATACAGCACGACTGCATCTACAGACAGTGAGGCCACTTCCACGCACACACACGGTGATTCCAACATTTAAACTAGGATCGCTATCTGACCACACGTACACTCGACCATCGAAGACCAACAAACAAACAGTGTACCAGGTATGTATCCATTGTGGGGTCTTTTTTGTTTCTTAACAAAAATAATAATAATAATAATAATAAAATAAAACACCAACAACACTTTTAAAAATAAATTCACCTTTTTGGGGCTTTTCAACTTAAAAACAGATGTACAATTCATACTTCTAATCTCGACATATAAATATACAGTATGTACAAAATAATCTTATAAAACATAGAGAAAGATCAGTTCTGCATAATCTTAAATTACTAATGAAATACTAATCTTACAAAACAACATTATTGGTTCAGTAATTTCTTTTGAAGGCGTCCTTGGTACGATAGTCACATCATGTATTTTCTTTGTCTTTATTTAAGGGTGATCTTGCATAAGGTCAAACAAGGTCCCTGTCATGAGTTTCTCTGCATGGCGCTGTAGCATATTGCAGCTATTGATCTTTCATGTCGTCGCCATGCTGCTGTGCAAAGGAATCGAGATAAGGCGGGGCGCAGTGTTTTTCTCAAACATGTATATAAGGCTTTCTGATCTAGGCTGCATACAATCTTTAATAAAAAAAGGAAAAGGATTTGATTTAAAAAGGATGATAACTAAAAACCTTATTCTTCAAAAATGAACCGCATTCAGTAGTTGTTGTCCCTTTTTGATTTAGCACAATGCAGATTTTTTTTGTTTTGTATTTGTTTGTTTGTTTGCATAGCACATTGCAGGCCAAAGAATCACGGAAAAGGCCGGTTCCCTCCACAGGCTTGTTGGCAGTAAGTTGATTCGTTGATTGCCGATTACTGCAATAAGGTGGAGAGGAGATGAAGATAGTCCTCCTCTTCGTCGTTGACGTGCAGGCACGAGCATCTCGGCCCGTTGCCCTCAGATGAACTTGGACGGAGCGGACAAAGGGTTTGTGTCGAAAAAGACATCGAAAGGCGCATCCACAAGTCAGAGTTGCTCATTATTTCCTGCAGTCTTTTTTTTTTTTTTATCAGTCTTTACATTCTCACAAAGTTTAGAGGCTTTTAGTACATATTGCATTCGATTGAGCGCACACCGGCTCCATCCAGTTATCAAGTTTTCAAGAGCAGCAACTTTCATTTAAATAAATCCCAGTCTCTGCAAAGACGTGTAAACAGTCCAAAAGGAATCCAACGTCGACAGTGAATAATATCTTCATATGTATTATACCTGAAAGAGAGGAGGAAGGAGATGAAGTGAAATCCACTCAAACAATGCAGGTCGTGCACTGCAGAAGAAAAATCAATGAGTCGTGGCAAAACTTACCTCCGTTGCAATGATGCATTCGTTTTTCTCCTCTGCGATTACAAAGACAGACTGGTACATTGAATCTCTGGAAGAACATATTGTTGATATTCTACACTCCGGCCTTTCGCTGTTGAGAAAAGATACATCGTGTCAGCACGAGAAGTGTCTTTATCGAATGTCCTACATTAACCTTTGATTTTCCTATGTAGATATTCAAAACTTTGTGTCACTAAATACATGGCCACAACCTACATTATTGCACAGTGACAAATACACAACTGTTATTCAAGTATTCATTCAACCCTTTCACGTCCACTCACCTGTACGTTCTACTCAAATGCTTTTTGTCTTCTCTTGTCTTTTCACAGTTGTCATCTTTGTCCAGAAGGGACATTTCGTCCTTGTACCCCGTGGAGGTGTTATAGTCCAGGTGGTAGTGGTTGATGTGTTTGTGATTCAACTTTTCCCGAGGACAGTCCACCTCCAGGTCTATCTTTTTATTGTTATTCTTGAGCTCGAGAGCAGAGATGAGGTTGTCTTTCTGAAAGTCAACCTTGGAGAGGTTGTTCATTGTCTCTGAGTCCTGCTCCTTGTTCCTCTGCTTCTTCACGTGACGCACCAGCACCACCACCATGCAGAGAAGCACCAGGACGGCCACCAGGCCTGCTCCCAAGCTGATGGCTGCCAAGCTCAGCTTGTCCCCGGACTCCCAGCCTATGTTGGGGCTGGGGGTGTTTGCCGAGGGCACGCCGCCAGACTGGCACTGGGTACCGCTGTAATGCGCAGGGCAGATGCAGGCGGTCTGGCCTTTGGCTCCCGCCGTGCAGGTTCCTCCATTCAGGCAGGGCCGAGAGGCACAGCGGTCCGTGGGCTTGTCGCAGTGGCGGCCTGTGTACCCCGGGGCGCAGGTGCAGGTGTAGTCGTTGATGTGGTCGATGCAGGTGGAGCCATTCGCACACGGGCTCCTGGCACACTCGTTGATGTTGATCTCGCAGCGCAGTCCTGAGAAGCCAGAGCGACAGCTGCACAGCCGGAGGTTACCGTGGATCACACAATGTCCACCTATGCAACAACAAAAAAAAACAAGTTGACGCCTTGCTCGTATTTGACATTATTTCTAACACAAATATACAGAAAGGGGGAGAATTATTTTTCATTTGGACAGAATGATGTATTACCATTGGTGCATTGCAGCGAGGTACATTTGTCCACCTTCTTCTCACAGTTGAGTCCGGTGTATCCTGCTGGACACTCGCATGTGTAACTATTCCTGTGATCCCTCTCTTTGCACTTGCCGCCGTGGAAGCACGGTGTATCTGCACAGGTCAGCACCTTGTTTTCACAGCGTGTCCCTTCAAAGCCCTGCGGGCACACGCACCTATAGCCAGTCTCAGAGTCCTGCATGGGGAACGATATAAGGTTTATCAAAAAGTGCTCGCCGTCAGATGTTTTTTTATCGTATCCTGTTCGAGACTGCCTCTGAAATCTATTAACAGCACACTCTCTGTGAACTGGTTCATCCACTGACTTGACAATCAATAGCATCCTCCTGGACTTGCAGATACACCGAGGCAAAAACAAAAACAGGAAGGCCTGTGTTGTGGGAAAGGAGCGAGAGAGACTTCCGCACTCACCAGGCAGTGGCCTCCGTTGTGACATGGCTGGCTGTCACACTCCCTGACCTCTGAGTCACAGTTGACCCCGCTGAAGCCTGGCAGGCAGGCGCAGGTGTAGCTGCCGTGGCCCGTGTTCATGCATGTGGCCCCGTTGCCACAGGGTTTGTGATGGGTGCAGTAGTTCAGGTCTGTAAACAAACGGGTGGAAACATTTTACTAGAAGAACCAGAGGGACCATGTTGGGTTTATTTACAGTACTAACAATTCATGTCGTGCAGCTCAGAGAAAGAAGCAGGTTACCTTGGTCACAGAAGATGCCTCCCCAGCCTTCTTTGCAGGTGCACTGCCACGACTCTTTACAGGTACCGTGTTTACAGGACGGATGGAGTTTACACACATCACAAAAGAGTCCCTGCCAGCCCTCCCTGCACCTGTTCACACATAAAACAGTACAACATGACTGCTGGCTCACCCACACAAACACAGATTCACTTTCTAATCAAAGAGGGACACCTCATAAAAACAGATGTTGTGTACATTTGATCCACAGTGATTTGATTTGATACTGCATAATACAATAAAATCTTTAACGACTTGCAATATTGGTTAGATTTATAATGGCGTACCTGCTTTTAATCATTTCTCCAGATGTGGGCATCATAAACGTGGATCATTGTGCAAACCACAACCACACAGCAGAGCATTTAATTAAACAACAAGCACACAGGTCACCTATAAAGTGAAATACTCACTTGCACTCTCCAGGTAATGTGCAGTTTCCATTCCTTTCATTGCAGCCCTGAAGACAGATTGCTGGAAGAGAAAAAAAACAAACAAGACATGTAGCCATATATTTACAATCCAAGATTTCCAATTTAGCCTTTTATAGCAGGCAGCTGATAAGGATTCTGTTTGTTTATTTCTTTTTACCACCTCCCAAATGCTTGTCTCTGCCACAATAAACCCCGTTACCTGGCCATGTCAGTGGGCAAATACCGTGCTCTATGGTGTTAAACGGCTGCGCGGTGCCGAGCAGATGCTCGCTCTCAGAATAATAATAAAAATTTAAAAAAAAAAAAAAAAAAAAGAAAAACCCCAGGACAGCTGCCCCATTGTTGTCGGTGGGCTTGTCCGAGGCCCGGTCGCAGCTGCCGCCCCGACAATGGAAGGGCCGCGATTGAGTGGCGCGTGGCGGGCGATAATGCCGCGATTAACCCCGGCGCGTGCTGCGGCCCCCGGATTATTACAGCCGCTCACAGAGAAAGTGCGCCAAGCAAGCGGCTGCGGGGTTTTTTTTTCTCTCTCCAAATTGCAGCCGTGCACACCTCCGTCTCTATTCGACGGCCCCACACCAGGAGCGACGCGGCTCCGCGGGTGGGCCCCTCACAACACAACACTTCCCCTCTGAACCATCTCATCGCATCTCTTCGGTTTCATTTTCAAGACTTATCATTTTCTTCCTTCGAGCCCAGAAAACCCCTCGTTGACCTCATTGCACAAACAGAAAGAAAAAGTGTCCACATGGGTGTCTTTTACTCGTGCTTACGTTCTTGGCAGTATGCTCCCTTCCATCCCGGCAGACAGGCTATTTGCCCGTCGGGGCTGCAGGTGTAGTGGCCGAAACGGTCGTCTCTCGGAGCGCATATTTTGGAACAAGTGTCCCCGTAGTAATGTTCATTGCAGATGAACCGGTATGAGTACCTGAGCTCCGTCTGGTTCCCGCTCTGCACATCCTGGGACCACCCATGCCCGATTCCCAACTGTCTTTGGATGGCAAAAGAACTAATCAAGAAATCGGGGTTGGTGGTGTCTGGGGAGAGAGAAACAAGGAAATCGAACTTGGATTACATATTTATTAGATACATTCAATCCAACCCGCGAAGTATCTTATGAATCTAACAATGTGAGGACACGGTGTAATGACGTGTCCTCTTCTCTTCGCGTGTGACCACAATGAAGCGTCCCAACAAAATAGGTGTAAAAATCCAGGGGAAAAAATCAGTGGGATTTGTTTGGCAAGGCCTCCACGCTCTCACTCGGGCCTGCACACTTTCCCATGCGTGCCAAAAATAAAACGGGGGAAGTGCGATTGTCTTGGACAGATGTGACTGCAAAGAATTGACGCGTGACTCATAAGCCATCCCACAACAAACATGGATACACGACGCGGAGAGCACCAGATGCCCCTTGCCGGCACTTTTTTTGTTTTTGAAGTGAGGAGATCTACAGATAAAAAAAATAAAATAAAAAAAGTGTGACAGGCGGTGAATCGTGTAGGGTTGCGTGCGTGCGTGCGGCACATCTCCCTCTAGTGGTGGACAGGGAGTGTGCACCTCCTCACCTCCAGGTGGGTCCGCTGCAGGAGAATACCAGGCTTCAATAACGAGTGAGAATGCACCCTGTGGGGACAGACAAGGAGAAACAAAAAGATTACCAAAATGTTTATATATACGTTTTACTTTAGTTGGTTTATATTATTTATCTTGGAATAATCGTATCCAGAGCAGGAAATATATACGAATAAATGCATATAGTTGCTCTCTATTGTTCCTTTACGCACAACAGTGGTGCCATGATCCAGTTCAAGTTGGATCTACAATGTTTAGCTTTAATAGTAATTATTTAAGCGGGCATCTAAAACATATACAGCCTCGTAAATTCGTTGTCGTTTTCTGTAAAATGTAATATAATTGGCTGTTCATTTGATCCAAAAACACTTTCAAATGCACTTTTTCGTCCTCGTGAGAAAGCGTCAAACAATTCCATTGCTAAACGAGTAAATTGGATTTTGGTGCGCGCGTATCTTTGTGGTTCTCTGCACAGACGCCGTGTGGAGCAGTGTGAGCGCGCGCGGCGGGACAGGTGCTCTCTCTTACCGGCCAGGTGAAGTTGAGCGGCAGACGCAGCCGCGCGTCCGGCGGGATGCTGAAGGAGTCGGTGCCCAGCACGGGCGTGGCGGCCTGGCCGAATATACAGTGTCCGGGAGACACCACCGTCTGGAAGTTCTTCAAGCACAACCTGAAATAAGTCCGGCAGCCGGTCATGCTGCAGCCGCGTCCATTCGCCAGCAAACCGTTAGTATTCTGAAAGTGATGGAGATCGAGCTCGAACACACCTGATCCCAGAACCTAAAAGGATAAAAACAGTGAGCAAAACAAAAAACAACGCAACCGTGTTTTGTTTTTTTCTATCTCTCCCTCTAAATGTCCTAAATTGTAAAGACAGAAAGAAAGAAAAATACCTGAGTAAATAATAATATAACTATTGTGAGGATAGAGGTGAACCAAACGGCCATTCTTTAGAGTTTGATGTGCGTATCCTTAAAAAATCAGTGAGTCCTCCCACAACAAACGCTCCTATTCCAAGTGGTGACGGCGCGAGCGGAGTGATGACAAGTGGTCGCAATAAATATAATCCTCCACAAAAGAAGAGGAGAGAACCAGCTCCACAATCCGTATCCAGACAGAAGGGGGAAAAAAAAGTTGGAAAAGACCGAGTTATCCAGTGGCTGCGGGTTAAACAAATATCAGTAACGTCAATATCCACAAGTGAGTCATTCTGCGGTCTTTACGTTGCCCATCCATCGTGCCGGTCGGAGGTTGTCTGAGTTTGCTGCTGTGCTGATGCGAGGCTCGCGCTGCCGACGGTGATGCGGGCGTGTGGCGGAGCATCAGCGCACAGTGACTCCCAGTGAGGCAGGTTGGACGTCCCTCCCCGTTTATATACCGCAGCGTAGTAGTGTCATTACAGACACTGGCGGTCAGCGAACGCCGCCCCCCCCCCCCTCCTCCTCCCCTCCACCTTCTTTTTGCTCGGACCGGCATAACACGTCAGTACAATTTTTTTGGAGGAGATAAATGAACGCACCTTTGTGCGCATGAGAGTGCAAGTTCGTTTTTACCCATGATTGCAGAAATGTATTATAACATCATAGATTTACATATAAATGAATTCATTATTGGCTATACCAGAGAAAACAAACCTCCAAACAACAAATAAATAAGGTCAACAGGAAAGTCATTCTTTCTCCTAATGGTGCGTCTTTACGCGCCTGGACGCCCCGCGCCTTTTTACGCTTCTGATTTTGTGGCCTTCTCCCTTGTTCCTTGTGTTTATTTTAGATAGAGAAGATGGAGGGAGAGATAACTCCACAGCTGCATGACAATCACATTGCAAACACAAATGTGTCACTCACAAATCATTTGAGGAGCCCACGTTTTTACAAAAAAGCAGGCCATGGGGACATCCTAGACTTGTAGTGTAAAGATTAGAAATTAATACTAATGTACTTGTGTATTTCAGGAAATTCTTAAAGGTCTTGTCCACATGCTTATACTGTACCATTTACTTGCTCTATATTTGTTATTCTTACAACTTTAGTTATCATTAGGAAAGCTTGTGAGTATTGGCACAGAAATACTCACACATACAGTACATATGCATATATGTACATGCATTCTGCATCTTGTCGCACACTGGGAGGAAAGAAAGACCATTATTTCACTTTAAGTGGCTGTTTATCATTCTTGAGTGAAATGCCATAACAACTGCAAGCACCCAGCTGTTAGGGCACCTCATTTGAAATCACAACTCGTAATACGCTCAATTGAAAGCACATTTGTATAAATTAAAGTCGAGATTGTGTCCCACACGGAGCGCAGCAGTGTTTGTTGAACTAACTTCCACTCGGGCCAGTTGGGAAAACTTTCTTCTCCTTTCAAGTGTATGCATAGTTGTTCCAAAGGGGGGGGGGGGGGGGAGAAAAATGAACTCTAAACGGTATATGAAGGCTGCTGTGCAAATAAATTCAAATGCCATATGCTGGGTACAGGCATTGTTACCTTTATCGCCGCTGCAGCAGGGCCAACTTGTCTGGGAGGATTTACAGTGAGGGAACAGGATTTCGGAACCGTTCCCTGGCCGCGGAGGTGTCTGGCCCCGAACAGCTCTCCTGCCGCGATGACTTCATCTCCAGCCCCCCACCTTTGACTTATCGGTTTGAGGTTCCACATTAGTGCGAGAGACAATAGACTATTGAGTCTGGAGCAGTGTGAGTAAGAGGCCCGGACATCTCACAGCTCTCCTGTGCTTGAAGCATTTGGAGTTCCCACCATTGAAATCATGCAGATATTGTGGAGGATCAATGAAGCCCTGTGCAGTGATTTAACCCCGTATACTCCTGTTCTGCTCAGTGTTAAAAAAATGACTCTAATTCACTTAAATGAGGCATCTCACTGGGTTATATTGACTCCTGGGCCCCATCATTGTCTTCTGTGGACAGAATGGAATGATGGTGCTCCTGCCTTTCCTTTATACGCATCAAAACATCCATACACTTTAATATTTGATGGGCCATGGTTAAGGTTTCCCAACTGCAGCTCAGGTTACAACTGCTTGTGAAGCTTGGGACTGGAGCTAAACAAGCAGCCGTGCCCGGACTGGAACTTCTCTTTGCGACACGAAGGGAAACACTGGCTCGGTTCAGAGTATCTCCTTTCGGGTGATGCTCTCGGCAGGCTTTTTTTTTTTATATTAACACATTGTTCTCCTGATTTTATTGCTCTTTTCCTGCCCTGAATTAATTTCAGCGAGTTATTTGCTCTTAGCCCATGCAAACAATAATGTAACACGCACGTTGCTCTTGAATAAACACTGCCTTGGAGACAGACACACCGCAGTTTCATCTCCAGTCTTTGTTTAGGACATCATTTTTCTCTGTGACAGTGTTTAATAAAGGTGATTGTTGTATGGCTTGTCAGCTGCTATCCCATAATAAAAACATTTTTATTGGGATAATGAAGAGGTATTGGCAAGTTGCTATTTAGGGCAGGCAGCCTGATTCAATTGTTTGGTTCTTTCTGATTCCCCTGACGTTACTTGACTTCTGGATATTATTCATAAGTTACACATTTTAACAACCTGTATGAATCTCAACCATCAATCAAAAATACTAATAGTCCAATTCGGTCGAAAAATGCCGCTGCTGTTTGCCGTCTTTGAGTGACTCACAAGACATTTACTCAAAATATAGTCCACCAACATGCTGTTGATATTAATTATTTCCAAAACACATGACCTCATCCGTATACCAGGGATCAAAGACCATCTTTATGAAATTGTTCTCTGCTAAATGTCAGAATGTATTTACTGTTCATTTGCAGTGGACACTAAGTGAGTGAAACTGTGACCCAAGATGAAAGAGATATACAGTCTCACACGCGAACACATATTTTACTGAGGACAGCTATTATTTATCTTTTCAGCAGTGTTTTACTTTTTCTCATCTATATTGATCGGACCACATGCTACTTTTATCCGCCCTCCATTGTCAGTTGGTTGTGAGGCCTGGCTCTGGCTCTGGCTCTGGCTCGGGCTCTGGCCACTTGTTCACAATGTGGGCAAGTGCAATAGGGAAATTAGCCACAATGCTAACAGATGGCACCTCTTAGTCCAGAAATCTGCCCCCGTTAAATGCACGGCAGTTTAACACTTCTTTACAGCGCATTTGATCTCAATAGCCCCAATCTGTCCGGCCAATCAATGGGGCTTTCGATGTGCGCTTCCAATAGATCCGAAGCATCTAAGCATGTCGCCCCCTCAGAGGAGAAATCACCTGCTGCCACTGTCAGAGAAAGTAAAGAGAATTTACACAGATCATTTATGCGCTTAAGCCGAGCATTCAATATCGATTTCTTACTGTTAAGGATAAAAAACAATAGCTGTATGTTCATAGTTGACTGTAGCAGTTCTTCCTAAAAGCGATTACTGATTGGCTTCTGCATATGTTTGCGAGCTTTGAAACATATGTCAAACATTATCTAGTGTAAAAAAATAAAAAAAATATCATGGATGTCTGTTTTCACTCAGTTTAAAACTCCCGGAGTGCAGCTGACATTAGGTGGGATTCAGGGCTCCTGACATTACGGTCGCCTGTAATAAGAGCCTGTAGTCTGTAGTGGAACTTTCCAGCCACCCTCTTGCCACGCTGTTGACAAAACACAGCCGTGTCAGCACAACCAACAACACGCTTTGGTTACTGGCATCATGTGGTGATGCATGTAGGTGTCACTGCACCATGAGTGAAGATGTTGGGTCATTCAAAAGACGTCATCATGACTTTATCTACGCCTGGTTGGGTAATTTAAAAAAAGAGCTTCTCTTCCGGCTGAAGTATGTAAATCATGTCACGGGTGATCTGAGGCCATGTTTGTAACAGCTGTCTGTCTGCCAGTGTGCCAAGAGACAGCAGTACATACACCTCCCTCCCACCAATCAGGGACTATAGGTACCCAAACCGGCAAGAAACAAATCCCCGTTCAATACCCAATATTGATCCGGACACAGCAGCTCCGCCTTCGACACATTGACTAGTCAGCAAGGACCGCCGGCATCACCACATCTGTCACTGTAACCATTGACCTAACCCATGCATTTCCCTTGTTTAGCGCCTTTTTGTCATTGTCCCAGTTCGTGCCGTTTGTTTTGCACTTGGACAGAAAGTAAATATGTGAAGGGCACTCCCAGCGCAAAAGCCAAACATGTTTTTGTGTCCAAGTAGTTCTTGAGTGATTACCAGTGCAAGGCTAATTTGTGTGTGTGTGTGTGTGTGTGTGTGTGTGTGTGTGGAAGAAGCTACTGTAGCCTTGAGGAAATCCTCCCTGGCCAGAGTCAAAGCATCATTGCTTTACGCAAGACAAAACCTCACAGCCCGGAAAAAGGAAGAGAGATAAATTAAGGAGAGGGAAGAGCGTGCTGGTGTGAAGAGGGCTGTTAAAAAACCCTGCCAGTTAGCCAATCAGGAAGAACATCCTGCGACCGTGCAGCCTCAGGCCTCACCGGCCCGCACTCAGACACACACACACACCAATCGACCTGTTAAAACGAGGTGTGAACAGGTGCACGGCCTCTGTGCGCACTGGCTTCGGCTGCACAGATGGGGCCCAGTCTTTTACTTGAAGCTGCCTGGCCTCGTGTATCAAAGCTTCATCAAAATACTATTAATCTTCAAAGTTGCAAGGGGTTTTGTCCCCAGTGCCATGGGGCGGTAACGCGGCATATCGCTGAACACCATCAGCGTCATTAACCTCTAGTAATTTCACCTCGGCACGCCAGGCATGTTAGATGCCGTGATTTGGTTTGATCAGAGCCTGTGATTCGGCTTTAATTATCCAGAGACTTAATGATGTGTTATCCGCTGTTCTTCCTCCGCTTCCTGACCCGGGGCACACGGGCCAGAGGACACAACACCATATTATTGTTTATTTATACAGACGGAGATGGAACTATTTTAAGATGCTCCATTGTGTTTTTTCCTTATACACGACCTGAAATTCCTATAAATGTCTTTCTCCTATATTTGGTCTGTGCACAAGCAGTTTCTTATACCTTTACATCCGTTTTCCTGAAGAGAGATTCTGGGGATTTTGTTCCGACTGGCCCTGCGTGCGGGAGAGCTATGTTTTAGGATAATGCTCACGGATTTGGAGCTGAAAGTGTCAGGACTTTTCTTTCTCCCACCAAAGAGTCGTCAGAGGCTCCCAGCGGAGTGAAATGTGAACATTTGCTTGGATTCCATGCAGTAAGTTGAACTGTCGCCGACCTCAGAACTGCTCACTGTGTACATACACACAAACCCATCTCCACTCCGCAGGACAAACGACAGACACAATACAATTTTTTTTTGTTTGGAGCGATTGTCAGCCAAATCAACTTAAGGCCTGGACACGATGTTAACAGGAGTGTACCGCACAGATGGAACATGTATACGTTTCCACGGCCAGTTTGTGGCTAATGAGTAAGTGGGCTTCACGCCATGTTTGACATCATTCGAGCCTCTGTCCATGCTTACCCAGCCTGGAGCTGAGACAACAGCGGTCGACTCGGTGCCGTTTGATTAATTCTCTCAGTGGTGAGGACTCTGGGTGCAGCCTGTTTGTCTAGCAAAGGCTCACTGAGGCTGGATCTCCACCGGAAAGATTGTGTGGAAGGGATTCATGTTCGCAGTGATGAATATGTTCTCACAGCCGGGCCTAACGAACGGGCCGCAGCAGAGATGCATTCGGCCCAATTTCGGAGGATCCCTTGCTGCCAGGCCTAATGGCTGCGGAGTGTTGTTCCAGCTCGACCCCACGAGTCCCAAGTCGCCTCAGTTCTTACTCCTCTGACTTGGCTCTCATGGGCAATTATCATGTCTCTGTCCAATATTTGACATCTCTCAAGAACTCTGTGCTCTCCAGACCGTCATACTTTCAATATTCCATCATTTAAAAAATGTGGAAAAAAGATTTCTTCCTTATGTGGAAAAACGGCGCACAGCGAGTGTGTGAGAGGAGCGATTCCTCATCGCCGCTCAATGGCAGAGTGACATAACACCGGCCGTTATGCCGCTCCTCGATTGCACACATGGACTTTTTCTTTTTCAAAGCCGGAGCATTTCTTATGAATTTAGATGAATTGTTAAATATGCCCATGAAAAATGAATCTTTCTGCTCCTACTTTGGGTTCTCATGCACTTCACATGATGATTTATTAGCCAAAGTGATGAATGACACTGATAATGTGAGTGCAGATCTTGCACATTTGAGCAGCAGTAATTTGTTTATGTTGCAGCCATTTGCTGGAGGAGATGAACTAAATACTGTGATGCCAACCACATTATGTTGATTTTGTTATGTTGTCAAGTCTACAAATAGAGGGTTTCCATGTCTACTTTTTTGATCGTTGCCTGCAGGAGAGACCGCCGTCCAACTAAAAAATAATATTCAGAAATGTATTGAATTCTATACATTTTTATCAGTCAATAACTTACATAAATTTGTCATTATTTTGCACAAATATTTTTTATGCCATAAAATGTTGAATGCTGTGTAACATGTTGGAGCTGATAAGGCTCTGAGAGAGCAGCAGTGTGTTCCCTCTCACGGTAATTACAAACACGGTGCTATGAGAAGCTTATGTAACCCCTGAGGAGCATTCAGCCGACCTGCCACACAATACAACCCACTGAGCCTTTTCATCCGTGTGGTTGGATGCTGGCTCGACACTTCCTACACGGCGAGGTCTGCTGAGGTGTGGTGTCACCTGTGGAGGAAAACAAAGTGAAGAAGTTTTCGCAAAGTGAGGTGATCGTTTTTTTTTTTTTTAACATTTTGTAATGTTTCATTTGAACGAATGATAGAATTTCGTGCTCCATTTTGAGAATTTCTCTACTGCAGTCATGACTCTGCTGCTTTCAAGCTTTGCATTTGAACGATTTCAAGATCCTTTTTGCTTCTGTTGACATGCCTTGATTTGGAAGTGTTACTTTACTTTCCCTGGTTGCGGTGGCGACAAGTGTCCACTGGTCACTTTGCTGCGCCGCGAGCAGCCGTTACCCTCCGCCCTCCACCTCCCGCCCTCTCGCCCTCACCCCATCCTCGGCCTTACCCCAAAGCCTGGGAGCGGAATTCTGGGAACATTTTTCCATGTGAAATGCCGAGGTCCAGTCGAGGGGTGTGACGCCAGTGCATTGTTCCAGCGGCAAAAAAAGGAACCGCTTGTGATGAGGCCAATTCCTGTTGGTCCCAAAAAAACAGGCACTTTCTCACACCGACTTCCTTCCTCATTGGACAGCACAAAACAATCCCAGACCAACCAGCAAAGCGAAAAAGAAAGAAAGAGAAGGAATGGGAGCAGCAGAGGGAGAGGTGGGCTTCGGTTTTCTCGGCCTGTGCAGGTTGTGTGTCTTGTAGCTGGAAACATTCAGTTTTTCTCAACAATCTCCAGAAATCACCTGACTGTCCCATTCAAAGGGCCTTTATCTACAAAAACAAACGCCTGCAAAAAAATTCATTATGCTCTGATGTTATCCTGGTGACAAACAGTAAGCTGGTCTCATCTTAATGCCTGTATGATCGTCATCAGTGTCCGCACAGCGTTTTACTGTCCCTGAATGTTTGCTTTAATTGTGAGGAGAACAGACGGTGAAGTCAGTGTGGGTTGATCTCTATCCTTTGCTATTGCGCTATGAATTGTACTTTTAGGAAAGCTCTTTGAGACGGATTGAGAAAGCAGAAAAAGGAAAAAAAAGCGAAGACAGGAGGGCAGCGAGGTTTAACTGATTGAGAAAGCAGGACTCAGGAAGCACCTGCCCTGTGTGGAGGCCTGAGCATTTATCTGACCCCGCTCACATCAGGTGGTTTCCTTGTTTACGTTATCTCCCCGCTGCTCCCGGTGGCCCAGCCCCTATTGGCCGCCCCGGGCCACTCCTTTTTCCACCACACTCATTGATCTTGAGAAGGCTCGCCACTTCCCCGTTTTCTCCTTTCCCACCACCACAACGAGTGCATGGAGGAGAAACTCACCTTTCGCCACACACTGATCAGTTTAATAAGCTGAATCGCCGCCTGACCTCTCACCTCTGTCCTCACAGCACAAACACTGCAGCCTTGACGACAACCTTCCTCTTCCTCCTCGTGCCTATACTTGGAAAACAATCAATTAGCCTGACTGACGACCTTGAGCCCCCTTGTCCTGCATGTCACCTATATTGCTCAACCCAAACTCAGCTAGCAAGACTCACAGAATGATCTGCCTGGGGGGTGTCGGGGTTTGAAAATGTTACTTCTATTATTCAGGGAATCCTACTGAGATTTTTTTCTCTCCTGATGAAAATGCCGCAGCTTTTTTATTTTTTATCAGTGAAGTTATTGAGTTGTGCTGCCGCTGAATGTTTCCTTTTGCCCGGTTGATATAATTACAGTTAAATGGCTGTTTGGCATTCATGGTAATGACTGCAGGTGGGCCAGGCACAGGTGCTGCCTGTAATTAGAGTGCACATGAGATCGAGGAACGATTATCTGGGCTGAATGCTTTTAATCAGCCTCTGCACATGCACATCAAAAATGTTTTATCAAATGTTTATTCTCAGCAGGAGGCCGAGCTGAGCATTGTGTGTGAGTGTGTGTGAGTGTGTGTGTGTGTGTGTGTGTGTGTGTGTGTGTGTGTGTGTGTGTGTGTGTGTGTGTGGGGGGGGGGGGGGGGGGGGGGGGGGGGGGGCATATATAAAAACACTCACACAACACCAGTGGCTCCCCTCTTGGTCGCAGGGGTCGCACCGAAGCTGCCATACGATGTTAGTAGAGATCTGTTTGTCCTGGCAGGGCTCTAGCTTCTCACGTCACAAACTGAGGGTCGGCCAAGAGGACTATAGACGCTAGAACAATATCCATAATTTCATGTCAAACAGCTGAACTATGACTCGGTGAAAACCAAGTCTTCTACAAAAGGCTACAGTTTACGGATTACTCTTATGAGGAAAGAGAAAAGATAAACGGTTCAAATTAAGTCACGAACAATACTTGCATGTGATTCTCAGTCTTATAGTAGTCAGCATAAAGCACCCTCCCCCCAGCCCCCCCTGTATCTGCCCCTGGAGCCCCCCGCACGGCCTTTCAGTGGCCCTGCTTTCCTTACTATCTTGTTATCTCAGCAAGTGTTTCCTGCGAGCACCTCGCTCCTCTCTGGGACATGTGGTAGAGCTTGCGCTGTGTTACGTCCATGGGGTATTGTTCTCCCACAGTTTGACCGTTGTAAATTAGCTGGAAACGATTTGTCAGACATGCGAAAGGGGGGGGGGGGGGGGCAGGAAAGGGAAAAAAACAACAACAAAATCAGGGCCCTGATGTGGCCCCCGCACTGAACCATACACTGAACAGATAAGTTAATGGTCTCTCTAATTGCCGCAATTCAGGCTATTAAGACAAATATTATCCAGACCGCTCGACTGTCGGCTAACTGGAAGACATTTTCTAATTTTTATGCCTTGCCCAGAACGCTCCAGGCTATTTCAGTTCCATGCCATTTCCATATTAATCACTTTTTGTGACAAGCTAATGTACTTTGAGAGGCTGTTATACAGTACCCATGGCTTTGACTATATAAGCTAATATGATACATTTACCTCATGCAAAGGGACAAATTAGGAAACGTACATTCGTGAGCACCATTTCCATGTTGAGTAAATGAAAAGTGTGTTTATTTGAAGTTGTTGGAAGAAACGCCCCTGTTTATTCCGCAGGCTGATTCCTACTGAGCATCAACATGACCCTCTTTAATGAGGGAATTCCTGAACATCAGAGGATGTCTCACGCACATCCTGGCCCTTAATCAGCGCCCGTGCCCCTCACCTATATCATAGAGGTCCTGCAGCAGTGACCAATTCTAGGGAGAGGTGACACATCCTTCGCCTCCCGGAAGGAGCGCGTGGTCTTGTCCACACAGGGCGCCGAAGGCTGGCAACGCAAACTGTTTCAGTTTGGCTGCAGCAGAGAATTTAGTTAAACCATGCCTTAGTTCTTCCCTATACCATCTCCTCGGGGAGTCCCGCTGTCACAACCAATGTTCCCATGGATGGAAATGACCCCCGGGGATGCAGAGATTGACAGTGAGCAGAGAGGGAGGCAGGAATTGAAAGTCTCTGAAGAGTCAAGAGGCATGTCAGAGGAGCAAAAATAAAAAAAACATGCTGTAAAGTGAGCCCATAACATCAGCATGGCCTCAGCTGTGACATGGGAACCCCCCCCCCCCCCCCCCCCCCCCCCCCCCCCCACCCCAAACTACGCCTGTAGTCATTCCCCCCTGGACAGTGAGGGCAGGTCACACATGAGACAGCTGGGTCACTCCCTGCTACCTCATGCCAGGCTGACTTATGCTGGGAACCAAGAACCTTGAGATTAGCCACGCAAAACCTCACACAGCTTCTGATATAACCGTTTTGCTAAATTGCTTTGATAAGGAAACGTTGCGAGGGAAAAGGGACCCTGGCAGGCATCAGGCCCGTGAAAAATGACTGTGATTCAGTATGAAAACAACTTCCCCCTCTGAAAAATAACAGTATTCCTGCAAGTGTAGGGGGAAATCAGAAGGAAGCTCCTCCCTCATAGGAGAGAGGATTGTTCTCCGACTTTGCTTGTTTATGAAAAGCTGAGCATGTTTGCTTTAAATTATGTCACAATGTATCACGGGAGTGCTTCTGGTTTTGCACAGGAACAAATATGGTATATTTCATTTGGAATGAGTGTGCATTTGTTTGGCCCTGCATCTTTTGATTTCCTTATCTGGAAAAGAGTAAACCCAGTGGGATCACGAAAAACACTGCAAAACTGAAACTGTAGCTATATATTTAGTATTTGTGTAAATCCTCTCATCTCATAAAATTGTATATTTACATGGTATATATACATGGTTGCTATACATGGTGCAGCGCAGACAGCAGTCATGGGAGAAACAGATTAGCGTTCAGGCTGGTTCCTGTTTGTCCTATGGGAGAGTGGTGGCTCCTTATTCCATGCTGCTTCTGGTAAACCTATCAGGACACAAAGGAGAATGGGACCCTCCGCAGACAATATGGCTCCTCCTCAGACAATAAGGCTCTCCTCTGGGCAGGGGACAATGTGGGAATCCCACTGGAGGGCCCAGCTTGTCTGCTGAGTATGCTGAATAAAAAGCAGACTAGAAGTGTTTGAACATGTGATACAATCATTATCTAAACTATGGGACTTCTTCATCAACAACAACAACAAAAACAACGTTTAATGGATGCCATGAGAAGAAAACGGCACTTTTTGGAACAATGAATGCAATGGTGTCATGTTGCCGTGTAAACCTGCTGACACGGGACTTACTGACACTCAGGACCCCCCGCTGTCGTTTTGTCTGTGACACAAAGAAATTTGGAAATTGTGTCATTTCCCTTCCTAATCTACACCCATTTCCCTCTACATATGGGTGTCATCCCCCGGTGCAAGTCAGAGAATTGCAGGGGTTTTTGTCGCTGTCAGACATCACAATGCTCATTGTTCTAATGGCTGCCCCGGGCTGACAGCCTGAGAATAATACACGAAAAGACTGATAAACGACTGATAATCTCAGCAGTGAAATATGTATGCAGGTCTACATCTTAGTTTTTGCGCGCGTGTTGGTGTGTCAGTGTGTTTGTGTGTGTGTAGAGCTTTTTCTGTGTCATGTCATGTCACTGTGACCCTCTGCCCTTTGCACCCGGTCCCTTTCTGTTTCCCACAGCCCAGAGTCAATCTCCACGGTTGTCACAACTAACTGTACCTGTGCCCGAGCCCCCACCTCCTCTCACCCCCTCCCTCTCCAGATTAAAGAAAAACCTGGAAACCATTTTGCTTCTCTTTTTCCTTTTGAATGCCTCATAATGACAGGAAAGTGCTCCGGCCCTGCTGCCACAGAGAGTAAAGGCACGGGCTTGATGGGAAACTGTACAAAAATGTCTCCTTTTAGGGATCTGCAAGCTCATACACACCCACACTCTGCAATCCTAAATTTCAAAAGATGAAATGGCATCTGGCTCTTATCTTTATTCGCACGGTATAAAGTATTTTTCTACAAAGTGGAGAATAAAAAATAAAGAGTCTGGAGAATTTTAACTTCTCTTGGAGAAAGTCAACTTGAACTAAAAAAAAAATTACAATCAAGCCATTTTAGCTAGAAATATTGAACGTTTATTAGATTTAAAATATGAAGGATCAAATGTTATTTTGCTGTGATTCTCTGACAATTTGAATGATAATTTTGTCTATAAGTGAACTGTGTATGTGTCGTAGCCGCTCAACAAGGGGCAATCACAGTCAAGGTGGACTCTGCCTGGGCACTGGCACAGCAATCACTGCAAGCTTGTTGTTGATGAGGAGTGTGTACGACCCATTCTGTAATCAACCAATACTCAATTATGTCCTGGAAGCCAAAACCAGCTCATTGTCAGAGATCATTACAGGAGTGATCACTGTGGAATGATGATGTAAAACATCAACAGATAGAAAACTTAAAAAATAAAGGTGTTTTTTTTCTGGGTGACACATTTTTCTGATCCACAATTGGTAGAGTAAACAACAACAACAAAAAAGGACGTCTATTCTTGCATTTACTCACAATTTCCGAGGGGTCCAGCCGTGGGTGAATGAGGGACATTGGGTAGAAGAGAGGCGGAACAGCCACACACACACCACATCCTCCATAAATCACCTGGCCACCCACCAGACAAATATGGCTGCCAGGGAGATCTTCATCAGTACGAATGAAAGCTTTCACGACGTGTGCTTTTTTTTTTTTTATAATTGGTACTGTGTCGCATTCTCGGGGTTAAAGAGGGACCTGACAGGAGATAGGAGCTGTAGCACTCACCTGCCTGAACAACTACAGTGTAATGCACCCAATCACCTTATGGTTTCACTGCAATGACAAAGATTTCTGTTTCACTCGGCGTCAGTCCCCACATGGTATCTCCCACACGTGGTTGAATAGATTTGTTCTGATTCAAAATTAACGGCAAGCTAAATTCTTTGTCACTTGTGAAATGGTGAACAATATGCCGTCAATTTGGTGGAAACAAAATATTGACTCATCTGGCTCCGATACCTTCAGATGGTTGCAATAATTAGCTTCCCCCACTTCATCCTCATTATACAAGCAGCACCAAAACACTTTGCTCTCATTAGGGCCGAGCCATTGTCCGTCAGCAGTTAGCAACCATTTTGCCCTCCCCATTACGACACAAAGAGAGGGGAGGCAAAAACAGTTTACCCACAAATTTCCCTGTGTGTGTGCCCACTGGTTCCCTCCACTCATTCAGGCAGGGAAGCAAAGACCATCTGCTCATTATATTGAACTCCAGTCTGAAAAACACTCACTGATGCATATTCACCAGGTTGTGTTGCCACTGGCCGGCAGATAATTTGACCAAACACCAACTGAAACTCCCTCCAAAACACATCTCAAAGAAGACGGTGGACTGTTGCCATTGCTTTCAATGTGAACGCATGAGTGTGTGGGTCTTTGCTAAGATGAATGGGATCCCAAAGGAAAAGTTGGACTGGGCATGAGCTGGGGCATTACAGCCACTGGTTTAAAAAAAAAAAAAGCTCCCTGGTTATCGTCACAGGTAAATGAGGCACCATGCCGTGACAGATAACATCAATTTCTGAATTGTATGAATTTTGTTGCTACAAACGCTGACGCCCTCCACGAGGTCCCTCCCTCCCTCCCTCCCTCCCTCTGCAGGCAGAGGATTGATTCACAGATTGTGGGAGTTTTTCAGCAACGTTGTTCTTATACACCTGACGACTTCATTGGGCAGGTCCGCGCCATGTGGGGCCAAACAAACACACATCAATCTGCACTTTGTATGAATATTCAGACACAGCTGTCTGCGACACAGAGATAGCAGCTGCTCTGCCCGGGCCCCACAGATACCCAGTGCCATGCCTGGACAGAAGCTGCAGCATCTGGGCCAAGGCAGGCCCGGCCAGCGCCTGGCAGGACCATCCAGGCCCAGAGTCTCCCCAAATCCAAGCAACGACACCCTGAGCTCCTCGAGGGCTGGTCGAGGACTCAATACACCCCTTTCAGCAGCCTGCAGCAGTAGAATCGTGATGACTCTTTAAGCATGCGACTGTATGGTGATGAAATAGTTGGAAGTATGACATCCTGTCGTGTGTTAATTTAAATACCCTTGTTTTCACAAGTATGACGCATTAGATTCCAGGTGAATACAGATTTACTGAATTGTTCAGTATAGAGTTTTAATGTTTGACTAAATGCTTGCGTTTGCACATGGTGATTATGATATAACAGCAGTCAAAAGCAGGTGTTGAAACATATGGCATTGCTTTGTGTGTCACATATGACGTGACAAAGCAAATTCAATTGCACCTAAATGAAACATACGGACTTTCACTTCACCCAGCCAAGGCACAGCTCAGTGAATGGGACACCTGACTGTTTTTCAACTGATAGTTGCTTAACAAACATAATGGTGAAAATTGCCATTAAAGCTAAAGGTCATAATGGGCTTAGTGTGGAATTTCCATTTTCCCCCCGATGACAAGATTTTAATTTGCCTTTTTTAATTACCCCATTTAATCTCATACTAATCCTAAAATATTGCCATAACAAAGTAAGTACGACTGGTTGGAAGACAAAACCTGTGCTGAGGGAAGAGTTTGTGCTCGGTGGGCACTGGCGTTGCCACCCCCAGTCTGCTGGTTGGCCCCCGACAAAACGACTCAACAGTGCCAGGCTGTCGGCGTGCCAGGCCAAGGGAGCAGCTGCCAGGCCCAACCAGCAGGCACTAATTCAGCCAGCCACAGGATCCCCCTGCACCCCTTCTTCTTCCAGGCCGTCCCTGTGGCTACAACTACCCTCACCCATGCACGCACACTCACACAGCAAGGCTTTAATTACGAGAGACCCGCCAAAAGCTAATCTTCCATCTTTTTTTCTTTCCTTTTTTTTTATCAAAGACATGTGTAGCCGAGGGGGTTGCCAATATTCTGATGACAAATAAGCAGAAATTCTCGTGAATAAACATTTTTTTTCTGTGTGACCACTCTCAATCAAGCAAAGTCTGAAAATCTTTATAAAGTCATCTAGAGCTGCAACTAACGATTATTTTCATAATAGATTAATCTGTCGATTATTTTCTCCATTAATCCATTAGTTGTTTGGTCCATAAAGTGTCGTAAAATTGTGAAAAATGTCCATCATGTTTCCAAAACCCTAAGATGATATTTTGTTTTGACCTCACACTAAAGATATTTAGTTTACTGTCATAGATGAGCAAATAAACCAGAAAATAATCACATTTAAGAAGCTGAAAACAGAGAACTAAGACTTTTTTTTCATAAAAACTACTACTAACCAATTAATCGATTATCAAAATAGTTGGCAATTAATTTAGTAATCGATTACTAATCGATTAACTGTTGCAGCTCTAAAGTCATCAACGCAAAAAAAAATAATCTGAAGCACAGTTTAAATGTTGCCATGGTATCAAATCAACAATGATTTTTAACCACCCCCCAAACACACACATATTTTGCCAAAATGAAAAAGGAAAAAGTATAATTTCTCCTGAACATTACAAACTCAACGGGGGTGTCGCATCATTAATTTGCACGCTTGCCACTGACACATGTCCATGTTCATTGCACAAATCATTAACATCCTGCTTGTTTTGTCATTATCCCCTCGCGGATGAGCGTTCGGCTGCTCCTCTGATGTGAGTTTCTGTGGAACATCCTGCTGTGTTCTCTCTCCATGAGCTGAGTCTGCGGTTGTAAGAACAGTGGACGGATGATACTACTCTGGTGGCTAACGCTGATTGAAAATAAATGATTTTGATGGGATCTTTGTCACATACTATACCACCCAAACTTCTCAATTTCTCCTTCCTGGACTTTTTGAGCTTAATTATACAGATCATACAAAAAAACCAGCCAAACATATAGCACAGCTGAAGGCGGACATTTCTCATCTGCTCCTACACCTGTCACTCATCCTCTCTCTGAGCTCGTCTGTCCCAGCTGAAGGTCACAATATGGCTGATTCCTTTGGAGAGGCCCTCAAGGTCCCGATGCCCCATGCTGCCTGAGTAAACACTGCGCAGCAGTTCATAAAGATGCATATTGTGTGTCTGCATCTCCGTATGTGTGCGCGCTTATGGAGGGGTCTTCCTGAGCTGTGTTTCCTGACTGCAGGGTTATATACATACATACCATTGGTGTGACTGGCTGAAATATTGATGCTGTGTTTTGTTCTAATTTTTTTTCCATACTTGGAGTGGCCATCTGGATAGGTCGGGCCTTCGTCACGTGAAATATTCATCCTCTCATTGAATATGACCAGGGGACAGTGAAAGAGGGTAATTTTGTAATGTGAGAGAAAGAAAAGGGGGAGAGGTGCTGGTGGTGGTGGTGGTGGGTTCAACAATAGGTTTTTCCTAACAGATGGAAGATTGGATCGGCGGTCGGGATACACTGTAGTTGAGTGTCACAGTGACACACCTGATATCAGATTATATTCCTCCCTCCGCTATAAATACAAATGGATTACATGTGGTCACATGAATAATGAAAATTGGATTATTTTGTGACATCCACCTAATTTGTTGTGCCACAGTTGACAACTGCCGACATGCCCATCGAAGGGCCTCTTTGTGCCGCGACTACTCAGGTAGAACCAGCACATTGTGTTCCAAGAAGATCCTTCCGGCCAATTCTGCCTCGTAAAAGGTATTGACTCGACTCCCACATGAAATAATTGGCTGTTAATTGAAAGAAAAATGTCTACGCGACGGTGCTCAATCACAAGCACAAATTTAAAGAGCTCACAAACAATCGGATCACTGACAGTCCAGTGGTCCGAACACCCGTGATCAACTGTTCCCCTTCGTTCAGCGCTTTTTGAGAAATGCACCGTGATCTGAACGTGCACTTAAGTCAGCAAATTCAGCATTGAATTTTAATGACGTGCTTAGAAGTGCAAACCAGCAAACGATGGGACAATGCTGACAAGGTGCCATTTAAAGGGAGTGGGGGGTTTAGTTTGTAAACCATCCCTTCCTTCCTTAATAATTAACGACAGTCTATTAATTATGAACAAATCTGTAGCCTAACACTCATCAAGAGGATGGAGGGTTGCCTAGGAGCAAGGGCCCTGTTCTGAATGCCTGTCGCTTCAGTGTTGTTGGTAACTGGAGCTGCTGCAGTATGACAGTAACATGGTGGAAAGTAAATAAGGTGGTGCAGACACATGGGCACCAGAAGTCCTGCTGATCAATAATGAACTCTGGCATGTTTCCTCATGTTCCGCGCTCTTATGCGATGTGGTGCAATAACGATAGCACAGAAATATAACACCTTTTGATTCTGAGGAAAAATACCTGCGTGTACCTTTGTGTGTAGTTCAAAGCTGTAAATAGGAAATGGAAACGTGAAGACAAGTTGCTTATGTGCGACCCATTTTCATTAAAACCTTGAGCGAACAGCAGGGGCTCATGGCTCCCGCTGCTTAGTCAAAACAATAACTGGCCTTTTCGCGGTTGAAACCTCCATTTTCGGATGCTAAATCAACACAGCTGGACATCCTAAAGTTTGTGTTTATGTCTGTGCGCTACCTTTCCGACTTGGGTCTAAAAATAGGTCGGCAGCATCCTGCTGTGATGCCGAAGGTGCAGTCATCTTTCCCCTCCGAAGGACACAACACTGTCTGAAGTTTGGGAGCAGGAGGTGGGGGTAGGGGGGTGGGGGGTCGGGTGGGAGGGAGGAAGCGGTGACTACCGTGTGACAAGCGCCCTGTTCCTTCCTCCCAGGCCTGAGAAACAGGAAGTGTTGCACATAAGGCATTATTGTGACGGAGAGGAAATGCAAGGTCCTCTAAAATAAGAGCCCAGATCTGGTTGTCAATGACAGGAGCCTGTCCTCCACAGCCCCACAGAGACCCCCCCCCATGCAAAGTTTGTGCTCCCTCGCAGACGCCACCAACTTCTGAAGGTTTTGAGCACAATTCGCAAAAGATAATGACAAGCGAATCAGCTTTCAGAGGATGTGTTAAACCTTCTGTTCCATGCTTAACCAACCAACACACAGATTGAGCAACAAAAGCGTTTCAAAGGGTTAACGGAGGCATATGGGTGAGATCCACCCTGCTCGTGTTCGGCAGAAGCTGAGGGGGAGCCGGTTGCTAAGAGAGATGCAAAGCTTTGTGCCGGGCTCCCTCCCAGTTAATTAAAATCCTACATTATCTGTTTCATGCTTTCAATTAGAAAGCTCTGGAAAGGGACCAAGCTTCTGCATGTAGATAACCAGAGCAATAAGATGTGATTAATATAGGGGGGAGGGGGGCGGGGGTATTTTTGCTGCAGGTTGCAGCAATGGCCTGCTGTTGTGTCCGTGCCTTGTTGTTTTGCTCCCTGACAGAAATGACTGAGCAGTGCCTCTCTCTGCAAAGTCAGCGTGTCACCGCAAGTGGCAAATTACATGGAAGAGATCGGCTGGTGTGGGACATTAGGACACGACAGGTGCTGGCCCCCTGAGATCGTGTACATCTGAACCGCGGCGAAGACTGGAACAGCGGAGAGTCGGCGTCACTGTTCAGCTGGTGCCAAGTCTAATGTTTGGTTTTGTTTTGTCTTGAAATTTCGGTCACTGGTAACCAAAAGAAATGTCTGCGTGCAATGTTTTTGCTAAATTAACAGCAGATCCATCAATGCCCGCCTCTGCTTTTCACAATCAATTAACTGCAACACAGGAGCCAGGCTGTACGGGTAATCAATCACTCTAAGCTTAGCACATTACGGTTTAATGGGCATGTGGTGCTGTTTTTGGTTTTAGTTTGGGTTCCACTCGCCAACGCTATTACTTCTTGGCACCGTGATGTACTATCAGAACATGATGAAATAATCAATTACAAAAACACTTGAAGTTATATCAATAACGATGATGTATTACCCTGATTCAAAAACCAAAAAGCATGAATGGGAAGGATTTACAGGCAAAACGCTTACAAAGCACAACACAAGTAAAAGTATAGACACCAATGCCTTTCATCAAAAACAATAGAAACATATTGAGTTAACTGGCCTGCAGTGTCCAAACAACAAAACCTGCTTCTCTTCTTTTTCCGAACACAAATGATTTTCCATGAACACCTGATATCAAACAAACCGTTGCACCAACACAGGATATTTACTGCCATCTACTGATCACTCTAAGAAAACACAAAGTGTGGAACTGCAAACATTTCTAGGGGCATGTCTCAGTGTGGCTTTGTGAAACCTTCTAATATCGGAATGACTGGAGAGTCGCTGCAGAAGCGTCTCCTCCTGAGCCAGAAGTTTCCTTGGGCAGGTCAGTGGCAACGGAGTGTGAAGGAGTCGTCTCCATTCTGTCAGAGATCTCTCTGGGGATCTGGGCTGGTGGCATTTGGAGGAGAAAGCCTCTTCCTATTGCAGGTAAGGTATACTGGGGTGACTGCTCTTTTCCAACAGGCCTTCCTCTACCCATTGTGTTCATCGGTACCTCTGTGTGTCCTCTGCCTATACCTACAGACTGGGGACTGACAGGAGGCATCTCTTTCCCAAAGTCCGACACTGTGGCTGCGAATGCTGCTCGAGCTGCTGGGTCAGGAGAGGCATGCACATCAGTAGAAGAGACACTCGTGACCTTTTGAGGGCTCGTGGGTTGTTTTTTAGGACAAGGGGCTCGATGCTCTGATAATGCCGACTCCACGGTTGCAGGTCGAAAGGCGCCTGCCTGTGTCTGACTCACCTCTTCGGTTGCAGGTGGAGTCTTGAATGGAGACTTGGTTGGGTGTTTGAAGCGAGCCAGCAGACCCTGCTCTGTACGAGTGTAGTGGTTTGCTGCCCACTCCTGACGCTCCTGGTGCATTTGCTGCAGCTGCCTGAGCTCCTTGGGCAACTCCAACACACTCTCCTGTGGATGTAAACAGGTATACGGGAGGTTTACCCACTAATCTCTGTGCTTGTGCTTTACTGTGTACTAGAAAACAAGATGGTTCTGGCACTACATACTTTTTAAATTTAATACTGAGATGCTAACCAAAGCGATAACCAGTTTGAGTACATCCTATATGAATTTTGGTTCACCTGATAATGGATGAAAATGAAAGAAAACAGCCCATTTGTGAATTACCCACCATGATGGCATGCCCCAATTCATCAGGTTGATAGTGGCTGCTGTTGAGGTATGAATCCACCAGGGTCATGTAGTCTGTCATCAGAGTGTCCAGCAGCACCAGTCTGAGGGGCTGCAGGTGGATCACTGACAGAGCCATCACCTTCAGCAGGATTACAGAGCATGGCCGCTTGCGCCACATCTCATTTTCCTCCTGAAAGAACACACATACCTCTGATTAAAGCATGCACAGACAAAACGTTATAGTAAAATAACACTGTTGCCATGAGGATGTCTCGATGTTTGTGTGTGCCGTATACCTTGGTGAGCTGTGACTTCATCTGAAGCGATAAGAGCTGGGATGAAGGCACCTTCAGATGTAGATTTACCGCCTCCTGGAGAGTGCTGACTCTGTCGGGTAGAAACCCGCCAGTCTCTGAGTGGAAGCACATGACGTCTGCCACCTTAACACATTCAGGAAAAAGAAAACTTAAAATGAGACATAAACCACGAGTGAATAAAGCATAATCATCCTCATCGTGCTTCTGAAGAGAGTAGGTTAGTGTATATGTATTTACCTGTGTGTCAAAGACGTTGGTAAGCTTTACTCCAAACTGAGCAATCAGACATCCAGCGATGGTTCTGCAGTCGTGCATCACCTGCACCAGGTGGAGAATCAACAGAGACGTCATGATAGTAATGAGTAATTAGGTCTGCAACTAACGATTATTATTTTCATAATCGATTGATCTGCCGATTATTTTCTCGATTGATCGATTAGTTGTTTGGTCCATAAAAATGTCCTAAAATGGTGAAATATGTCGATCGTGTTTCTCCGACCCCGAGATGATGTTTTGTCAACACACCAAAGATAATCAGTTTACTGTCAGAGGAGCAAATAAACCAGAATATATTCACATTTAAGAAGCTGATGCTTCTTTTTTTTTTTTTTTTACCGGTTAATTGATTATCAAAATAGTTGGTGATTACTTATCGATTAATCAATTTAACTGTTGCAGCTCAAATAGTAATCATCCCTGTGACTGAACAGGATTACTACACTGCTTACCTTTAATATGTGCTTATTTTCCAGGATCATAGACAGACCGTTCCTGAAGGCCTGGGCTCCGAGTAACAGGATATCAAACAGGTATACCTTGTTTTTAGTGGCGATCTACAAAAATGAAAATGAGCCAGAGTTATTTGTCTGAAGAGATAAATCCACACAGAGAGAATTTAAGTTTTGCAGAGCTCTTCTCACCTGCACCCAACATAGTCTCCCATTCTTAAACGCCTCGACTCCATCAGCTCCTACACCGATCACATGCTGCTTATTGATGTGCATCACCTGCAGGATGTCAAGGCAAGATATTACAGGGTTTCCAAGACAGCGTGTCTCAGTATACACTTGCATTCATCATTGAAAAGACTACTCCTTTACATGCTTCGGCCGTAGTTTAATTCTCATCTGTCCTGCCTTTCTTTCTCTTTCCATTTCAGCGATCAGCTGTTCATCAGCTGGTCTGCTCTATACATTGGCACCGCAGCACACCGGCCTTGTTAGCCAATAATCCTGCTGCTGTCTTTTTTTACATACGATTTTTCTTTCTGTCTTGGTTCTTTCGTGCCGCCGTTATGCACGCCCTCCCCATCACCGCCAATCTTTTCCACAGACTCATCAGATTCATTACTCTTCACCCTCCACGGAGGATTTTTTTTGCCGTTGCAATACTGATTTCAACATCTCCCCATTGAGTCCTCCAAGTGCCAAAGACTCTATCAAGAAGAATCTATGGAATTAAATCTGTAATAAAGAATGATCCTCCATTCGCTTTTCCCTCCTGATTGAAATATATGTGTGAAAAGCACTTAAGTGAGTTATGTAGCATACAGCGGGCCCAAACTTGTCATGGAACTCATCGATGACTACAAAGTTGATGTACTCCTCCTCCTCCTCATCGTGGTCTGCAAAAAGAAAAGAAGGAAGAAGGCCACTCAACAGTGATGAATGACTTCTCTTTGGAAAGACAGGGCTAGCTTCAGGGAAATCTATGAAAAACTTAAGAGGACATCCTCTGGTTTTATTTAAATATATAAAACTCACCCATTGTCATCATCTTCCTGTATGGCTGAAACTTTTCCACATTCAAGTGGTCGGGTCTGTGGTCTGGAACATTTCTGTGCAACACATTGCATGTCAAAGTTCACGAGTCATTTAGCACTTTGAGATTGCTTTTAGCAATGAAAAGTTCTCTATAAATGCAATTTATTATTATTATTATTAGCCAGAGTGACGTCACCAACAAGTGACACATACCCACAGGTTTTACTTACCCACTGTCCCTGCTTGCTTCATGGGGAAACTCCACTGTTGGACAAACAAAAAGTCCGGTATCACACCTTTAGTATTATGAATGATGTGTTTACGAACCATCGCTTGTCACGAGTGAACTCACCATTGACAATCTCGTGCCCAAAGAATATTTTCGAGCCAGGTATTTTCGAGCCATTGCTGACAATAACAACTGAAAGAAAGAAAGAAAGAAGCCAGTGGACGTGAGCATTGCTTCAGCCAAGAACAGTGACGTGACGATGTAATATTAACTCCTAATCAGCAGAAAGACAAAAGTATGACGAACAACACACAGTGAATCTGAATCTAACCGTCGGCCATGACCAGCGTTTTGTTGGGATTTATACGTTGGACGACGCCGAGGTAGGAGGAGGTCCTGAGGGTCAGTTTGACGCGCTTTCCCTTGAGGACATTCATGAACTGGACGTCGTCCACGACCATTGTAAAACCACGTAGGACCGACGACTCGAGCAGCTGACAACAACCGCGACGCGGTCGGAAACCTTCCAACGTTTTACCCCCGTAAGACCCGGCAGCGACAAGTTGGGTTTGTCGTCATTTAGCTAGTTAGCTAGTTAGCTTAGCTAGCTGCGCAGCCAATCGACAAATTTAACGTTGCGTTCAAGAACTCCCGGTTAATTCAGCTCCCGGGTGAAGTCCCCGGATAATACGATCGAAATAAGATCAAAGTCTAATGTTATAATACATACATATTATATACGTCCCGTTATAAACAGCGTTTTATTGAATATATGTAAATAAAATATAGTGATGATTTGTGCAAAAGCTGCAACAGCATTTGAGTGATTCGAAAAATGTCCGACTTTGGTGACCCCCAGTGGAGTAAAAAAGACTGGCAGGCGGAAAAGTATGAAGCGTGTCAGGTTTGAAAAATGATTTCATATTTCTATAGTTTCATGTTATTCGTACTTAGTACGAATTAGTATACTTCCAACGGTTTTCAATGGAGTTGTGTTACTATCAGGTTCCTCGGGGCAGTTCAATAAATACGTGTTAGCTTGTGAAAATCAAGACATTAAGCTAAAAGCCAAGATATTTTCAAATTAGGAGAGTCATTTAAAATAAGTTTTACAGATTCATGTTTTTTTTTAATTTTTTTAAAAATATCAGGTTATTTATTTTCACCTTTTGTAGTTTATTCACAATATCTACACAAGGCCAATATATTGTGGTCAATCAGTAACTGTAAATATCCAGCAGGGGGAGACCTGAGCTGAATGCTGTTAGTCCCAGGTCTGTAAATCTTTTTGAAGGAAAGTAAACGGTCCCATAATTTCAATCCACATCTCTACAAATTTTAAGTGTGTATATGTAGACCTGTGTAGGATGACAGGCGAGACACTATTCATACTTTTCCTTTGGCAATTGGAAAACATTTGTGTCGATGCAAGTAAAAATAATATTTTGAAGTGCATAGTTTGTACAGTTCATACAAACCAGAAGGATGTTGTAATTATAGTTTTTAAAATTGTCTTACAATAAAATAAAAGCCCACACAGAGAGAATAATGACTCTATGAAACAAAATTTGACCCATAACTATTCTCTCAGTTTGTTTGTTTGTTTGTTTGTTGCTGCCTAATTAACATAACCACCTGACTACGTGGAAACATGATCCAAATGTTATTCAAATTTATCACATAATGTCAGACGCAGTTCTCCTCCTTTGGAATACATGCCCTTTGTCTGTGAGTTCACCTTTCAATTTTTCCTTTTGTTTGTTTTAAAGGTTGTGTGGAGACTGGGAGGAGACTAACAAAGATGCGATGGTCTCGCAAAGTGTCTGCTGCAACCCTCATTCCTTGAAAATCCATCCAAAATAGGTCAATTTAAAATAAATAATTTCATTTGAGCAGTGCATTTCAGATAGTATTACTGGAGTCTGTGTCATGACAGAAAGAAAACAATCTGATTTTGTGTTTAGCCACATGGGGGCAGGATTAAGGCATGTCTCGTCTGATAACAGCAGAAAAGGGTGCAGATAAGTTTTATCTTATCAGGAGAAGCCAGCTGCTAATACACAGCTTCTCCTTCCTTCACTCTGCCTGTGGAATAAACTAGTGTTCGTCTGTGGAACGGGGAGTCACCTAGTCAAAGAGAGGATGCCCGGAGGTGCAGGAGGCACAGAGCAGTTTCAGATAACAGACAGTGAACACACCTTGTATGCTTTGTTGTACATGTGTATTTCTCCTCCTGAGCTTAGGTGTTCAGTCAAAGTCTATCAAAAAAGGGGGGCAAACATAAAGCTCCAGAGCTTATTTATGCCTTATTTACCTGTTTGATTTAATTTGCTTTATATTCTTTTTTTATTTGATATTTTATGGGCAAGAAAAGGTGATAGTTTAATTTCTACTGCTATCACTTTTTTGGGGGGGGGGGGGGGGGGGGGGGGCAAAAACACATATTATCCATATGTGTATATGTGCGAGTGAGAATTTAGGGACATTTGAGGGTAGGAAAAATATTCAATTTTAAGAATAAGGTGGGGAAAAACCCCTCCATCTTAATAGTTTGTTTTCGCTCTGGCATGAGTGTGATTCATTGCACCAGAATTTTCAAGTGTTGGTCATTTTAACTCATTTAACATCCCCCAAATCAGTATATTGTGCATTTTCTGCATACGTTTAACAAATCAAACACACCTTCTACACACTTCCTTTATCACAGAGCTCAGTCCTGCGCCCCGCACCAGTGATAAGAAGCAGCACACTTCTTACGAGACTTGCAGGAAACATCTTCTCTGGAGCACCTATACATGTATGGTACAATAATGTAATCCCTCACACACACACACACCATAACCCTTCAATGGACCCTCTGCTATCCTTGGAGGAAGGTCCACCCTTTCCTGTTCTGCAGACTGAACAAACAAAAAAGTTGGAGTGAACTACAAGAGGGGGGGGGGGGGGCACATCTCACAGGTTTTCCCAAAAGAGAATTTGGAAAATCGCCAAGAGACTTTGTGTGAATCCAATGAGATTCTTCTTTTTTTCTTCTTCTTCTGCCTGACTATAATTTGATGCTGAAATGAACTGCCTCTCATTTTTCTATTTTCTTCCCCACAAGGGAGAGACTTTCCCTGCCCCAAAAGCAGCCCCTCCGACCAAAGTCTGAGCCTGCCAGGAACCCCACCGCTCTCTGCTGTGAGTGACAAGCCTGGCGGCACGGCCGCCCACTCGCACAAGAGCTCGATCTTTAATCGTGTAACGACCGTCGACGAGTCCGCGCAGCGCTGCCGAGAGCGCGGAGGCGCGCAGAGCCGAGGCGAGCCGAGCCGAGCCGAGCAGGGCGATGAGATGCTCCCGTCGAGGAGGACACAGATGGACAGCCTCGTGCAGCCGCTCGTCGCCCAGTACCTCGCCATGGGATGTCAGTCGAAAGAAAACCACCAAAGCGAAAGTACGTGTGCGGACGAGAAGGGGAAGGACGACGCGTAAGTCGGATCGTCTTTACGTTGTTTTGTGTTTTAAGAGTTCAGTTTCAGGTGTGGTTCTGGCGACAGTGTGTGTGTGTGTGTGTGCAGCCTACGTGTTCAACAGTCACTTGACCAGAGTTGTTCTAATGACTGTATCAACCTGTAGCCTCAAAGTGACCCGGTGCCATCCAAGTGTTTTACGCACATGCGCGCCATATGTTAACAGGCTCAGTTCGACGCAACTTTCCGACCCGCCGCACTTCCAAGTGCGCACGACGCTTCAAGTAAATTCCTTATTGTTTACTGATCACTTAATAATTTAAAACTGGATGTCCGCAATCAACTGGTATTTCCCCCCAGTTAGGTTAAAGGAAGGAAATGAGAACAATGCATAGCAAATTCCAGAGGGTGCTGGTTGGTTTTAAATTCAAACAATAGCTCTATTTTTTTTTTTAAATCACTTAATGTATGATAATCTGTGGTCTCATAACGGTATGGTTCGAAACACAAATACACACAATCCCACTATACATCCTCTGATACGTGAACACACTTTGTCGTCCTCCTCCTCCTCCCTCCCTCCCTCTGTGTTTGCTACTTCTCAAGTAGTGTGACTCCAAGATGCAGCTCCAGGGCCAGAGTTTCTCCTCCGGGCCGTCCACACAGGTTCCACAAACCCAGCCCGACCCAGACCGCCCCAGCTAAGTGCATGATGTCCCTGGGACACCTCACCAAGGGGGCAAGCTGGGAGGGGCTCATCCAGGCCTGTCTGCAGGCCTTCGGTAAGTCCACGCCGACCTGCCTTGGTGTACTGCTGCTGTGAATTATGGAGACGCAGAGGTGTTTGTTCTGTCGCAGTATGTCTTTTCTTTTTCAACGATAGACTTGTTCTGCTGTAGTTGTCTCAAATAGGACAGACATTAGAAACCGTGCTTTATGTGTGATTATGTGTTGTTCCTAAGAAGTTTCCCCACCACTTTTTCTGGCATTTTTTTTGCAAATCTCTAACAAGTTTGGGCAGGCCTGTAAACCAGAGGAGGGTGACATTTAGCATTGGAATGGATCCTCTTATTACAGCCACATTTGTTAATTTTTAATGTAGTATTTTAATGTGTTGGAAATCAAATCACTCTCGTCTACGCTTGCCAACGTCTGATATTGTGAAAATGTGGAGGGGGAAAAAAGGTCCTTGATGATTGTTTAAGTTCCTGCAATTGTACAGTGTGTTTGACAATCACTGTATTAATAGTAATATTTAACTGGATGCGAGATTAATAGAGGTTTTTTTTCTCTCTTTTAAACGGGGAGAAAAAAAGCACAGCAGGGATGGAGCAGGCTGTAGTGTAGTTGGATCAATGAAGCAAAGATCATTGGCTTCATCAAGTTTTCTGGAGTGCTCTCAGAGTTATGGTGATTGCGTATCTGAAGAGACTAGCCTTGAAATTGCTGTTGCCTGGTTACGCAATTGGAGCAGGAGCAGTGGAGAGGTGTAACAAAAGGCTGCAAATAAAATGACATCCCATAACTACATTTATCTGCAGAGAGGTAGAACCGATCAGTTATGACAACCTGCCGCTCGTTTCTCCTTCACGAACGCAACTGGACTAATCAGAAGAAGATCTCCGTAATATGATATCATACAGTGCTGTGGGGAAAAAAAGAAATGTCATTGTCACAATGCAAAATAAGAGATTCATCTGCTCGTGCTCTAAATATTATCTGTCAGTGCAGTGTGCTATAGGACACATTCCTTTTCCTTGAATGGCCTCTCCTGATAAAATGGAGCTCACTCCTGCTCATCCCGGCCCACATCACAGGCGAACCCCCGAGGCCCGCGGGTCGTGCCACCTTTTCAAATGTGAGAGTGCGCGTGAGAGCTATTTGAAGGATTACCTGATGGCAGCTTCAAGCCCAGCGGAGCCGAAAGGTCAGCTCCATGAGCATCGGCCCTGTGATGCCGCACGGCCTTTGAAAACGCCGAGCACTATGAGGTGTGGATCAATAGCTGTTGACATCATCACTCTCCCTAGACCCAACTAAGCTGGGCCGCACTGTCCTGATCATGCCCGCAGTCCACCCAATTCATATATAGTTTGTACAAGTTCAACCTTTATTGGCCGTCGTTCATGAAATTCCCAAAGACAGAAAAATTGTTTCCCCCGACATCTTTTGTCACACGTACAGACCCACAGCCCCGTCAGTTAAATTCATGTACGCCTTCACCTACACTACCTATCATGTTCAAAATGTGATAATTAAAATTGTTTTCATACTCAATATGATTTATCAATTCATATTGATTATGTGGATGTTACAATCATTTTTTTTTTATTCAGCTGACCAGTCAAAGTTTGCTCTCTTACTTTGCTTGAGTGGCAGAGACTAGATGTTTCCATTACTTAATTACTTTTTGTTGACTATTTTAACTGTTAGTCAATTCAAATAGTTTAACTGTTTTACATTTCTTTATTCTATTCTATTTTTACCATTGATCCACTATTTTTAAAATCCCGCATCTTTTTTCGCATGCTAACTTATTTTTTCAGATCATAATTTCTACTTGATCAAATTGATCTGAGACATGAGAAATGCAAACAGTGAATTATTGCTTTAAAGCATGGCTACAAACATTTTTATCCACAAAGCTTCACTGGGTCCTGATTTATCATGGAGAATTTTGCACAGCATACAGAGAGATAACCATTGTTCTGCATCTAACACTGATTCCCGTGAAAAACAAAGGGACCATCCAGTCCGATCGCCTCTGTCAAAACAAGGAAGTTCAATTCATGAGCCAAACCAAACCTGCATGTGGCTGATGAATGTCTAAGATAACCTATAAAAGTAGGCCAGGCGCTGTGTGCCCTCGGCGTTGTTTCATTGCCACACGGTATCTCACAGTTCCAGTGTAGCGGGCAGCGGCTTTCCTAATTTTCCAGTCACCAACAGACGGTCCGGAGGGGGATTTCCTCCTGCAATTAACCCTGGGAGGGTTCGTGGTTGGAAAGTTGTGAAAAAAAAGGATGGAGCAATTGTTTATGTGACAGGGAGTCATGACTTCCTGTTGAGCGTTTGCCACAGTTCTGATCTTTGGCTGCTTCACACCTGATTGTTCGATTGTTAACTGAAACACAAGTGGAAATCGATGGTTTAAGGAAAATAGACAAGTGGGTTTTTCTTTATTTGCATACGTCTTAACTGCATCTTACTTTACCAAGCATGCATTTTTGAATACAAGACAACATTTCACTTGTCTCTTTTACTCTCTGAATGAAGCGACTGGTGAGGTTACTGGGTTGAGCTGGCAGCGGCTGTGTCTCACAAACAGAAACACACCCCATGCAGGATATGAGGGCTGGATTAGTCAGCTGCGGCTGGAGTTGTGAGTTGCTTACAGATAACAAAGATTAGAAAAACATGTTGCCATGGCGTCTGAGGTATTTCCAAGGTGATGTGGTTTAAAAATTGGATCCTCAGACGCCTGGTGTCCTTGATAGTGTCAAGATACTGGTAAAGTGATGCTCAGCTTGACTGTGTAAGGAAGATGTAAACAGCCTAAAATGTGTTTCCATGATGTATAAAATATTGTATGAATAATAACTGCAAAGCTACAATTAAATGGTCCTGCTCTTTATACTGTATCAGCCGCAAATTTACTGCATGTCACAGTTGTCTTAGGTTTCACTGAAGATAAATGTAGTGTTGGGCTAGAAAATTGTGATGTTATTGAATATTTGTATGCCTCTGTGCCACGACAGCCGTGGCTGGAGGCGTCATGTTGTGCAAGTTGTCCGTCGGTCAGTTCCCTTCACTTCACTTAAACCCATCGTCTCAGGAACACTTTACGGGAATTTCTTCAGATTTTGCGACAAACATTGACCTGCACTCAAAGAAGAACTGATTAGAATTTGTTGGTCAAGGTCAAAGTGTGACCTCACATTCCACGATACAGTATACTGGGAATGTCCTCACATTTGGCACAAATGTTCACTTGAACTCAAAGATTAACTAATTCAATTTTGAAGGTCAATGCCACTGTAACGTTTTTGGCTTTGTGAATGCGAAAACTTGTGAGCGCCTTGAGGGAATTTCTTAAAATATTTTCTCAAAAGTTCACTCCCACCCATTTTTGGCCTTAACTCAAGAATCAATATGCTAATTATGACGATTTTCAGACAAATGTCTTACTTGATCAAATTATGAAGTAATGACATTTTAAATCCAATAGGTCATAGGTCAGCTTCCCTGTGACCTCACAATGTTGTACAAAAAACACAAAGAGTTGAGTTCCTCCGCCAACTTGACGGGTTGGCGAAGACACAATACCATGAGGTGGTAACTTTATGTAATGTAGTCTCATCGTCCTTTACAACAAGTGGTTGAAAAAAAAAATCTCTTTCTCTCTGTGCTTCTCAAGATGTCAGCTGTAGTGCAGAGAGAGTCAGACGAGACAGATAAGGAAATACTGGTCTGGTCACAGAGGGAGAATCTGAGATATATTTGTAGGTGAAAGAGAGAGAAAAAAAAAGTGAGACAAACAAGCCACAGACGTTCACACGATCAGGGGATAAAGTGAATCATCGGAAACAGGTTCTATCGGACATCAGTCAGTGTTTAACCTCAATTGAGGGAAACATCTATGTTACAGTTTTCAAAGATAACACTAGAGGGTTGAATCTTTTTTACTCCCTCGTCTCTATATCGAATTTAATCAACACTAATAAAATTTGCAATCAAATATTAACATTCGTCATTTATGTGGATGCACTGATCCGATCTTTCCGGATCGTCATCGGCCTAGCAATCGATGGGTGCACATTAAAGCACAACTAGAAAACACAAATGCTATGTGTCAAAGAGCAGATGTGCCAGGGGAAACCGCATGTCACTGATACAAGTCTTATTTTAAGGAGATGACATGATGTCCTGTAATGTTGCTCCACTTTGTTGCATTGACGCTTCACCAGAGCTTGTGCATTTTGTCTCGCAGACCCGGACGGTGGTGTATGTGGGAGCAGCCACTTGTTGAACATCACCCTGACCATGCACCGCCTCCTCATCTCCTCCAGTGAGCTGCTGGACAAACTCATCACTCTATATCCTTCGACGGTCCATCATGAAGCTATACCTGTACCACGGCACACACACAGATGATTGGAACAGTGCACTGGCCAATTTGGAGCGACAAATGCAACATGGGGTCAGATCACTGGCTCCCTGTGTCGGGCTTTTGTTTCGTTGTCCACGGCAACGGGCAATCCAGCTTGTACTTGGCTGGCAGTGCAGCCTGTAGCTGTCTGCACAACATCTGATCGGAAAGTGGCAGTTTGTTTTTGCTCCTGCTGTAGACAAGTATACATGTCGGTCATTTAACCATTTCTAGCTGCACTGTGTAAATTACCACTGTGTATTTGGTCTTTTTCAAAATTTTTGATCGTGTCTTTTTCATTTTTCCCACGTAACACTAAAGAAAAGCGTGTTTTTGTTATGATCTCTTGTAGCTTGAGTGGAGGGCCCATAATCTACACTTGTATTCAGGAAAGAGCAGTGGCGTCATGAAGCCTCTCAGAGGAGCTTACTGGCCCGGCGAGCAGCCTTGGGGTTTCAGGTGTTAATTACCTCTGCCTCTTTCACATACAAGTCCTCCTTCAGCTATATATAAACATAGACCCTCCATCGCTTAAAGAGGCCCCTGCTCACATGAACCGACGTCAGAGCGCGCAACGTCGAATGGCCCCCTCCGCTATTTTTAACCCTCTCATTCTGAGCCAGAAGGATACATCAAATACATGCAATGTGTGGGTTGGGATCAGGGCAGAGACACACGGGCCATTAGCAGCCTTCATCACAGTCTGGCCTTGGGATTGCGTGGGCAGTTCTTCTGCTCCCATGACGCAATTAGCTTTTTTATGTGCATCACTTCAAACTGATTTCTGCCAAACGAGAGCCAAAGTGTTAAGTCTATTTATAAAAGCTGCCTCGTGTGATAACAAAAACAGTTTTGTGTGTAGTTCATATAAATTCACAGGACAGTGTTTTTTTGGTCAACATGTGCAAAATTGTAGGGCAGAGCAACCAATAGCATGAATCTTGATTTCCCTGCCACAAAACAATGCATATTAATCAACAGTTGTTCTACAGATTGTTTTTCCTTTTTTTTTAACATTTTGTTATTCTCTTGACTTCGCATGCCAGAATGATTCATTCTTGTGATGCTCATCGGGTTTTTGCTTAATGTAGTTGCCTCCTCCCACATTTCCAAATGTCGCCTCTATTTACCTCGTATTTGAAGGAGTTGTTAGTGTAGGAAGGACTCTCCACCGTATGTTCATTATTTACTCATAACACACAGTAACCGTCGTGAACAACGTCAAGATCAGCATATTAACTGGCAATATATTTCCACCAACAACAAAAGTGTGGCTAAACCTGAACCAGTGCTGACTCTTGCTGTGAACTTTCAGACAATAAAAACACACTTTACTAATAACCATGATTCCTTAACCAAAGTCCTTACATTCAAAACAGCACTGGACAATGAGCAGCCAGCAGAGTGCCAAAGGATATGCTACCTCATCCGGTCAGTCTAACATGCTGACACATTTTCATGGTCTGTCGTTATTTGTGTTTTTTCTGATCAGTCACATGGTATTTTTTCTCTGACCTCCAGGCATTGGATCCAGGAATTCTGGATGATGTTCCGGTTGCACCACAGCTTGTCAGACAGCCTGGACCAGTTCCGGGAGCTGATCAGAGAACAGGGACAGGAGCATCTCTGCTCTCTCCTAGAGACCAAATGGATGTAAGTGTTAATCTGTGACCAGCTGGCAACTGAGACATGAGGCCTACACGACTTTCGCTTGTTTCAACAGTCCTGAAATCAATCACGATCGGGAATACAGACTTTGAATTGTGAACAGTTTAACTTTGAGACTGTTGAATCAAAGGTTTCCATCACTTTGTTTGACATCTCATATATATTTATATACTGTATTTGGGTCTCCTAAATTGTTACTATATGTAACATTTAAATACACAATATTCAGATTGGGGCTGCTTCCAACCATTATTTTACATTGTAGTTTAATCTGCTCGTTATTTTCTCTGTCTGTACTGATATACACAACAATGTCTCAAACTGTAATTTTCACATTATGGAATCCTTGCAGCCTTTGATTGTAGATGTGGTCATGGTGTGTTCCAGAAATGAACGGGACTGGTCGTGGAAGGCCAGCCAGAAGATCAAAGCTAACTGCAGTAAAAAGAGGAAGGTTTCCCTTCTTTTTGATCACCTGGAGCCCATTGAGCTGGCCGAGCATCTCACCTACCTAGAGTTTAAATCTTTTTGCAGGATATCAGTGAGTATACACACTAATGACAACTCAAAGGAAAACATTTTGAAATTTCCTTCTCACGGGAAATGCCTTGCAGTTTCCGTGTAGCAGTTTATTCATGTCTCTCTATGTTCTCTCTGTCAGTTTGCAGACTATCAGAATTACATTCGCAGCTGCTGCATGAAGGACATCCCCGTGATGGAACGTTCCATTTCCCTGTGCAATGGTATCTCCCAGTGGGTTCAGCTGATGGTGCTGAGCCGGCCGACTGCTCAGCTGAGAGCTGAGGTTTTCACCAAGTTTATCCACGTTGCACAGGTAGTGGTTAAACCAGCCCCTCACTATTCGATTTCTGCTCTTACGATTCCTGCTTTCCTCGCTGAGCAAAAAAAAAGTGTTTGACACTTTCCTCTGTGCTTGCATGTACGTGCTATTGTTCACACACATTACCTGACTAATGACAGTCTATTGTTACACTTTAGACACTATACACTATGGATGCTGCATAATTGGTAGTTGCATAATGCATATTCACAGAGAGCTCTTAATGATTCTCAAGAGCTCTGCTGCAGGCTTTTAACATATCCAAAGATTTTACCAATAGAAAAGTATTAACTGAATGCAAGCTAATGGAGTCGTCGAGTAGAACACACTTACACATTGAGGAGTTTGTGGAAGTGGAAACAAGAGACCCATGAGTGTAGCTGCTGATCAGACCCTGTCTGCTAAAACCACTTCAATGTGAAGCTGCATGCAACTGGGTGTGAAGGTGAAGGAGCTGGCTTCAGGGCGCCGCCATGCAGGCTTTTATTCTGGAGGGCCTCTTGCACTGTAACACTGATGCACCAGACTGCTGCTGCTGCTCACTGCTGTCGAACCTCAAATCCCACGGGTGTGGGAACGAATTTCACACCATAATGCTAAAGTGACAGCACGAATTACAGAGCTGAGAAGAGAGGGGAAAGTACTTCCAAAAGGAGAGTGAGATATCAGCAGTAAGCAAAGCCAACAATGTAAGTGGCTTACGTAATGGCAGTGTTGTGAATTATATAACCAGGGATACCTGGAACAAGTTTAATTGTGCGTGTTTATATGCGTGTGCGTGGATGGACTGACGTGTGTGTTTTTATGTGTACATCCACCAGAGTCTACACCTTATGCACAACTACAACACACTAATGGCAGTGGTAGGAGGCCTTTGTCACAGCTCGATCTCCAGACTGAAAGACACCACATCGCACGTACCTAATGAGGTCACCAAGGTAAAGGACAACTAAACACCAATGAAGAGGATTTTTTAAAGCAGTGGATCAAAACACGTTCTCATATTATTCATTACCGAAAAAATTCAATTCACTCCCTAGGTACTGAACGAGATGACGGACCTGCTGTCCTCATGCAGAAACTATGACAATTATAGACAAGCATACAGCAGGTGTACAGGTTTCAAAATCCCCATCCTGGGCGTCCACCTCAAAGACCTGATCTCCGTCAATGAGGCCATGTCCGACTACGTGGAGGACAACAAGGTCAATGTCCAGAAGCTCCAGGCACTCTACAGCCACATCAACGAGCTGATCCAGCTCCAGCAGATCCCACCCAGGCTGGACGCTAACAAGGACCTGGTCCATCTGTTGACGGTAGTGCACCTGTTCTGTCTGTCTGACATTTGTTGTGCAGCTCCGTGTGAATTACTGCATTGTATTTGACGTAAGCACGGATGCAAATGAGTGTGTCACAGCATGAGGATTTTTCTGCATTTGTGTGGGTGCGATGTCTATGATCTATGAGTGTGTGGGTGACGAGCAGGCTGTGAATGACAGTGAGTCCAGATTTCTGTATTGTTGTGTTGGGTGCAGCACTTTAATCGTACTTGAAACGACAGAGTGACCATGAAGAGATAATAGTTAGCCCGTGACCCAAATTGGCCCTCATCAAAATATAACATTTCGAGGAGAAATCTAGAGATACAAAGAGCTCTTTCTCTTTCCGTTTACAGGCCATGTGCTGACATGTGTTCGCTCTTTCCCCTCACAGCTGTCCTTGGACCTTTACTACACCGAGGATGAGATCTATGAACTGTCCTACACCAGGGAACCCAAGAACTGCAAAGCACCTGTGAGTGATAGTCCGACATTTTGGAAAATACGTCTATTTGCTTTGCTGTCGACAGCTGGATAAGAAGACAATCATGTCAGGACAGTAAATATGAAGCTATACAGCCCGCAGCTGGTTAATATTAGCTTTTGTTATTATTATGTCTTTCAAAGCATTGCTCAACTTATTTTATTTGATCAATAGCTAGTTGTGTTGCTTCTGCTGCTGAAGTGTACTGTGCATGGATTTAGTACAATTGCCCAGATAATATTTTACATATCTATCTGCTTGGTTAGGCTTGTTTTTTTTAATGACTAAATAATTTTCTACCAGCCAGCCACCCCCTTTAGACCTCCAGTGGTTGTGGAGTGGGCCTCAGGAGTCGCTCCCAAACCCGACCCCCGAACCATCAGCAGACACGTGCAGAGGATGGTGGACGTGAGTGCTTCCCTTTTTTAAAATGTAGCCTCCACATAGCTACTGATTAAAACTGTCATACAGCAATAATATTTGTGTTCACTATTCTTGTGTACGCTGCCGTCATGACAGCCTGCTCTTGTAGCCATTAGTTCACCAGTAGTTGAGCAACAAGGTTTTTTTTTCCGTCTTGTCTTTCACAGTCCGTGTTTAAAAACTACGACCACGGCGAGAACGGCTTCATTTCTCAAGAGGACTTTGAGAACATCGCCGCTAGCTTTCCTTTTTCCTTCTGTGTCATGGACAAAGAGAAGTGAGTGCTTGGCAGGTCACACGCGCTCTTCGAAGCTCGTTTGTTTCTTCAGAGGAGAGGAAGCAAAGGTGGTATTTGTAGTGATGAGTGTAGCGACAGGAAACATAAAATAGCTGAAGAACTAACCATAACCCCACCACTAAAAATAAACACACTTTTTATTTCACACGCACGCCCAGTGCCTAAACATGAAAACCGTCACAGTTAATGTGACCATGTTTTCACATTGCACAATGACAATGTGGTATAGTGTGTTTAGCACAATTTTTCATGACATTGCATTATACTGCGTACATACCGTGTGTCTGTCCAGGGAAGGCCTCGTCAGCAGAGAGGAGATCACAGCCTATTTCATGCGGGCAAGTGTCATCTGCTCCAAACTGGGGCTTGGGTTTGTTCACAACTTCCAGGAGACAACTTACATGAAACCCACCTTCTGTGACAACTGCTCAGGATTTGTAAGTCGGCACACAAACTCAAGGATGAAGGCGTATGATGGAAATATGTTTTACCACTTTGTGTCTGTTGATAATCACTCATGTGAAGGGTTCCTTTTTCTTCATGTTCTCCATCACAGTTGTGGGGTGTCATCAAGCAAGGCTACAGATGCAAAGGTAATTATTGCACTCTACAGTATGTTGTGCAACTTAAGCATGTCTATCTTTTGCCAAATGTCAGGTGCACACAGTGTCTTGTTGGAGAGCAGGTAAAGTGAAGCTATCTTAGGAAGGTGTACTGTGGTTTTCTTTGATGCAAATTGCGAGCTAAACCGTGCAACACATCAAAAAAAGACAGAGTTTGCAGTCAGAACCACAATTTCCCCCCCTCCCCCGGCCTTCATGAGATATGAGAGCCATTTGTTTGCTAAACAGCAAGCATGCAAAGGTCTGACAGTTGCATTTGCAGAACCGATAGTGTTCAAACCAGAAGTTTGTTTGTCAAAGTTAGACCGTCTCTGGTTGCTGTTCTGACATCTGACAATCTTTTGGTGTGCACAGACTGTGGGATGAACTGCCACAAGCTGTGCAAGGACCAGGTGCCGTTTGAGTGCAAGAAGAACACCAGAGCGGCCAACGCCACTGACAGTCCGACTCCGACACCAAGCTCCACGCCCGTCACCATGGGCAGCTCAGAGGGTGGGTTGAGGTGATGGGGTTCAGTCCCATTGTTACACACACACACACACACACACTCAGGCATCTAACATGTAGTTATCACTAAATCTCATGTGCCATCTGGTGGCTGAGAATTGTTACATGTACAATATTAAGTTTCATGTTAGTTTGCAGCAGCTATTACTAAACAACTCTCGAGCGTGAGGTGTTATGTCTCGGTGGTTTCCCTCCAGCCGATTCATTTACAGTAATTATGCAGCACCCACCTGCTGCAAGAAAGCTACTTTATTTAGACTAGAAGCACTTTCGATTTTACTTAATATGGATTAACACATCAAGAAACGTGTTAAAAACACTGGGCCTGTATCAAAAATGTGTTATTTATAGATACGTCTTTATGACTTGCTATTTTGTCATATGGTTTATTTGGCTGGTGTTTTAAAACATACATGAGTGAGTCATTTTGTTTTGTTGTCACCTATTGCTTAGATATAGTGAACTAATTTTACATACAGATTAAAAATATAACTACTTGATGTCCCACTCTCCAGGTTCAGAGGAATGTCCCTTCCCCTATCCACCAGACGACAGCAGAGAATGGAGCCCCGACTCCCCAGTCACCTCCAGTTTGAGGCCCCAGAAGGTCCATAGTGGGACCCAGACAGAGGGACCCCAGTTATTCACCGCGGCCCCCGAAGCCGGTTGCCTGCAGCCTGCTCTGTTTGTACCAGCAACACCCATTCTCACCTCGTGCCCCAGCCCGGTGCCCCAGAGGAAACAGCGACACTGTGCCAAGTGGGAAAACAGAGCTTCTGTCGTGCAAAACCCCAGAGACCCAGACGAAGAGAGCAAACCCACCTATGAATCTCTGGAATCAGTGCGTGTCAAGACCATGTTTCCATTTTCCCCCTCTTAACTATTTTACAGTTGAATGCACCATAGCTTTGTCATACAAAAACTTCTGTCTTTCCTAGGACAACCAGCGGCTGCAGAAAACCAACGAGACACTACGTAGGAAGCTGAAGGAGACAGAGCGGGAGGTGGAGATCTTAAAGACACTGCTGAAGAGGCACGCTCTGCACTCTGTGGAGGAGGACTCTTCATCCTAGACTCGTGCATACAGTATGGTGAGCCTTCTCCAGGGAGACTGCTGCTGCCCCCTTATGGTTCAATATTTAACTTATTGGTCATGAACAGTGCAAGTAATCTATCAGTGTAATGAGACCCAGGCAAGTAGACATCAGGTGGTGTGAACTGGGATACAATGCAAATAGCCTAGTGTTTTAATGCTGTAATGGTTCACAGCCAGTAAGTGTGTCAACAGTAATGAGGGTAAGGATTTTTTTTAAAGTGTATGTATGGATTCCTTTACAGTACACTGTGCAGTGAAAAAAGTTTACCAATTTGATATGAACATAAAAAACACATCAAAGATACTTCACTGTATTAAGATGCTAAAAAGGCTGCAGTGTTATATTTAAAGAAGTGATCAAGAGGACAGTGTACAGTTTTACTGAAAAATGTCAACGAGCATTACTCCCATGTACTGCTGAACCTTTCGAGAAGTTGCAGCCGGAATGAAGTTTCCTGTTTTTAAAAGTATGTTTAAAAAAAAAAAAAACATTTAGGGAAGGAGTGAAGTATTTTATCGTAAAAAAAAATACGTCAGAATGTCTTTGATCAATTCTTGATCAATGAATGGCCTTAGATGTTTATGTTAAACATAAAATGGAAATCAGGGACCGTATTAAAGTGTATGCAGCTGAATATTTTTCAAAAACAAAACGTTTGTGGCATATATGGCAGGTAAGTTATTATTGTAATTGTTATTAGTAATAACAAGAGCCCACTGATAATAGCAGCAGAATATGTTCAGCAAAGTGAGAATGGCCTCAGATGTACAGAACCCCCGCAGATGTTTTTCACTGCGTCCGCTGATATTTATTGTCTGAAACACTACACGGTGATTTTAAAGATCATTTTGTACAGCGTGCTGGTACTTTCAGTGAATTATTTATGCTTGTGTTTGTTGGCATCATATTGATACTTTTTTATTTTTAACGTGCAGCCATGTCATTTAACTACCGAGTGATCCACTGTAGCAGTGTTGTACTATGAATGAGAGTCGAGCTAGATGTGTTTGTACTATGTATAATGTACTGTAAATACAAAAATATACATGGTGTTGTCTCAGACATAGGTCCATCCCCTCTCTCAGTATTGTTCTCTTATTATCATAATAAACCGTGCATAAAAAAAACGTTGCCTGTGCTGCTCCACTTGACCACTGGGGGTCACTAAAGCCTCATACTCTTTCATCAACTTCCTACTCATGATTATTTGACTTTCAGTTTTCAGATTCCCCAGAGCCCAACTATAAATGCTGCACTCTAATTAGCTATCCGTGCGTGAGACTGTTCCTGTCAAATTAGGGAGCAGAAGACGATCACAGTCCGACTCGTTGTGGTTAACTTTAAATTAGCGAAAACTTTTAATGTAAAGGTTGTTGTTTTGGTTTTTTTACTTGAAAAATGTAATGAAAAACTGAGTTTCTGAGGGGAAAAGGTTTTTAAGTATCTACAAAATGGATGGGTGCACTTGTGAGACGTAAACCTTTCCAGACAGGCAGTGTCACCCTGTTGCCAGTCTGCCCTGTCCCTTGGGCTTTGCTGCTCGTAATGAGTCAGACTCCGCAGTTAATGTTGGTCGATAATGAGAAGGAAACTGTCGGCAGCTGGAGGAGCACAAATTCACACTGTGTAACCCCATCCTTCAGATTCCTTACATTTCTTTAAGCCGTACCAGGTGCTTTCACACTGCTGTTCTTGGTGCTGTGATTCAGCGTGCACATTTCTGTAGAGGCACAATATCCTTTGACTCAAAGGATATTGTGCCTCTTCAATTGCTCGCGGCCCTAATGACTTGTGCCTTACATTGGCTGGGCAGTGAGCAGAGACCTGGTCTCTGAGGCATAGCAGCAGTTCCCAAGCCAAGCCCCGGTGACAGCTAATTTACTTCTATTTGAATGTGACACCCAGCTGCGGGGGGTAACACCACAAGCCTACCAGGCTTTGTGCACACAATAATGCTGAAAAATTTCCAATATCATGGCTGGAGGAGGGAAAGTGATAGAGAGAACATCTGTTAGACTCAAGGGACGAAGCCCCAGCAAAGCCCCCCCCCCCCCCCCCCTCTACCACAGCTGTACCCCAAGCTCGAGAGGACGAATTTATTTACCTTGACATATAAAAGCAGTCCGCACAGAGATAAATATAATCAGCCTGAAATCCATTTAGAAACCCAAGAGAGAAAGTAAACATAATTAATTGCAGTGCGTTTAAGCCTGAAGGAGATTCCAAGACACATGTAGGTTAACCGGTGCGGTGCATAACTCGGCAATCCATATACACTGAGAGCAAAATATGACACTTCAAAAGTCAGTCTAATTACAGTGGGCCGACAGAGATGATTTATCACCCAGACATCAGTGCACCATGGGGGAATAGGGCCATTGTGAGATACCCATATTTAACAAAAATCTGCTAAGTCTAATGAACACACTCCTGAACTAATTACGGAAAGATGCGGAGCATCCCATTATGTCCCCCTGAAAGCAGAGTGTAGGACACACATTACAGAACACAATACATTACACACGGTGATGCTGATTGCAAACACGAGAGGAGAAGAGCTACAACCGCACTGCCTGCAGGATACGGAGACGGCACACTAATTCCCTCGATTATTAAACTGAGTTCATTAGGTTCTAGTGAGGACCAAAGGACCTCGGTGGAGGGAGCAGATAAACGGAGGCGAGGAGGCAAAAGAGGAGAAGTCGCATCCCGAGGAACTCTTCGGGAAGGGGCTTGATAGTCGTGCGAAGTTGTGGTGAAATTTTGAATTAACCTCGATGGTTGGCAGAGGAGTGCAACACAAGAAGGGGCTGTGCGGGAGAACAACGCTGCTCAGCTGTGGCCCCCTTTTTGGCCTTTAAAAGCAGAAGTGGACAACGTTTTGTTGTCATCCTCACCTTCACCATGTCTCTTGGCCACTGGGACGCGGATTCCGGGGGGGGGGGGGGGGGGGGGGGGAGAGAATTATTATTCGATTTACGGCACAAAGGAACTGCGTCACCCATTGCGTAACCAAAACAAGGCGGAGAATAGCTTTCCCTGGGTACCTATCCCCCAGTTATCAAAATGGCAGACAGTGGGACAGTGAAGATGAGGAAAAACAACTCAACCTTGAGAGAGTTCCAGGACTTTCAAAAACAACATGGAGTTTGCCGTCTTTGCACAAGATCAGTAAGTAACACAACCAGCCTACTTATTAATGCCACTGGACGTTCGAATCAAGGTTATTTGTTCAAATTTTTTACGGTTGTTTTCTGCTTTGGACCATAGACAGACCGATTCTAACGATGCTGCTCGTCAATGATCAGAGCCAGAAAACAGCGGTTCAGTGCAAGGCCTGTCACGATAATTACGCTATCGACTTATCGTAGGATACATGAATATGAACTCAATCATTTTTGTTGACCTCAGTAACAGCCACCTGCCTGTTTGTTGACCTGTCCTCTCATCTGTTCTCGTCGTATGATTAATCAATCACTGGTTTGGTCTATAAAATGTCAGACAATATGGATTTCTTAGTATTTTTCTAAAAAAGGCACCATGTCTTCAAATTGCTTGTTTTGTCTGAGGCCTAAACGCAAAGTGTTAAGCTCACGGCTCACATGATTCAGTATTAAAAGTGATCTTAAAATGACGATAATATTGTTTACCCCAATTATTTCTGGGACAATATATCGTGCAACAAAAGGTAGTCCTACTACAGTGTACATACTTCTGTCTTCCTTACCGGCGTCTTGCTACTGCAGCGTCTTTACGACAGTGACCAAACAATAATGCCGCCTGGAACCGCCAGGAGCACGGACGTTGTTCTGTTGCTTCTTTTAAAAAATCATGTAGCTTTAGCTTCATAACACAGACTAAATCCACGTCCAGGTAAACGCAGGATAGAGAGAGAAGAGGCAAAACCCGACGCTCGTAGAAGGTGGAGGAATTTCGTTGTCAACATTGACGACTGATGAAAGTATCCAACAAATAAACATCAATTTACATATTTGCGGCTCTGAACTCCTCAGAATAAAACTGTGAAACACATAAAGCAGTTTATAGGTACAGAAATTCATATCCTGGCAGTATCCAAAGAAGAGACTTCATCACTTCTCTTGTTGGCGTATTAAACAATGCTTCATTTCTTCTTCTGTAGTAATGTCTCACTAGGTTTGGAACAAGCATACACTGTAGTTAAAAGCATAACACAAGTGCTTGTGTGTCGTAATAATATAATATAATACTATATAATAATACAAATTAGGAGAGGGGAAATACGGTACAGTGTGCAGATACATGTTGTTTTGGTAATGTGAGATTTATGTTAATACACAATTCACCAGTGCTGCTGCCAGAATGATTTATGATTGATTTGCATTTCCCTGTTATTGCTCCTCAAGGTGAACTCTGGTGCAACGTGATAGTGGAACGACGAAGACCGATGCTAATTGTTTCATGAAATAATTGCTGTGTGTTGGATCGCGTTTGAGTTGTGCCGGAGATATTTCAGAATGTCTGCATCTGGCTTCACGTCTTATGCCGAATTTGTAGTAGCCAAGAAGTTGTACATCATGAAGCTGCATGCCAAGAACTGAAGGCCGCGTGGTATCCAACGGAACAAATACTGCAAAGACAGATTGCAGCGGAGGATGTATTGATGAAATAAAAAGAAAAAAAGGGAAGCAGGCTGGTGGTGGGGGATAAAAATGGAGGGACAAGAGTTGAGAGAAGAGCGGATGCTGCAGCGTCGGAGCAGCCCGAGCTCCTTGGACTCTGAGCAGAACCCTCTGAAACAACACATTGGCAAGACCAAGGAAAGTTGAAGCACAGCACCGCCGCAGCAAAGGGACAGATATAGAGTGAGAGGAGGAGGCAGTGGTGGGAGGAGAGTGAGCTTCCCCTCGACGAGAATTCTGTACGAAGGTGGGCAACATCGAGCAAACCATGCACTCGACTCAGAGGCGGTCTGTATCTGAACCATCGAAACTCCACATCTCCTTCTGTTTCCACTGAGCGGTGGGACTCAGTTGGACTCCCCCGACTGCCTGGTGGGAACCACAGTCTGCTGCGAACAGCGCGGGAACACAAAAATAGAATCAGACATGTCCACACTTGTGTACCTGTTCCGCAGCATCCCAAATCAAAGACCTGATGTACTACTGGAGCTTTAAAGCTTGTGATCCTATGACTTGTAACACATCCCTGCCGTGGCTAAAAACCTGCATTACAATAAACGTATGTGCAAGCCTATAGATTTTGTGTTTCATTTATTGCCAAGTTATACACCGTAAAATAGAAGAGAGATCATCAACTTTAAATGAATTTCTCTTCTCATAATCTTCATGTGCTAGAAGGACATTATTGTTTTCCTTGAGGCAAGACCTCTACAGCTGCTGCACCCCATTTGCATATATCCAGCCTGTAGACAGTGTGTTTGCACAGTGTATCTGCAAACAATCACAGATTCGCTCCAGTATGTGCGTTCCAGCAGGAGCTGACTCACTGTGGATTTCATAGAAGCAGACCGAAAATAAAAAAAGCTGTGAGGATGAATTTAATAACCGCAGCAGCGGTCTTTACTTTGTGCTCAGTGTAATGGCACATGAAATGAATCATCTGCAATGAGTGCTGCATGTCCACTGACTGCATCCCTACAAAGAGTGAAAACATTAATCGGATTTAACATGATACTTTTGTTGAAGGGATATTCACTGGCGCCACCTTGCATATCATAATCAGTTATGTCTCCCTGCTGGATTCATTTTCTAATTAGGCTGTGGTTTGGAGTGGGCCAATATTTTCCAGGCGTTTGATTTAACATTTCAACCCGGGGAACCTCGCTGCCGTTGGTATTCACCTCAGCACGCGGCGCGTTAATGCTGCAATCAAACCGAATCATGCTCAAATTTCAGGGACCACAGCTTTTGCAACGCCGTCGCCGTGCTGGGGTTGTGATAATTTATTAAATGGAGCTGCAGTGTATAATGATAAGTTTTTCACTGTAGCAAACAAAAACTTAAAAACACAGGGAGTCCGTTTACTCACACCGTCAGTCTCGCAACTCTGCATCATGGCTGGATGAAAGTTTAATGGAGGCCAGCAGGTTGCGGCCTCTAGTTGCTGTCGGTGGAGCACCTTCTTCTGCTGCTGCCTCCACTCCCCCTAACTGTGAGCACATGTCCTGGCGGACCGACAGCACAGTCTATTCGCCAAGGTTCCTGCAGGATACAGTGACATATGTACCCTGCGCATCATAACGCCACGAAACCATTGATATCACCTACTGCTCAGAGAGCGATGCATCACTTAAAGGTCAGAAGTAGGGATGGTTCCATCATTCCTTTGCCTTGTCTACTCTGTATTCTCTTTGAAGGTCACATCCCGGGATAAAAAGTGGAACGGAGAAGCTGGAGCTGCACAGTCGCTGCACGGCCAAAGAAACCGACTGTGATCCAACACTATTTCTGTTTAAAAAAAATATTAAAAAATCTGGTTTTATTTCACTGCGTGGCCTTGGAAGAGCAGGTAAGGCAAACAGAGGGACACCTGTTTACAAGAAAATGATGAAAAACGAGCCCACGAGGTATTTAGTGTTTGCTGATTGGTACTGAATTCTACTAGTGAGAGATTCCTCCAGTCTCACCATGTGGAACTACACCGTGAGTTCTATCTTATTTAACCAGTCAGAGAAATAATTCATCATTTTCTGAAAAAACACTCACGAAAGAACTTCACGTTCTTGCCAACACTCGTAGAAGTTAGATGTCAGTCTTACGTGTACATGTCTTTATCTGTGCCTTAAATATCAAGATGAAACTAATGGACAGTTAAGCTTAAAGCAAGAAAATGTCTTAGTTTTTTTGTTTTTTTTTTTACTAATCACAACTTCAAAATCATTTCGATGGTACACAAACTCACAATGAGGGGAATGGTGTCTCTGTCATTGCCACAGCGCTCATGGGGAGCCAGGTATTGCACTACGCAACTCTGGTTTACAATGCAGGAACACGTTCAACAACCAGAGTCCACAACTTAAACGTCCATACATGGAAGTGGTATCGATCTTCTCATTTACTGTAGATGTGATTAAGAAAGGGGGAGAAAAGCATCAAAAACGAAAAATTCTAATAGACACGGGACATTTGAGTCGTAAATGCTTTGAATTAACAGTATCGCACTGTGTGACCCCCGGCTCATTTTAAAAACCGCCCTCCGACCTTTATTTTTGACTGTAATCATCAAGGATCACCTTGCTGATCCCCCCGGAGTCAGCGGTGCGATGGGTGCAAGTTAATTAGGGTCAACTTGGTGAGAAATGAAACACATCACACACATCTCCCCACCATCTGTCAGCAGCCAGACCACAGGGAGCGGCCAACTGTTCAGATTAATGTGATCTGATGTTTTCGTCCCTGCAGGCATCCCCGGAGTGACCATTAGCGCTGTAGCCAGTTTATTTGTACCCGAATAGTGGCAACTGGAAGATGGTCCTTCTTTTTATTATATTAAAAAATATAAAAAATTTGTATATATCTGGAGCAGATTTGATCAACGGGCAAATTGAGAGACGTACCTGTGGTGCTCATCAGTCATTTATGTGAAAGTGCTGCAGCGAGGCAGTGGAGGCACAGAGTCAGGGGAGCCGCTCACGAGGTCTGATCTTTCAGTCGACCCACGCGGCCCAGAAACGGGGCTGTTCCCTGGCCTTCCTTGTGCCTCGCTGACTGCATTAGCAGATAAAGCGCACCGATAATGTGATTCGACAGCTCAGACGTGTGCGGCCGCTGCTCTTCATTTATACATGGCGCCGCCCGGGAACCCGTCTCCTGGCATGTCAGAAAACCTCACACTCCCGGTGGAACCAGCGAATGGCGTAATACTGGAGAAATCAAGATATGCTGGTGTACAGCGAAGAGCGCACTTATCTCCAAGTGTACATTTCCATCTGCTGTTCTTGCTGTTGTTGTTGTTGCTTGGTGAAATTTTCATCAGCACGCCACACAAATCTGCATATAGGATGTCTTGGCAGTGTTGCAATTAGTCGCAAGAGTTTCTAACATATAACATTGTGGTGGGGAGTGGACAGGGAGGGAGGAAATAACAGACATAATGAGCAAAAATAAGGTCACAACAAAGCCGCCTCGGTTCAGAGTTTCATCGGAGGAATTCTACAGCCGACATTACACACTCACTTTCAAATTCCATCAGTGTATAATAAGTGTATAGAGAGATATTCTTGCTTTTTCCAACCAATTTTTGAAACTGCTACCCCTTTGTTTTAATGGCTCATCTTGTATTGTTAGTCCAAGATCAGGTTTTGTTTGCTTAGTGGTGCAAAACACAAATATGGACTCTTTGTAGACATCCAGCAAAATATCAATCGCCGTCATATGTACTGGGTAAGAGCATACATTTCTTAACTTGCTAATTTTTTTTTGCTATATTGCATCTTGTTTTACCAAAAAAATTTAACAAATTATCAAGAATCAAATACCTAAATATGTCTCCTCCACACACGGCCATACATGGCCCTCTCTGTGATTTCCTGTTTCCTCACATACTTCTTCACAACTTGGCAAGTGAGCCTGCCGAGAAAGGAACCTTTACATGGAACCACGCCATTTAGTAGCTTTACTTTTAATATTAGCTCTCTGCTGCGCAGCTTTATTGCTTCAAATCTGGATGTATGCCCACACCATCTGTACCGCATACCGTGTCTCCAGAAAATGCAATTCCTGGAGCGTCTAATGAATTAGCTGTGCGAACTCGGATAACCTGTGCAGGTTCACCCTCTCTGTTCCCTTTATCCATACTTGGTAACCATGGTTACCTCAAGCGTCACTTTGTCAACCTATTTTAAGAAACTGTCATCGCTCATATGCTGTATATAGAATAACACACACACACACACACACACACACACACACACACACACACACACACACACACACACACACACACACACACACACACACACACACACACACACACACACACACACACACACACACACACACACACACACACACACACACATTGTAGGAAGCTGCTCTGTTATGTTGATACCCCCGGTTACATAATGTTTAACTGGTGTTAATCTCCTCATAGTACAGGCGGTTTAAAGCCGCATCAGGCCCACGATGTGTTGACAGTACAAGTCATCTGTACAGACAAAAAATGAAGTCAAGGATTAATTCCTATAAACTCATTTTTACCACCTTGCATAAATAACTGAACTAAAACTAATACTGAACTAATGCTTTTTTGTTATATGTTGTATACTGTTTGTGTATCTGCATATTTTGTGTGTATATATCTACAGCTATATTCAGGAATGCATGTTTATATGTGTATATTTATACATGTATGTTTTATACCATCTATCTATCCATCTAGCTAGCTTTATGTGGATGGAATGTTAGTGTATAGGTCCAGGAGAGTGTTTTGAGCTAAATGACTCAATAACTGTTGGATTCCTGCCACTAGCAGGTCAGGAAATTTAAATGTCCAGTGAAATATCTTAGTTGCATTTACTGGACGGATGGGCCCTGATTTACAGATAATGAAGCGTAATTACCTTGGTGATCACTTTGCCTCTATCACCACTCTGTGTGCTTGTCAACTGAGGCTTTAAGTGAATTGTCTCAGCAACTATTTGATAGATTGCAATTAAATTTGGCAAAGACATGCATGTCCCCACTCCTCAAGAGACAATTTAATAACATTAACATAACAGTGATTGCTTAACTTTTTTTCCAAAATTCTTTTTTGTTACTTGAGTCAAAATTAGAACAATTAAAAGATTGATGACGTCACCATCAGCCTCAACGGTACTTTGTGTTTAGTGCTACTAGCAAATGTGAGCATGTGTGGTAAACATTACACCTGAAGCAGCCTGTGGACATTAGTATTTAGTTCAAATAAGTACAGCTACACACTAGCAAGGTTATAGTATCTTGTTTAAAGTCAATATGAAATTGTTGAATAATAAGCCATATAATTTAAGATGCAGTACAACTTGTTATTTTGAGCCGGAGCAGTCTTGGCTCTAATGAAGGGAAGTACTTGGCTTGTTCAGTTATTAATTTCAAAAAAAAAAATTGGTACGTATATCATATTGGTTTTCATATTGCTTGCTTGCAAAGTGCATATCTACACAGAACTTTTTTCACTTACAATTCAAAGTGCCATAGTAAAAAAAGAAAAGAAAGCATGTCCACCTCTGACGCTGTGTCAAGCGGGAAATAGGTCATTATGAAATGAATGAGAGATTAAAAAGGACCTGATTAAATCTCCATCTGAGCCATCACTCAACATAATGAGCACTTCAATAAAACATGGATATGCCAATAAAATATGTATACTTCCGGCAGTCCCCAGCGTTACACTGACTCAACTTTAGTGTCCAGCACCTCAGTTTACCATGAATCTTATGAATCTTTTAAGTTAACGCATATAGACCAATGGGGTGCGTTCAATCACATGCAAGTTTATAATTCAGACGGAGAGGGAACAAACTAAAAAAAGCAACACCTCCTCTGTGGCTTAGCAAACTCCGATTGGTCCAAATGTTCTCATTGCGTCCCGCTGCAGATAGCCTCCGTTCCACTCCTGATGACGACAATAAACAGCTGACACGGTGACAGTGCCTGTGACAATTCCAGCCGTGAATTGGGGGGGGGACTCCACATATACTGCATTTCAGATGAATTATGCATAGTCTGGCATTTATTATTCAGCCTAACAAGGGAAAGCAATGTCAATTATAGTGCAGACATGTTGCCGCCAAGTATCATCCAGAATCAGATCATCTCATACAGAAGCTCTCACAATGCTCGTGCACATTTTCTCACATGGTGTCATTCTCAGCAACTGTGTCGATGTTATTTTGATTTTAGTGTCTTGTGTCATTGCTTTGCATTTTCCAAAGATATTGTTTCTCTAATGTGAAGAGAACATGAGAATATTCCTGAGGCATCACGAGAGAACATGACGTAGGTGTGGAAAAATATCAGCTACTTCTTCTCCTGCTGCATTGCTTCTCAGAGGATTACTCTATTGCAGCAGACAGCTGTCTAGGGATAGATGACCAAACTAATATGGCGGAGCAGACCAGTCGTTTCAAAGAGCTTTGGACCAACGAGCACTCGATGGATGAGCAGTTACAGAAATTCATCTCTCTTCATCTCGGATCCCGATGATTACTCCTCTCCCAGGGGTTAAACGTGTGAGCATTGATTCTCGTAAAAAGGCGGGCCGAGTCAACAAGTATCCTGTGGTGCAGTTGTGTGCTGCCATTGACACAGAAACAATCAAGCGGCAGAGCATCATAGATTTTGTGGCGGGCTGTAATTATGGTCCTCCGCCGTGGAAACGAGCCTCGCATCTCCTGTGGGTCCATTAGAGGCTTTTGAAAAGGAGAGGTGAGATGGCACGGACAAAGAAGTAGTCCTCCCTGACCTGCTGACTCCCAGAGGAATTGCAGGGTCTCTTCCATTGTGTACCAGTCACAACTACAGCCGTGGTGACAGTGTGCACGGAAAATAGCTTTTTAAATAGGGGCACCAACGGCAGCCTGCCACGGCTCTGATGATAAACCCACCTGAAATTACAGCTCAGAGAGGAACATTAAAGGAAAACATCAGGGAACATGAAGCCATTTGAGTCAAATCAGAGGAGGTGGGCAAAGAGAAGTTTTGCGGCGCATTCATAATGCAAGCCTCATCAAGTGAAATAATTAGTTTTACAGTTTTCACACTTTGCCAGAATATGTTTCTCAAACATCACATTGAAGAGGATTACACAATCTACTGCAATCTGTACATCAGCGCTTCAGGATCTTTTTTTTTGTTCACACCGACCAAATTATTATTATTTTTTTTTGCATGAGAGAAACTGTACTGCACTGATAAAGTATTTCTAGGACGGCCTTATTTCCACAGCTGCTGAATGCACAAAGGCATTATACTTTCATAAATAAACCACAGTCTTTATCAGGGGTTCCCAAGCGCCAGCACTGCAATAGGACTGCGGAGCTTAGCTTGTTAATAAGGAGCACTCTTCAGCAGAAAATGTTTCCACTGTGTTTCAACTTTTCAAATCGACTTCATTTAAGTCATGTTGTCCTCAAACCTGGCCAAACGGAGGTGGCAAATGTGTCGGCAAACAGCAGCCTATTTACATTTACAACGACATCATCTTATTTTAGAGCCTGCAACTGCATTATTTACCGTTTTCAGCCTTGTTTTGGTCTCCACCAACTCCCCTCTGCTGGAGGATTCAGCAACTAACGGAATCCGCTCCCTGCTGTGACACAAAATGGATTCATGAACCAAGGTGACGTAAAACGGTTAAGTCGCACGTTGTAAAATAAAAAAAACAGCTTACGGTCGATTAATCTCTCTGCGGTGCTGCATTGGTTTGTTACTACAAACGACTGCTTTTGAATTAAACAGTAACCTCATTTATTGGAATTATAAAAAAATTTAAAAAAGAAAACTGCTCTAATAGATTGGGGAGAATATTTGTGCAGCAGAGTGCACCCTGTAACAGGCTCTTGCTTTTGTTGGCGTGCGGGTCATTGGCTTGGAGTTGGTGGGAGGGCGCGCGGTGACAGGTGCAGACACCAGGTAACTGACATGATGCAAAGAGACGGGGCGGATGAGTCACCCTGGCCCTCTGCGAGCTCCCTTGCTTAACCTGCAGCGGCTCCATATAACTATTACCTATTTATAACCCTTCCACAGCGTCCCACAACCCCTGACAGACGGGGGAATTCTGGCTTCGTCGGAGCCCTGTTTTTTGCTCTGAAGCATATTGGAGACACAGCGCTAACTACTCGTCTGTTTATGGTTTAATGTGAATTCACAAAGTGCAAAGCTCCAGCATATGCACGCTGGTCCTGCGACACGTCAGGAACAGCGGCTCTGGCGAGGCTGAGAACTTAATTGTTAATTCGTCTTAGTGGACTTGATGAGCTCGACTGTGAATTAATGCATATCCCTGCAAAGTCATACGGCCAACTGTCACGCCTGGCTGACTCATCTCCTGGTATACCTGCAAACACACTCCACAGGATTAACAGCATGCTGTTCGTTAGGACTAATAATCTTTCAAACGGTAATCCTCTGAGGTATTATGCCATTAGAAATCTTTAATCCCCTTAAAGAGGGACACAGTGTCATTATCAAATCAAAACTACAAATCAATAATGCAAACAATGTACAAAGCTAATATGTGTTTTTTCTTTTTTCCTTTTGTTTTTACAGCGAAGACTTCTGGAACAGCATCACTGCATTAGAGGGAATCCATCATATTAATGATCCCGAGGTCACTTCATTATTCACAGAGAAGCCGCTCAGCCGTCCAAATAAATTATCATTGGTCTTCCATTAATGGAAGTTTTCAAATCTTGCCACGGAGGATGCCATTAATCTGCACCCAGCTTCTCTCTGGAGTGGAACGGTCGGCCACTGTACCACTGCCAGCAATCTGTGAAGATGAGAAACTCCCCACCGTCCTCAGTCACTTTCCCACTGTGGGAGGAAGTCCAATTATGATTGACGTTAACTACTGCGGCTCCAGGCTGGATCTCTCCCAGGACGCACACTTTGCATTTTTCTTTTTTTAATGCACCGCTCAATGGGAATGTGTGCTTACAAGAAAGAGCTACGGAGTGATACTTTTGTGGATACTTTTGTGGATGACGAAGTCCGACCCTTTCCCCTCCTGATGGAGCACTTTCAACTAATTTGACACATATCGCATTTGTGTGTTAGATAATTGCAAAGCCAAAAGCCTCCGCCGGTCCCCCGGGACTCCCCACACATCCATTCCCCCTGCACCGGTGCACAGACGTGGGCCAGCTTCCAGACACATAATGTTAATATTCTGATTGACCGTTTGTAGAAGGACGTTGAAAAGTCACATACTGTACAACTTTTGAACGCTTTAATGAAATTGCTTGCTGGCGTTCAGCGACTATTATGTTTTTTCATTATGACAATCCACTGTGAGGGTCAAACTCATTTTCATTTTCTATGGATGTAAGGGCTGGGAATTCATCTCATTTAATGTTCTACAATGCCTGACTTTACCATCAGACCTTAGCAAATAAACTAAGGTGGAGTTCTGTCAGAAATGTATTCCGTGGGAGTCTGATCCCTGCACTTTGTGGTAAACAAACTGAGCTTTATGAAACAGCTTCTGTTGTGCTCGTGGGCTCTTAAGCTCAATTTGCTCCTATGAGAGAAATAGCCACTGCCTGAAGGTGGATAACAGCTGGATATGTCCCCCCCCCCCCACACACACACCACGTACCCACTATCTTATTCATCGCCACATCTAATTTACATGCTTTCACTCTCTGTGCCCATTACAGCACATGGTGCCGTCGTCCTCCTCCTTGTGCCCTGAGCCAGGAGGTGAGTGTGGGGCGGTATTTGGATGTGGAGTTTTTCAGTTGGAGGCTTGCAGGGCGCCCTCGGGTCTGGAAGCAGCTCTGGCCAAAACTTTTTTCCCATATGCCAAGTGTCCTCCTGCTCCTGCACCTGAACCTGGCGCCGCAGGGAAACGAAGCCCCGCTGTTTTCTGCAAACTGACCTCTCCGGCCAAATAGATCTCACACAGCACCTGGTGTCTGTGATGAGCACCAGCAGCAGGGTTTTCAAACAGATTCAATGGTGTGTTTTCCCTCTTTTCCGTCAGTCCCCTGGGTTGTTTCAGCGGTCAGAGGTGCTCTGTTGGCGTACGCTGTGGCCAAGTGTTTAATCAAACAGGAAGTAATGCACAGAACGGCCGTGTGGGAAAAGCCGCTTAAATCCCCCCTTTTCTTGGTGAAAGCCGACTAGACCAGATGAAATTAAGTGGTTTGATACCTTCTCTGCCAATCGGATTAGGACAATTAATTCCCAAAAGTGTTTAAATGATTAAAGCTGGTTAATGGGCCTTTGGAAAGTTCAGTGTCATAGTTGGCCGCGATATCCACCAGGGCTGGGGGGAGGCCAGTGCAAGTGGTAAATGTAAAAGCATTTGCACTTTGTCAATCAGGAAAAGCTGCACATTCAGCTCAAATAGTCGTTTCTGTTTCTTGGAAGTACGACAGCCACGTGGAATACAAAATACTTGACAAATAGCGCATCTGCCGTGTAGTGACACGCTGCCTAAATATAGAGTAGAAAATGGAGCAGAAGAAAAGGGAACATGAGGGGACCATAAATATTCACAGTCCATCCACAGACGGCTGGCAAAAGCACGGTCCAAGGAGAAATCTTCTCCTTTTATAACGTACTCTCACCCTGAGCTGCGCTGCTCCTGCCTCGGCTGGTAGATTTGGACGGTCCTGAGCCACTATGACACCGATCCTCGTTGGAAAATGTTACCCTGAACGCTGCTATGAAGGATGACGGAGCGAGAGAGAGAGAGGGGAAGAAAGAGGAGTAATGGATAAACGGTCACAGGGCCCCTCACCCCCGCCCGCTCTTCTAATACACTCGTCTCCTGAGGGAGTGGTATCCATCACGGGGACGGCCGGGCTGTTATGCTACGTCGACTCGTGCATGTGAACACAAGGTGACTCCGGAAGGGACACAGCTTGCGTGTGCCCAGTCTTTTAAATGCAGCCCCATGTTTCCCCCATAAAGTGTCCATCAGCACCTTAATGCATCTCCCACTGAAAGTGACGGAGCCCGGGCTCGCACATTATTAACTCCAGACATTTTTATGAGTCTGCGGAACGGAGTGCCCCCTCTGAATAAGATATTTTTCCAGAGCTCGCTGGCTGTTTATCCGTCTTGTGTTCTTTTTGGCACAGCGTCGCAGCCTCTGATAGGCAATGTTTTTCAGCGTGTTTTTACATGAGTCTCAACATCAGACTTGCATCTCTGTAAATATTGTACTTATGTCGTTATTATCCTCCAGTGGGATCAAAATAAATTGCTTGTAATTTCCCTTTGTGGAATCTATTATGGCACCCATTTGCCTGAACGGGAAAGACATCTATATTCATGTTATGTAAACAATGATAAATTGTGGCATGGAATCATAAGCAGCTTTGCGGAGCGGGATTAAAGGCACAGGCAAATTGGCAGGCTCATGATAAATGCATGGCATATCTCTAAAATATTAATCAAATATAAATGTGCAATGAATTTAATAGTGGCTTGTTCCTGTGCTATATTTGGAGCCAATTCAAAGGCACGAAGAAATGAAAAGTAAATCGGTACAATTTGCTGAAACAAACATCAAGAGCTGGAATCATGAGAAGAGCTTCGCCATGCGAAAAGGAGAGTTTTAAAATTAGGTTTTGGGGTTTTCTACACAGTTGGTGTGCGTTCTCTCGTTTGTGGAAGCAATGCGCAGGACACTAACTTCGGCACACAAATCCCAGGAGTCTGCAAAAGTGGGAACGACGCCTCGTGTGATCACATATTTCAGATGCAGCCGCCAGAAGCTGTTTCAGAGATGACTCTCCTGTGTGTGTGACGCGGTCCGACAACAGGCGCCGCCGGGGGTGCCAGCGCAGGAGACGCATGGGGCTGGAGGGAGACCCCCGCAGCCGCAGAGTCGAGAAGAGTTTGGAAAAGGCTCAATCCGTGCCGTCGCCGATGGAGTTCGCAGCGCGCCTCGCACAGCCAATCCGCGCGCGAGCTCGTCCGGAGCCCGAGCTCAGTGTGCCACTGTGCGTAAAATCTACCTGTCAGACGCAGCGGCGGTGCCACGGCGGCGCAGAGAGCCCGGCGAGCGAAGTCCATTCCTGCACACCCGGAATCAGCACCCTGTTCGACGGACAGCATATGTTGCGCGAAGGATGGCGTATCCCCCCCCCACCCCACCCCAAAACAACCTGGTAATGTGAAGTAAGAGAGGTGTGTCCGTCCGGCTCCGTCGACTCAGTTGCGACGAGGAACGATGCTGAACGAACCTGCTGGAGATTTTCAACCACAGGTAAGATGATTGTCGCATGTGTTTATCTGCGAGGATGAAAAATGTTCTTGGGCTGCTGTTGTAGAGTAGATATGAGACCTGTCCTTCCCGCATCAAATGCGTAAATGAAATGTTTGCCATTTTTGATGTGACATAAAAAGGAAAGAAAGATGTGATGTCATCAAAATAACGAACGCACGCATGCAAGAGAGTGAGATGGTAAAGTGTTGTGAACAGACCAGAACAGAGGAGGTGGGGACTGAGACAGAGGCTGCTCATCATGATCATCAATAATTGTGGAGTCTGAGCACACTCTCCGTCTCCCATGTGCCATAAGTGCACACCTTCTCATGTCAGATGAATTATTTCTGGTGGGTAGGACGAGGGTTTTTGTTGTCTAATGTAGTGTGTAATGGAATTCCCTGGAGAGTGGCTCAGCCTCATGGGGGCATGTGACAAAAAGGGACCGCTGGACACAGTGCTGGAGACTGTGTGTGTGTGTGTGTGTGTGTGTGTGTGTGTGTTTGTGTGTGTGTGCGTGTGCGTGTGTGCGTGTGAAAACCTCTGCATTTTCTATTATTGTATTTCCACCCTGTGGCCCACTCCCCCCCAACCTTTTTCACTACAAGACTTTGGATGAAAAAGCATGACATGGATTGATCAGCTAATTTCTGCTAAGTCCAAAATATTCGCAGGGCTGCTTCAAGTCTCATTCCCTCATTGGATATGCGATGAAATATTAATTTAACGATTTGGATCAGATTTCGGTGTAGATGTACAGCTGAATGGATGAGGTCTTTGTGGGCCAGGAGCCACTGACCGTTCGGCAAAATTGTGTTCGCTTTCTCATATCTGGACATGCTTGGATCCCTCAGCCTCTAATTGGTGCACTTGTTGCCTCAGCGACTGCTCCCCCTAACAGCATTACTGGGTTTCTCTACATAAAATACCAGTTTTATACCTGACCTTCCTCTTCTTTTGTCCCACACCCCAGTCGTGTTTGAAACCACCGAGGAGTCAAGGAGGCCAGTCCACAGACAAGTCAAAATGATCAGTATGCATTGTGAAATACAGAAGCACCTGCCACACTTTCCCTAGTTCTACCATATAGGCAGCTGTGACAAGTGGGAAATATTTTTATCTGCATGTTTATATGAATCTGTGGGTGTGTAAAGCAACAGCTGATCATACAGCAGATGGTGATTTTACTGCCCAGACTGCTGAGGGCTGGGAAGAGGAATGCTGATTGCAACGTTTCCTGCACCTGAATTCATTATTACTAAAAAAAAAAAACTTATGTTGGATCAGACTGGATCGCTACACAGCACCGAGATTTACTGTATTTTCCCGAAGTTTGTGCCTTGACTGTATTAGATTGTTGTTTCTGTCTCATACGGTTTTTATAATATTGTTCTTAACGTGTTTTTCCAGCTGCCGGACTGCAAAATCTTTCTTGGACTCCATCCTCTGATCCACTCGACATCTGAACCCGCCCCTCATCATGGAGAGCCTCAGTGAGCTCCAGAACCCTCTTCTGGACAAAACCAGCAGACACGTGGTCCACAACGACTACCAGGGTTACCAGTGTGACTACCCGAGCCAGCCTTACCAGGACAGCCTCATCGGCTACTACTACACCGGGACTAATGGCAAGCACAAGACTCAGCAGTTCCTGGACGCGACGTCCCTGCATCTAGCGGTGGAGGCCTTTTACAGGCCCAACTTCATCCTGTACAAAGACGACGTGAGCCTCCACAGCAAGGACTCCAAGAGCGAGAGCTTCGAGACCACGTTCACAGAGAGCAAGGACACTGTGCCGGAGGGAGCGACGACAGGAAACACACAAGGGGAGAAGGATGCGAAGATCCAGACGGTGTCGTACGAGGTGGAGGACGAGCAGGGTCCCGAGTATGAGGTCAGGGGTCACCCCAGAGCAATAGAGGCCGTCTTCTGCACGGCTTCAGTGGTGTCTTATTGTGGAGCTTTAGACGGCTGATTCACCAAGCACTATATATTTAAGTTGTAGTCTGATAGATGAATGGTTAGACTCTTTGTATGCAAAATCCGAAATGGTTATGCTTCATTCACCTCGCTCCTGCTACAGGTTACCATGGGATAATTACTGTACACGCCGAAGAGCAAATTGATGCAAGTAAGAGGCACTTAGCAGTGTTTGAGTAATTACAATATTGAGTTGCTGCATGAATTTAAAGGCTCACTCTTAAACTTTAACTCACTCGTAACTTGTCAAGGCCGTCTTTCAGCAGAAAGTGAGTCCTGCTGTGTGTAGAGATATATGTAGTGATGCCTATTATTTCATTTACAGTTCTAGTAGACTGCCGATTCACTCTCATTTCTCACTCTGTTCTCTAAATTGTCAATTTGCTCGAGTCTTTCAAGATCGGGTGCGGGGTAATTGTGCGTTTTTTTTCATAATTGCGTTCTAAGAAAATGACACATCTGATCTGATCTGTCCTGGCTATTGTTCTTTCATGGCTATAACTATGCTACTCCAAAGAAAAGCATCACAGCAAAAGAAAAAGAAAGAAGAAAAGAGTGAAGTCTGTTCAGAAGTGGTAAAAATCTAATTTCATCCAGGGACACCCAGGGCTCTGAGCTGGCAGAGGACGAAGTATAGCTCTCTAACTGGGTTGATGATTGCGCCGGCACTTGTCACTCGCGGCCTGGCAGATAGATAGAGACATGGCAGCGACTGCCATTAATGCCATAAGTAATGCCGTGCTTTGAGGGCGCTAAGCAGTACGCCGCTGATGCCGGGCTGCTAGATCAGCTGAGCCTGCAGCTAAAGTTATTCCGTGTCCAATTTGAAAGGGCAAATGAATCAGATGAACTTTGGGCTTCCAGCTGGAATATGAGACTTTTTACTCTGCACCTGCGTTTCTTTACTTTCCCCTCCTGTGTGTGTGCGTGTGCGTGTGTGTGTGTGTGTGTGTCTGTGTGTATGTATGTGTGTGTGTGTGTGTGTGTGTGTGTGTGTGTGTGTGTGTCCGCGCGTAAGCACTGAGATGCATGTCCTTTTTTTAAATTTCTCATAAAACACGGACATTCACGCTATAAATTCATTCAGGAGTGGCTATACTAATAAAAATAAAATTTGGAAGGAGCATAGCATTGGGAAGCTTCAACCACTTCTTTAAATTCCAGGACATGGTCTGGGGCAGTTTTAGTCTGGTGGTTATATAGTTTCCCATTAGACCTGCAGTTGTTTTGTTTTAGTTTTTTTTCTCCTCCTTATAGCAACCCATATCATTTCTCTACTTTTTTTTTGTGCCCTATCGTGTAGAGCCAGCAACAGAAAAAAAACAAGGGCGTATCTTTAGTATAATAACCTGCACAGCTAGCTCGTGTCAGCAGCTGTTTGACATCTGCGTGACATCGAAAAACATAAATTGCACGGTAACAAAGTCGCAAGAGCATGTGGAGGATGCCAATGTGATTTTCTCCGCCACTAACAGGGGTGCAGGGGTCTCCGTGTGTCCCGCTGTGGAGTTGCCTGTCCCCGTGCGGGGGACGAGGCCTCGGAGAGAGCTGTGACAAGGTTGTTAGAGGCACCGTGCCCCAGTGGAACCCCGTCAGTCGTACTGGCGTCAGACCAGGCCGGGAGTGTGTCCCCAGCCGGCCGGAGTCGGTGTCGGGCAGGTTGTCAGTGGGACTGAATGCGGCCGTCACTCAGGACTGTTATTGGGTCTTTCTGCAAAGATAAAAGGAGATTACTGCTGTTTGTGCTCGCCGGTTTATTCAAGTGACGTCAGATTATGTGGTTATGACCAGCTGCTGTTTTGATGGATCACACCCCGCGCTGTCCAGGTGGACAGTGTTCATAAAGCTGATAACAGGAAGCCTCATAATCTTTTTCTTGGCAAAGGTAGCTCGAAATAAGGGGGCCCTATACCAAAACACTCAACACTCAACCCTGTGGGTTGGTAAATTCTGACTATATTAGAGGTCAAAAGAGACAACTGTGCACAGTATGCCTGAAAATGAGGTTGTCAGTGCACAAGCACGGTTCCTTTCTTGTTTGCCTGACTGTCCTTTAATTACCTCTCAGATGGTTGTTTCGGTTCCTGCCTTACATATCGATTTCTATCTTGTGCCTCTCCTTTCCCCACTGTGATTGATCCCTGCAGGGCAGCAAGACTAACGAATGAAACCTGCTCCTTATGAGAGCTATTCATTTAGACAACCATCCACGCCGTCTCCAGGATAGCTGAGGGAAGTAAGGCCACGTCCTCCTAAAGGTCAGCCAGTCTCACATTGGTATCATCGCTGCAGGCAATGTGGGCAATGTAGTCTGAGTGGCATTCGAATGTGTGATTTATTGGCCTCGGCTGCCCTGAGACAAAATCACAAACTCATATCCAAAGATTTTTCTGCAGTCTGGGAAAGGTGTTATCTGAAGCTACAGCTTCCTTTTCTTTTATCGGTACATCATGTCCAGCATGTGAATGTAGCATCAAAAACAAACAAGGCAAGATAATGCAATATCAACACAAAAGGAAACAACGACAAACGAAAAACCAAATGAGGTATTTGAGTATCAAGGCACAACATTGGGAGCCTGCTGAACACCCAGATGCCAGGTGCTTTGAGGAGAAATGCTTTAGGTCCCGCATGCTCTAGACGCAATTCAGCACATAAATGACTCCGTCTCCTCTCTGTTTCCCCTGTCACCTCGCGATGATGGAACAATCCGTTAATCCTGTGTTATCTGTCAGGCCGTTCACGGGTGTTGACAGAGGCACGAAATCCTCTCTGGCTGGCTGAGCACATCCTGTCCTGGGTGGTTGTGGAACAAGGCCAGATACAGTGGCCCGGGGGTGGGGGTGGTGGTGGCTGGCGCGAGTTGTCATGCAGCACCACGGCAAAGTAGGTCCAAAATACACCCGACTATCTACACGTCAGCCTTACTCCGGAATTATTTAGGTGTCAGTCTCAGGTTCATCACACTCACCTCTTGTTCTATTGTAAGACAGAAGAGGAGATTGGGGATTTTTGGGGGCCTGTGTTAATACTGATATTATATATATATATATATATATATATATATATATATATATATATATATATATATATATATATATATATATATATATATATATATTGGTAATGATTCCTAAGATGTTGTTATCAAACCCTTATTCCAAAGAAATGTAACTGAGGCTTGATATTTTACGGTTTAAACATAAACTATAAATAAAAGCAAAACACAAATTCAACCACATATAGAGAACGCCAATAAAGAAAATTTGAGGTTTTACGTCAAATGTAAACAGAAATGCACATCTTTTTTCTGTATTGATTATTCTGTGAAAGAAAAGATGTCATATCCGCTCATATCGGCAAACATGAACACCGACATCGACGTGTGTGTCATCGGTGTCCATCGGTCAACAGATAAATTGGTCGGGCTCTGTAAGAAAAGCGTACTTTTGTCTAACTAATGTATTTCCACAGTAAAGGACGTACACTAAGCAGTATCGTCCATTTCCTTCCTGGTGTCTAATTATTCTTTATCAACCCTGCTGTCTTGCAGAGTGACAGCTCCAGTGACAGTGAGAGTGAGGACAACTTCATCGTGCTGCCCCCTCGGGACTACCTGGGCCTAGCCATCTTCTCTATGCTCTGCTGCTTCTGGCCCTTGGGCATCTTTGCCTTTTACTACTCACACAAGGTAAAGGCCCAGGGACCTCAAGCCTGTCATTAACTCCAATTACACTGTATTCTGTTTAAGGTCAGTGAGCACGAGCACTCAGACAAGTGCTACCGCAGCCCATTTCCACAGTTGTTTCAGATGATTGCATATACATTTTGTAGGTTCGGCCCACTTGTCCGTCTTCTGTATTCACTGTTGGAAACCATTAACATTGAGGTGATGGCTCGCAGTGTGCGCCGCAATTACATTTGTTAATAGTTTTTGTGTTGGTAGCTGACTGAGACCTCATTTGTGATTATAGCAGCATCTCAGCTTTGTGTTAACGTCAGCGTGTTTCTGGTCCAAAAAGATCATGCTCACAACCGGCAACCTCAGACAGAGCACAGAACATCTCGGGGGTTTTGCAACATCGACCAAAATAATTGCAGAGACAATTATAACGGAACTGAAATAATGTGTCGGAATAATAAATAGATGCCCGGCTCAATTTTCGATAGGAAACAACACAAACAACACATTTGTCAGCGTCTGGGGGATAATGACCCAATTGCCATGGTAACTAATGGCTGCCCAAGAGCATTTCTTGTTTTGTGTCTTTTAACTTTGCCTCAACACCTACTCATACATCCGGTGCTGATGAGTAACACACCAGCTCATTTCACTCTCTGCTTTGTTTTTTGTCAGACTGGCAAGGCCATCGCTAAGGGAGACTTCTCCAGAGCAGGGATGAGCTCCAGAAGAGCCCTGTTCCTGGTTGCTCTTTCCATTACCATTGGGACAGGGATGTATGTGGGGGTGGTTGTGGCCCTCATAGCTTACCTGTCCAAGCCTGGACACGTATAACAATGGAACCAGCTTGCTACGGGGGGGGGGGACGACGACGGACGACACAGCGAGTGAGAGGAGGCAAGATAGGACGAAGGTTGGACAGTTTTCTTCGCCTCCCTTGAAGGCATGTGCCTGAGCTGCTGCCGGCTGTCTGCGTGACGAAGCTATCTGAAGAGAAACGACTGAACCAGAGAGAGAAGAAGAAGAAGAAGAAGAAGAAGAAGAAGCGTGGATGGAGTATTACTTTGACTGCATATTGATCTGGACTGAATCTTTATTTATGGGATGCGATAAGGTATTCCACCACCATCACAAGAAGAAGAAAAGACTATAGTGCTGAAAAAAATGACTACTCTTCCACAAAGACTTACTGTGTTAGAAGAAATCTGAGCTAATAACAGTAACAAACTACCTACCTTTTAAAACATTAGTCCTTTACAGCATTTCTATTTTACCTTTACAGTAGATGTGTTTTCTGTCACTATTACAGATTGTGTACCGTCCACTTTGTAAATTAATTTCTTCGAAAAACAATCAGCCAGTGGGTTTATATGTTTGTCTGTTCAAGGAATAAACTGGGAAATTGATGCAGGCGGTAAAAAGGGGCCCTTAACAGAAAGATACTAAGAGTGTACACAAAGCTGCTGAGCAGTGGTCAAGAGGGTTAGTTGTGTTTATTGTGTACTGTATATTTAGTCAATAAATACGTTTGGCATGAATAATGAAACATCCTCTGCCATGTCTCTTATCTACTTTGTCTTCATTAGGAGCGTAGTGCCGGGGTCGTTTTTTTTTTACTCCAATAGTTCTGCAGTTTCCAGGGGGCACGTGGAAAGCTCAACTAATTAACTTCACATAAACTTGAGCACTGCAATCTGTCCATTGTCAATTTAATAGTATTACATACAGTAACAATATCCATTTCTAATAATAAACATATATGACCTAACGTGACATATTTGGGACATGATGGCTGCACTCAATGAGGGAAGACTGAGCTCATAGGGCCGACAGCTGTAACTAGACAACAAAGGTTGAACCTGCATTGACGCGCGGACCGCGGTTAGAGAAGCCAACGTGTGCTGTGAACCGCAGCGTGTTGTATTGACCATTTGCGATTGCAGGCACAAGCCTCTGCCGTAACTGGCACGGATCTTCACTGTCTTTTGACATCGCTGCCCTCACTGTCTAGCCTTGAGGTCACCTTAGCTGCCAGAGTGCTGCGAGCGTCAGGAACAAAAAATGAGAGCAGCACTTAATCCCCCTCCAGGACTTGGAACGACCATCATGCACGTCCTTCTCTTGCCCCACCTGCCATCCACTCAGAATATTACCCTCCAGAGCCAGAGTATCCTGAATCCTTCAGTATCGATCGCATACTCAAGAAGCCGAGGAGAAAGGAGAAGAGACGAGAAAAGATATAGTTCATGATTAAGTATATGCGGTATATCATTAACTTAATCATTCAGTACATAAGGCTAAATGGAGCCGATGATAAGGTAAGCAATGTAAGCACAGTCTGACCCTGTGCTGATTTGTCTGTTTTCTCTTTTGTAGCTTCTCTCCAAATCTCTAATGCATGAAATGTGGCTCGATCGGGGAGATGGGGGCGAAAGTGCCGCTCTCATCAATGGGAGCTGTATGGGGTTCTGAAGTGGGCTCACTCTTCGAGCGAGTGCAGCGCTGCATGTGTTTTCTCTCCTGCAATGCTAGGAAGCTTCACCCACGCGAGCTCGCACACGCTCACTCACAGCATCCATCGCTGGCTCAGACCACCAGAAGCAAACCGATTCTATTAGTCATCCACCCCCATGTGAATAAAAACTTTCCAAGAGGCCGCAGGAGGTTGAATCTGAATTTCTGCAAATATTTAGATACATGTGTGAATAACATTTTATTGTGTGCACCACCTTAATCAACTTAATTTTTTGTTTTAAATGGTTTAATTGATTGTACTGTCCTTCTAAATATGACTATCGTATCAGCGTTTTTGGCAAGTTTAATAAATTCATATTCCAGTCGCTTGTCAAATCTAGCAAATGACAAAAAATTGATCAAATAAATGGGTCTTGCACCCAGAACGAAAGTGAGGAACACATTTCTAGAGTGATGAATGGGCTGAAACTAAACGGATAAGAAAAGAAAAGGCAGTGGAAAGACAGAAAGACATTAGAGCTGAGTGCTACATTAATAAGAAGCATGATGCTCTTGACTGTTCATGCGACTGAAAGGCATTTTCAGATTCTAATCGCTGCTTTGATGAAATACCTGTCACCACTCTCTGCGCATGGACAGCAGATGCACAAACGATATCTTCAGTTTGTGCCATTCCTCTGCAAAGATATATCTGAAGTGGTTGCAAGAATTACAGTTTTTAAAAAAAAGAGATGTGTTTTGTATAATTCCGTCTACTGGGGAAAAACAAAACAAAATTAAGATTCAGCAGAAACATTTGTGACTCACCATCCAAAACCACAATGGAAGGATGTGAATGGTGAGTGTGGAGATTGCGTCCTGACATTTCAAGCTGAAGGGGAAATTGTGGTTATCTTATAACAGTGGAAAAACCTCTCTGCTCTGTATTGTGTGCCAATAGATCTTAAATGAAAACCACATAGTTCATTTGGAGGATTATAGGCATTTCCATGCGGTTTGAATTTCATCTTCAATTCAGGCAGATAAATTTAATGTATATTTGATTATTCCTGGGACACGTTCTAGGTCAAACAGCAGCAGGAATGATGTCTGTGGCAATAGATGGAACTAAACTCATGTCTGGCAGCCCTTGAGATTTCAATAGTTTTATGTACACAATTGAAAAGGAAATTATCATAGCACGGATATGAAAGACTGTTCTTACTTGCTTTCCCCCCCAAGTCTGTCTTAAAACAAGAGTCAGGTCCCAACAAAATCACTGCAACAGTTTTTCATGCTGTAATCACTCCTTCTGTTCATTAAAGGAGAACTCTGACAATTTCTGCACATCAAAGTTCGTTTACAGGTCTTGGTGAGAACGGCCGCATATAAAAGAAAAAGTTGCACAAAGTCATGTTATGGTTCCAGAGGGAGCTGCACAAGAGCTGATAAATTGCTTGAACTGATGCTGAGTCAGTGCCAGTTGAGCCCGAGGACTATAAAATTTGAAAATGACTAAAAAAAAACCAGGGAGCGGAGTAAGACAGAAGTGAACTCACCAGACCCGAGACTAGATGCCCCAGGTTTACATTAACTACTACTAGAATAAGACATACTGCATTTACCTATATGTAAAGTAATTTTGCATTGTTGTACAGTCCCCCGAATACGTCTTCCACCACTGCTAAGCTTTGGACAAATCTGTATTCCCAACTGCTTTTCCATCGCACTTTTCAGTGTGCATCAGGAAATGAGGAGATCCCTACAGCAACTCTTAGCTTAGCACAACAGATGTCAGCATCTATCCCTGTAACCCCCCCTCTCTCTGTCTGTCTCTCTCCCTCTATTTCAAAGCCCACGTTCACATTAGAGTTAAGCTCATCTTTGAAGAATTTCACACATACATGCTTATCTGCCCTCACACCTTTGTCGCACAGCAACCTGCCTCTCCCTGTGGCACCCGTTTTTTTTATTTTTTTTATTATTATTCCAGGACACACTCTGGACTGATAAGAACCTCACAGCCTCATCCTCTGGCTTCACTTATCACTCTCGAGCTACACGGGAGCACTGTGTCTCTGATCGTGTTTTTCTTCCCATGATAAGCAACTGGACTGGACAATCTTCTTTTCTTGGCTCTGGGCGTTCCTCGACAACTGACGTCTTGTGCCAGCAGAAGCATCTTAACACAGCTTCTCGGAGTCTTGGAGCTGGATTAGACAGGAGATGCAATGCTTTCTAATTGCAACCCGAGTACCTGACACTACACAGAAGGGACGAGTTGATGTCATTTTCTCAGGCGAGAAATATGAAGCAGGAAGTAATAAAGGCTGGCGAGATAATATTAAAGTAAACACAAAGTATTACAGTTCATGTCTGTCTGGATGACTGGAGCTGGCGTGTGAAATTGCCCACAGATGGCCTGCTGAAAATAGTAGTGAAGGCTGGATGGTGGCTGCAGCGGACGGCTGCTAGTGGCGGCCACAAAAATCTTTCTTGGACGCAGACAAGTGCGGCTTCGAGAGACAACCTAAAGCTACCCCTTACTAGACTAGGAAGCACAGACGGTGAGGAGTCTTGGTTGAGATCAGGCAGAACAGGTTATTCAGGGACACAGAATGCTACTATCGTACAATCCTGACGCAAACTATTCAAATAGACATTTTTTTCTGGGGGGAGGGGGGGTGCATATTTTCATTTATGAATATCTAATATGAAGAATAATATTAGTTAATGCCACTGTTGTTATGATAAAAAATATGCCAACATGTTATTAGTTTTGGAAATGAGATCCGATTTAATTTCCATTATTCACTTTCCTTGTTGCTTTATCTGCTCTCATCAGACTTTAATCTATCGTTATGAAAGAATGAAGTATCAAAAGGCCCCAGACATCAACAACAGACTTCAACTCAAGCAGCCTAATTAAAAGGCTTGTGGGGCTAAATTAGCATTATTATTATTACACAAAAAGAGCAATGATATCTCACACAAACTCACACAAATACTGACGATACTGAGATGATGATGATGATGATTCTCATCCAGTGACTTGACAAATAAAGCAGGTCGGCTGTGGTGATCAACCCAGAACGGCTGTGGATAGATGAACCTTGAGATGAAATCAGCCCCCCAGCCAGGACGGATCATTTAGCCGCGGTATCAATCGTGTCTCCATTAACCCACAGCAGACAGCCTCATCTCCGAGAGCACCAGAGGAGTGACAGGAGATGACAAATATTGATCAAGACATCAGAAGATGTCTGCTCAAACGCTTGTAATATAACCCAACTGCTTTTCAGCCTGACAGGTATGAATCAGTGTCAAGACGTACATACATGTTGTCTCAGCCACAGCATTTATGTCGACAGTGTCTAGTGACGGTCAAATATGTGACTGTGAACCTGTAATTTATATCCACATGGACATCAGGGTCATCAGTGCCCCATCTCATTTGGAAGGAAGTTCAAGGCTGCCACCATGTGGTTAAAATGATGTGGTTCTCTTAACAGTGGTAATAACATGGATGTGCTGATAATCTAGATTATCAGTATTTTTTTTTTAAAGAAGGGAAATCAAATGGGATATTAAAAGGGGGGAAGAGATCGATTGAGCTCCTGTACATGCAGGTACAAATGACTGCATACATAAATGTATTTTATGGGTATAAGAATATACACAATGTATGTAGATATGTAAATAGGCTCGCGAGTATAAACATGCCTTATGTTTGAGTGTGCACTGTATGGAAATGCCAAATATCAAACTCACGTGAATAAATAAGGGTTGCCCGAAGTAGACATAAACTATATGACACAGTCTGTTTGAGCAGATGTGTATGCATAAATATGAATTATACTGTATACAACAAATATGAAGGCACTGTAGAGCCCATATGTGTCTTTATACAGTAGGGGCCAAAAGTCAGAGGCCACTTCCCCATATATTGATCAACGTGAATGTATTCATTTGTGTACAGGTTTGAAATTTGCAGGGATATTTTTTTAAAGGTGAGAAGCGATTTAGACCGGTGGATTATAAAAGCAACATGTAAAAGCAACTTGAGTTTAACATCTGAGGCACATAAATACACAAGTGAGGTCTATTTACTGACTTTGGCACATCACACAGTCTTTGCCTGATGATTTCAGGGGCGAAAATTAACCGTCAAGCTCATCAGAGTAACTTGTTTTTGAATGTTTTTGCCTAATTTTAAAACATTTCATGATATTAGAAACTGGTATTTTCAAATTAAGGTGCCTTTTTATTTCTTACCACTATACTTGATAGCTCAAATATGAAATATGACTTTCAGCTGTAACAAGTACTGTTCACTCCCTTTTTGTTACGAGCAGGTGGTGAGAGGTGAATTCATTAGATTGAATTAGATAAATCATTTTAGTAAAATAATTAAAAATAACACATAAGAAGAAGATAATAAATTGCATGGAAGAGAAATTCAATTCAAACTCACAAATGACATTTGCAATAACTGTCTGAGCCTGAACCTGTCGTGTGCGACAGAAAATGCGTCATGTTATAAAAGTTCCTTGTAACATTTGATCAGTTTATGCAACTCACGGTTTGTTTTGACGGGAAGCTAACACTTGCATCAGGGCTTCCGTGCGATCGTGGCCCTTTCAGAAGAGTTGTTGCGCGGCCTGGACCTTCCGTGACTTTTCGTAGACTCTGTACAACACGTCCGTGATGATAAATCCAACACTGAATGACTTCGATGATCATTTTTATCCCGTTTTCCGAGACGTAGAAGGCTTCTGTTGTTGCTAGCGGACTTCTAGCCGTTCATCTTGAATCCACTTGACCAATCAGAGGCTTTGTTACAGACTTGTACCAATCAGACGATGTGTTGTCGACTGGTCGAAAAAAACAAAGATTTTACACTGAAAACAGGACCTCTCACTCCTCCTGTTCACTCCTTCTACTACTACTGACACTCCACTGTGTCACTACAGACAGGAACTGCTTTGCAGAATGGTAAAAGGGACTTTTGGGGTTGAAAAATCAAAGGACGTATTTGTAGAAAAATGTACATAACTTTTGATTTGCATTAGTAAGAATCTTTTGAATAGTTTTCCCTTATAGCCAAGGCCTCAAAGAACAGCTTTCAAGAGGGAAACATCTTCATCTTTCTGTTGTTTGGTGTGTCATTATAATGAATGTCTGTGGGATTCAATTTCCGTTTTGTTTTTTTCTTTTGTGTTTAGGGTCATGTAAATATTCATATATTCATGTGATATCACTGTAGCACACATATTCTGATAGCCTAGGTTGTCCTGATAAAAAAAAAGATGCTTATAACTCGACTGTACATTACAGGGTTGAGGTTTGACAAGCATTATTACACAAGGTGACGCGGCGAACCAAAAATAGGAAAAATGGCTTCTGGTTTCAGAGGGTTAACCCTGTAGCCATGTGGCCAAACTGCCTACGAGCATAACAAAATTAAATATTTGCAGTTCTTGAGTTATGACTTCAGTTTCAGTAACCATGAACTTTCACTGGCTCTGAGACGCCCTCTGGCTTTCGTTGTAATGATAACTCTGTGCAGCAGAGGGCAGAATAGCACCACACACACAACACTCCTCATTCTAAAAAACACATCTCGTGTTTCATCTCCACCCAGCAGCATGCAACTGGAGCCAAGAGCCTTCCCAAAATGATGTGCAGGCACTTAATCTCACCAATGAAATCATACTGCTCATAACCCCATCAAAAAGAAATTGAATGTTAATATTGCATTAGACGAAATCTCCCCATAAACCTCCCTCTGATCTCACTTTGCATGGATTGCGATGATCTTATGATGGTCTTCAGCAGGCAGACTGTCCATCATAAGGGATACTGTGAATTACCTCCCCGTATCCAATGTAAACAGCTTGATCTTCAGCAAATCTGATCTATCGCAGCCTTCTATTCCACTCTCAGGGGATTAAATAGCTTTGCACTTTAGAGGGAATAATCCTCACTCTGTATATGTCTTGGCCTCTATAACTGGACTGGAGTGAGGGTCTGTGGAGGCGAGAACTCTGTCTGTTACAAATCATTTTTCTCACTCAGACTCAAATAGTTATTGGGCTCTATGGGAACTTTCTACTCAAAGGAGGAGGTGGGAAAATATCAATTCTTATGATGTTTGTTTCAATCTTTTTAGTGCGACCCTGATTCTCTTCACCCTGAGTCTAAACATGTTCTAACGTGTGTAACTTTATTTCCTGCTGCCAGCAAATTGTCCATTAAAAGTTATTCATTTTAAGTTATGATAACGTCATGGAATAGTTCAGGTCTGGTAGTTCCCAAGTCAAATTTGGGTCCGATTGGTCTAAAACTGAGACGAAGCATCAGTAAACGAGACAAAGGGTCTGCAGCCACACCAGCAGCTAAATGCTCATATTAGCGTGTTAATATGCTCACATTGACGATGGTGTTATGCTGATGTGTAGCAGGTTTAACATTTACTCTGTTCACCATCTTATTTTGGTGTGTTAGCATGGTGACCTTGGCTAATCAGCATTAAACACAAAGCACATCTTGTGGTAATGTCATTAGTTTCGCAGCTATTTGGTAACAAAGTATCAGACTTTTTTACTTTCATGTGCCTGTTGGTGCAAGATAAAAACTAGGGATCACCGAAATTATCCATCCATCCACCCGGAGGGAAACATGATTGTGTGTACCGAAATTCTTGCCAAGCATTAATTATCGAGTCATTTGACAAAACATGTCAACTTCATGTTGGCTCTAGGTGTAGGTCAGCTTAGCTTTGTCAGCTTCATCCTCTGTGGACCATGAATGTTTTGAATATTGTGGCAATGCATACAATCATTAGTGAGATATTCCAGTCAGGACCTCAGTGTTGAAGTTACCAACAAGCCTCGTCGCCAGCGTTGCTTAAAACTGAGGATCACTCGGCATATCTCCATCTTTTGGTGACTTGTTGAGATGCAAAAAGTAGCAGAGCTGCAGAATGGTGCAAAAAGAACAATGCCTTCAACCAAGAGTGATGCCAGGTTCAGGGCCCAGTGTGATGACACGTATTCAACTGGAATCTACCTGGAACAAGACAGCGAATCACTGTCCAAGCCGGAGAGTGGATTTTACGTTCTGATCTCAAAATATTACTACAAGAATGTATTTTATAACAGATGAAGATGCTTGGTCTTTCAAGATTTTAAAGATTTTAGAGTAAAACAAAATACCGCGTGTTGAGAATTTACCATTAAAATCTCAAGTACACCATTCTATACCGCACTATACAAGTGATCAAGTGTCTTTTTAACCCCCCCCCCCGCTACCATGAGGTTAAGTGCATCCACATTTATTACCCTGACACACTCTAGTCCATTTCTCAGCCATCACTATTTATTGTGTGTATCTTATCTCTGTCAACGACGTAATTAGCAACCCGTTTGTCCATTTGGTGACATTACGGTTCCAATCTGAGAGCCACTCAGTGCGGGGACATGCAGCAGCATACTGATAATCACTGTCGCCTGCCCTTTGGATTTGCCGTCTCTTCAACAGGAGTGGAAACCACTTGTTCAACCCATTAGAAGGACCGAGAAGCCGACGGAGGATGAAGTGTAAAATCTTATGCGGATTACGACTAAAGCGGACAGATCAATGTTATGCAAAGTCGAGTTCAAGTGGCCCTAATACAAAGTTGTATGAACAGCCGGGGGGGGGAACGGAGATTGCCAAAAAATAAAGCTGTTAGACCTTCAGCTGAGTATTTTATTAAGAGGATGAAACAGATTGAGTGTTGGCTGGTAACGGCGTCTATTGAAGTGATTTTGAATCAGGCTGAGGTGAGCCTGCTCGTAGGGGAGGAGGGGTTCTCACTCTTTCTCTCGTCCCAAAAGCATCAGTCCCCTACTTTAATCTGAAATTGAAGGCTCTCAACTGCGACGGATTATAGGGACTAACCCAAGCATGCAGCCGGGGGAGCGTCTCCTAATGAGCCCGGCCAGCGGAGCATCAAGTGACAACAAGTGCAACTCCATGCCAGTTAAGAGCGACAGTAATGCTTTGACAATCGAACCATTTGTCACAGGTATGAAAAGAAGGTAGAACAAATAGACACCAAAAAGCCACATTTAATAAAAGGCTATTTCTATCTTTATGCTTTGTAATTTTTGAGTTATACACAATTTTAAATGAATACATAAAACATTTTTGAACACTACAAGAAAAGAAAAGAAAATTTTAAATTGTGCCTTAGTGAGAGAGATTAATAGTTCAATTATGTACAGTGCGATATATGACAACATTTACTTTCTTTCTCTTAAAAGAGTTCTGTCGGTGGGATGATTCTTATTACAAATGTCACCATTAAAGAACGGTACAAGCAACATTATAATGAATGTCAACGAGGATATCTGACTGCTCATTGGTCATTGGTAGTCCTATTGAAATATTATAAATGTTATGCTGGGTAAAATCTGACTCATCTGACTGTATATATATATATATATATATATATATATATGTATATATATATATGTATACACACTAACAATAAGACTTTGCTCCCACCGAGTCCAATCTTCTTTACTATGCATAAGAAACAACAACTGGGAGTAAACAGCAAAGTTTGGGAGTAAATCAGAAAAAAAGTGCATTTGCATCTTCTGTGCAGCTGATGGGTTTTCTTCTCCAGGAAGTCCAGATGCAGGCCCGTGGAGAGAAGTGGAGGAAGGCTGACAATCTGCAGGACAGTGTGTAACATCGGTGGGCGTCCGTACAGATGCTGACAGCAGCCGGGCCACTGCATTCACTTTGGAGAATAACTGTCCTCGGTCTCTACGGACTTTTCTCCTCCTCTGCTGGACTCAGGGGATCACTGGCTTTCTCCTCGGCCGCCTGTCTCTCCTGTTTGCCCTCCAGCGGTCTGTCGTGAGAAACCGTCCCCAGCACTTTTGCACTGTGCTCCTGCGCTTTGGCCCTGAGCGCAGCGATGCTGTTCTCTCTCAGTTCCTCTTTAGAAATGGTGGACTTGCCCTCTGACCTCTTCTCATCCGCCTCAGCGTCTTCCGCCCTCTGAGAGCCGGGCTGCTGCTGCTGCTGCTGCTGCTGCGGTGGCGGCGGCGCGTCGCACTTTCCTGTTGGCGGGGGAACGGCGGCCTCCATGGACTTTTTGTGCATCCCTGCAAAGAGTTGCGGGTATTCAGATTTAGAATTGCGTCTGTTGATTGGTAAGCCATCTTGGACTGAAAATAGCAAAGCAAAAATAGTTCCGGTTTAGAATAGGGAGTCTGAATGGACAAGGGTAAATCATGGCCAAGTTAGAAAATGAGAATATTTTTTTATGAATACATATCAGTCTATAGTGCTATATTTCAGAAGCTTCTTTGCTTTAAAAGATGAGAGCACCTACTTTACACAAGTACAGTGCCTGAACAATGAAAACTCAGAGCAACACATCTGCTACTGGTGTAGAAATGATGCTTATATGTGGAGACCCCACATACAGAGGGTTTTTAAAGGAATGCTAAGCTTGAATCATGTGGATCTATTGAAAACTGACAAAATCCAAAAAACTGAACGACTGAAAGCAAATAAATAAATAAATAAAAATGAGAGAATGACAGTAGAGCATGTGGAGAAAAACAACAAGACATCAGCCTCACCGAGCAGCCAGGGGGCGCAGGACTCCATGATGCCGTCCTTGGCGGACTTGAGGATGGACTCCGGCAGGGGGATGGAGTGCCTCACCATGGCTCCGTACAGCCCGTACTCGGCCATCACGGTGCTGCGGCCCCAGCACTTCTCCCTCTTCCTCCACTTGGCTCTGCGGTTCTGAAACCACACCTGTGACAGGACAACAAGTCAGCGGAGTTATTGGGGAGCAGCGCCGTAAGTCACTATCCGCTCTGCTCCTGCACAACTCTCAGAGGCAGCATTACACTTTCCAGCGAGAAATACGTGGAGATAAAATATGGTGTTTTCTACAATGATCTATGTTTTTCCCAACCCAGTTGTTTTAGATGGAGACGATGCAACTAAATGAGACTGGTGACCTTTGACCTGCGATGGCCAGGAGAGATACATACGACTAAACGTCCTCTCCGGCTTCAGAGAAGTTCAGATCGTGTGTAAATTCAAACACTTTTCAGGTGGCATCATCTGCAGGGATGCATTTCTATTTCCTCACGTGTAAAATGCGACCGTTACCTTATTAATAAAGGATGAGACTAATGCTTAAGTCATCAGTTATGAGCTTTTACAATTTTGCGATTAATCAATTTGGCTGGTGTTTATTCTTCCTGTGTGGCAATGGTGACTTCATGGCTGTTGGTAATCCATTAATAGATACTAATTATTTTGTTAATAAATGGTCCAGATCTGCTGAGACCACAGGTGAGTGATGTATGAGCCAATTAGTAATAAGATTTCTCACACGACCCCAAAACTGTTCTTATTAATGGAGTTACACTGCAGCGTGACGCTTCGGTTTTTAATTTATTAGCCATGATTTATAATTACAAACCTTCCAAGTGCCTTTTGATGAAAAAGGTTGGGGTTTTTTTTTGCTGGTGCACGATAACTGAATTGCAACGTTATCTAAATGCTGACCCATTTGGGAATCACAGTTGCGACTCGGAGTAACTTGAGATAAAAGTTGATTCAGTCCATCGATTCCCCATAAACCACAGCTACAGGTGTGAGGGATCTGTGCCCCCCGTCAGGGCCCATCTCCAGCCTCCAGCGGTGGCTTTATAGATGGCTCGACACATGGACTCACTCCAGCCAACAGATGCTGAAGGCCCCGCAGCCTATCTGTCAGCTCAGAGAGAGAGGGGCCAGATTGATTGTATGGCACAACACAGGACTGTTAAACACTCTACTTAGGCCCCTCTGATGGCACCGCGAGGAGGAGAGGAGGGGGCCAGGGAGAAGAGAGCCAGGTGAGGGGACAGATCTGAAATTATAAAACGACCAAACCGTTTCCAAGCTTCTTTTTTCCTTTTCTTCATCTAGTCATTCTGATGATAACCCCTTATTTCATACAATATACTTCTTTTCTTTTTCTTTTTTTTTTTAAACGAGAAATTGCTTCTGTGTGGCTCAGGAGGCTGCGGGGTGGAGGAGGAGCGACCCAGGGGCGCGCCGGGGCTGATTGAAAAATAAGTTAATTTCGCGGCCCAATCGATGGCGGGGCAGGCGGGCAAATATCACGGGAAATTAAACTACCGGGACTCGGGGGAGCGGCGCTATTGACCCGTGCTAATAAATTCAATGTAGTTATTTCATTTGAGCTCCCTGCGTCTCTGCAGCAGCAGCAGCAGCAGCAGCCTCCCTCCAGAGCTCGTCTGATTCAACTAATTACACTCGATGAGAAAATTGGGTGTTCATTCTATTTAGGATGGGAGCCTTGGCCCTTTTTATTCATTTATTTGTTTCCTTTTTTTCTTTTGTATTTATCCGCGGCGGTGTGCTGTTGCGGCCCGTTAATGAGAGGGAGATTAAAAGGCACCCGGGGCAGATGGATGGTGCAGGTCACGCCGCAATCTTCCTCCGCATCGAGAGCCTGATTAGGTCGTTAGGCTCCTTCCCCGAGAACAAATTGTTTCACATGCAACTACACTGCGGCCCGATGAGAGATTATCTGTCCCGGCGAGGAGGATGCAGGAGGATGCAGGAGGATGCAGGAGGAGAGGAGAGGAGAGAGGAGCAGCACCGATCGATCTGCGGCCGCTCACCCCGCCTGTCTCCCGGCGAGCGTCTCCGAGCGGCAGCTGGAGGCAGCTGGAGGCCTCCGCTCTTATAGCTTATTAGCTCTGATGGAGACGTGAGAGATGCAAAAATGCATTTCCGCCTACAGGTGCATATTTATTAGGTAAAATTAAAAAATATATATATATTTTTTTAAATATATATATGATATTCGTGTCAAATTTACAGGGGTTATAATTTAAGGAAAGTATGAATTCTGTTTTACACACACACACACACACACACACACACAAGGACACACACACACACACACACACACACACACACACACACACACACACAATGCATTAAGTGCATGTAGCCAGACATTTTTTGACATGTAGTTGATTGAGAGCATCTCCAAAAATAATAAAGATCAAACAAAGCTTTTCCAAAAAATGTCTAAGCCGATTTAAGGACCTATTTGACTTCATGGCCTATAGAAAACGCCCAGGATGTGTTATTTCGGTGTGTTCTTTATTGCAGGAAAAAAACCGTGACTGAGACAATATAGTTTAATTAAAAAGGGAAAGTGAACCATAAGGGCTTTTTTCCCCTAATTCGTATAGACTTGATTTATTGAATTAAACTGCCCCAAATAAATCAAACACACACCCTTGCATCAATAACTGAAAAAATCCATGTCAACGCAAAAATAATCAAAAAAGCAGGAGGGTCCATGTTCAAACGAGGGGGAATTATTCGATGAAATAATGTCCATCTATGAATATAATTCATCATCGCATGAAACAGGAAGCTGGAGCAGACAGTTACCTGTATCCGGTCTTCAGGCAGCTCTGTTTTCATAGCCAGCATCTCTCGGGCATAAACATCCGGGTAATGTGCCTCATTAAAGGCCTTTTCCAGCTCCTCCAGCTGGTACGAGGTGAATATGGTCCTGTGGGAACCGGTGGTCAATTTAAATGTGGACCAGTTGAACAAAAATGTATTTTTGCTGCTCGTTTAAAATGACACAAATGAACATTGAACATTGAACGTGATGAAAATCACAAGCAGCAATAAAAAAATGAAGAAAAATAAAGAAAATGATAATAAAGACATTTTAACAACTACAGAAATGTTCAAAAGGAGATATAAGTATTTAAAAAAAATATAGGTCTGAATTAATTAATTTGTACAGGTGTAATGAGCCAATCAAAAGCCTGAGAAATCTGTGGCAGATTTGTAAATTCTTATCAATAATTAGACAGATTTATTTCCTGTATCAATATAAAAACACACCTAAAGCAACCACCAACACTAACTGTATTTTGATGAAAGCTGTGGCTGCAAAGGAGTTTCCATTCGATGTTACAAAGAAAACACCGATGATGACTACAAGTGAATTCATAATAAATAAATATATATATATATATTATTAGTCCAATGACCAGAGACATTCACTCACCGGTGACGTCTTTTCTTGCGTTTCTTGCTCTGATTTACAGACGACTTTGAGAGTTTTCGTTCATTTGAAGAGAAATCCTCGGAGTCTGGATTTAAATAAAGAAGGCATTATAATGAAGAAGAGGAGGATGGCAGAAGAAAGCATTTCTAAACGCAAACGCTGACCATTTTATTTCATTCAAAATCAAGCAACGGTGGTGGTAATAATAATAATAATAATAATAATAATAATACTAATAATAATAGCATAATAGCCTGAAAAAAATGCTAATTATAATAATAACGACACGGAAAATAATTATAATGCAGTGTAAAAAAATGAATAAATGCGTGAGCAGTAGTTTTGTGGCTCCACGCTGCAGTGGCTGCACTATGGATGATCCTCCTCCTGTTGTGGGGATGTTTCCTCACCGGAGCTGGCGGACTGGCCGGTGTCCCGCGGGCCCGCCGACCTGCTGTGCGGCTGCAGGTGAGCGTCGCGTGCGTCCGCCAGCACCGTGTCCAGGAAGGCGGGCGGACCGTAGAACGACGGGATTCCGCCCGGGCCGATGAATCCCATGCCCAGGCCCACGCCGGCGGGGCCGAGCATGGACCTGGCGGCGACCAGGTGCGCCCCGGCCGGCAGCGAGCCCGGGCTGCTCCTCGGGGCCGCGGCCGGCTCCTTGTTGAGCCCCAGGATCTCCTGGATGCCGAAGCCGGTGCACCTGGGCGGCGGGTGGGTGGCGCCGCTCTTCGGCTGCAAAAGGCTGCTGCTCCCGCCACTCGCAGCCAGCGAGGTTTTCTCCGATAGGTTTAAACTTCCCGACAGCACGGCGCCTTGTTTCCCCGTCATGATTCGATGCTACTTCTTTTGTTTGTTTATTTATTTAAAAAGGTCTATTTCCTATTACAGCGTCTCACAGGCGGGTCCCCAGTTCATGGTCCTCTCGGCAGCACACACACACACTCACCCACACACACACTCACACACACACGAGAGTCCTTTAGAAAATGGTCCTTTTATCCAACAGGTCCGTCCCAGCAAGAGGCAGGGCCCAGCAGCCAATCAGCTGCCAGGATGCAGGATTCCTGTGGATCATGGATGCATTACGCCCTCCCGGATACATATCTGCATTTCTTTCCGAGGACTGTATGGATAAAACGAGGAAGGGATTATGGCAACAGAGAGAGGAAGGGGAGGAACGACATGATTGTCTCCACGGCTGCAGGAGGAGAGGCGAACTGCTGAGAATCAAAAGTGCATCTTAAAGACGGACCCAAATATTCTATAGACATTAAATAACAGAAAAAAATTCAAACTGCGGGATTAGATTTCCAAACAATACAGGGTTTTATAGTCTCAATGCACATGCATCATTGCTCATGTGGCTCTTCGTCGGTACGCCTGGCCTAATTAAACCGCCTATTTCCCACCTTTTGAAATGGAGCAGGTTTATAGAAAATTACCTCAATCTCCCTGAATAAATGAGTGTGTATTCCCCCTCTCACACACCCAGCGCCAGCTATGATCTCCCCGCACAGCCACTGGCTCACGCGGATGGATAATTGATCTCCAGATGCCGAGGGGAAAGTCATCACACGCAAATCAAAGGGCCTACCAAAAAAAAAAAGAAAAGAAAAACGACAGCTGGACGATGTGGACCCACTCAGCTCTGCACGGTCCTGCGTGGCGCTAATCCCACAGCAGCATCACAGAAGCACTGTGCCCAGATTAAATTTGGAAGTGATACACAATATGGGCAAAAAAAGAAGACTAATAGATAATCTAATGATTTAGATTTCTTCAAAATTGACAATTATTATTTTACATATGACAAATACTACCAGTTGGTTTACTACTACTGATAACAGGCTAATGAAGACAATATGATAATTGTAATGATAATAACAGACCTAATGCAAACTGCAGTGACGTCATCTAAACAATTCGCTGGTTAATGGCAAATTATTAACAAAATATGACAATCATATAGGCCTAATACATCAACTTAAACAAGATTAAAAAAAACTTGTTGAAAGTCGAATCATCTATTAAACATTTGGATGCAGATTGTATTTGCATCTTTAGTTGGCATCAGTGTTTTTGGACATGTGCCTAATTCAGAGCATTTAATAAATTATATAAAATATGGTTCTTTCGTGATTTGACTGCAGTAGAAAAGAGTAACATTTTCTTATTTGGTCCCATGGTTGTTTCAATAATCATAAAGATTACAGACCGTACATTCCTCTTTGTGTTTCAGGGTCAGTCAGTTATGAATGTTCGGGGTTGAAAAAAGAAAAAGAGAATTGTGTTACCATCATAAAGATAATTTTACAATGGCTATTTGTAGTAAAAAATGTGAACTCTGAAAATGATGTCATTAAATGTTGTTTTCCTAATGGTATAATTCTAGTGTTTATAACAATGGCATGAATTTTTTTGGACATCATAATTGCCCCTTTTTGATATGGTGTACATTGGCTTCTGACAGATTTACCTTGCAACCACCCCATGCATAGACATCATCAATGTTACTTTATTACCTTATTGCAGTGATGATGCAATTAGGTAATAAAGTAATGAACTAAATAAACAAGCACATGCATCATGAGAGGACATGACACAACTCGACTAAAGTGGTTTAATAAAACTACACGAACTGAGACTTTGTGCAGACAGAAGTGCAGAGTCTCGCAAAATTCATACTTAATATCGAACCGCGTGCAACGAGCCGCTGATTAAGAGGGAGAAAAATATTGCTGCTGCAATTAGTGGCTGGCCAGTTGAAACTAATTAGGGCCTACTTAGTGGAAATTCTATTAATGAAGAAATCAATGTGATTAGGATATGCTAATGACACGTCGGCCTGCTGGGATGCAGTCATTTATTAACACGGACGGGTGCGAGTCGGGACGACCCGTCAATTACAGGCGAGTCGCTGCCCGCTCCCACTCCATCAGGAGGCCTGCTGCGATCCATACGTGCCCTTTTTCTGTTTGGTTGTTTGTTTGTTGACAGTGCCACACTTTTCTCCTCTCCCTATAATAATCCATCTCCTAGGAAAAAAGGCAGCGTGCTGATTTACATGCAGAAGAGAGGCTGCCTAATAAGGCTCTAGATTAAGGGAAGATTTAGTTCAGTCATTCGTGTAGATTGAGTTGCCCATCAAAGACTTGCAGGATCTGACGGCTGCAGATTAAAAGGGAAAACAGCTGTTGGAAAATTTTTGTACATCTGCATCCTCCTCTTTCCTCAAAAACCCTGCTTCCTCTTTTCCTTCACTCCTCCCGTTCCTCCTGTCCTGGCATCTATAGGCTTGTCTCTTTTTTGTGTGCAAATTTACTCTAAGCAGACGTTAACGGCAAAGATATGAATAAGCAGTGTAAACTCATTCAGTCGGTAACCTTCAAAAGGGGTCAAACACTGAGAAAGAGCTGAAAGCAAAAACACGCCCACCATAATGAATATCATATCCCGCTGATGTGGCCCGGTAAAATTTCGAAATGCATCTGCAATAATGAATAATAAGCGGTTGAACTTGTTTGTTTGCAGGAAGGTCACGGCACATAACTGAATACATTAACTCTCCTCCAGCAGATAAAACCGTTTCTCAACTCATCACATTCCTCCCACATAGGAACTTCTATTCATTTTGAAGTGGCGTATAAACAGACCGAGAAACGTTTCTTCTCCTCTAAAAAACAAGGGTAGAACCCTCGGATGTGTGAGTCAGTCTCTGCGGTGCTGAATCAAGCCGACCCCTCAGGAGCCGGCAACCTGATGACAGCACACATGTAGAGCCGAGTCAGGGGAAAAACTAAGGCACAGCCAGAGCCTCTGCTTTTCCCAAAGCACTTGCAGGGGCGTGATGTGATGCCATGTAAATGCCCCCCCCCCATCCCCCACCTCTCACCACCCCTCCCTCCCTCCCTCCCCCGGAGAAAGAGTTTGCAAGCCCCGCAGCTTTCTCATGGCCCCTCCACAATGGCATGTTTGGAAGCTGCCCGTCGGCATTGCTTAATTAGGCGAGGAGTTGATTAATTTGTAGTAATTGACAGCTAATTTAAGGACTAGGGGCACATCGGATTGACGTCCGTAGGGGCACAGAGGCTACGTGAGGTCACGGCAACGCACTGCGGACGGATGGATGAGCTGCGATCCGACCCCCCACCCCACCCGCCCTCCACCGTCCCCCTCTCTCTGTCTCCATATGGAGGAGCTGCTCTGCGGGGACTGACCCGTTACTTGAAGGGGCTGCTTGGCTGGAGGGTGACAGGCAGCCACCAGTTGCGTGCACCATATTGAGGATGCCAGGTCTCTTGCCACGTCAACGCACAGCAGACTGATCGGTGTTCGGCAGTCAGCGCCAACTAGTGTCCACGTGTGTGTGCAGGAAGCTGAAAAATAACAAGCCTTTTGTAGAGGGAAAAAAAAATACATTAAGTACATTTGTGGGGGCCTACTGAAATACACTTTTAAGATACTTCTACTTGTGTATTCAATGTCAAACTTCACTTTATCCTTCACTACATGTTAGAGAGAAAAAACTAATATTTGACAACTGTAGTGACTTAATGAATTGTTAAGATTTTACATCAAACACCCATTGAGCTCGGAGCATGTGATTGTGATAGATTAAACCACCCGGCATTATAAATTGAAAATGCTCAACCTTGAACAATCACTACATTAAAAATAACCTACACATTCATCAGTAATAGTGGAACAAAAGCATATGGTTTCTCACATTCGAATAGCAATCATGTCTATATAGATAGCTATAGATGTCAATAGGTTATTTAATAAAGTGTTTTTTTCTTTTTACATAGCAACAATATCACTGTGGTTACTATGTTACTTCCACATACCTCGCAACCCGTTTCCAGAGGATATGGGAAAGTGAATTGAAGTGTTTAGTTGCAAATGATAAATACTATAAAGTACTTGACATTGTATTTAGGCCTGTATGTTAATTATGTAACTGTATACAAATCTTTAAAGCAATGGGTTAAACACGTCTAGCTGTGTAATAGCCTATATTGTTGTATTTAGGCCACTGTTGGTTCGACTAGCTAAACTTTCTTCGCAGCTGGATTATCCTACACATTGTGCCGACCCTAAACACAGCTGTCAGCCTATTAAAGGTGATTTCTGGCCCCATACACTAAGACCATGCTGCGTTCAAGGCTCCCCCAAATACCTCTGTCCCCTGTCGCAGGATATTCAGGCAGCACTCACACAAGGGGGAGTGGGGGGGGGGGGGGGGGGGGGGGGCGCTAAGTGTTTCTGAAAGCTGGAGAATTGTGTAAATAATACATATTTTTTCACAGGGGTGAACCAGGGTCCGTGTGAGAGGCAGGGGGTGAAGCCACCAAGGCAATGGCGGCCTCTGTCCGTGTGAATCGGAAAGACGCTCGGGGGCTTATTAGCGGCCTGGGGAGAAGTGTTACTTGTTGGGAGCGAGCGACCAGAGCCTCAGCGACATCTCCAGCCGAGAACAGTCCGAGGCATTGTCTTACCTAATTATGGCCGATGGACTTCATTTTGTTTCCCATTCGGCATGCCTGTCTGATTCTCTTCTGGCCTGGCCGCTCGCCCCGACAACGCTGAAGTGTGCTAATTAGAAAAGAAATGGTCCTAGTAATTATGTCAACTCTCGTTAACGGCGACGACAATGAGCAATATTATTTTTACGCAATGTTTTGTGTAGGGGGGGACCCTGCTTCCAATGCTCATTAAATGGAAAACATGGCCCGGGAGCCGAGAGAGCACTCCCACGTCAGGGTTCCTTACATGTCCGCAGCCCGGAGAGGCGCTGCTCTTTGTGGGACGGCACAGGCATGAAGTTATGGCCCTAATTAAAGTTTGAAGTTAGCTGCAAACTAAATCACTTCAAGGGGTCTTCTTTTCATTTTAAAACTTTATTAAACAACCTCACAACTTGCAAAAAAAAGAAAACAAAAGGAAATCATGTTTAAAATAGAAATAAGAATAAATAGAGAACATTTAACTCAGTCAAGGAGGAATTCTGTGAAGAGTAGTAAATCATTTGAAGTTTCCATACAAGCAAAGGCAACTATCTAGAGGACAACAAGTGCACTGAGGAGTTTGGAGAGAAACGTCCTCAGCATTTAGCTGCAGCTCAACATTTGAAAGTCTTTGTCGTGAAGGTCTGAACATTTTCAGACTATATTGCAAAACACACATAGATCAGATTCTGTTTGAAATCACAAAAATCTCTCGTCACAAAACCGTTTTCTCACTTCTTGGGTCTCTCCAAGATGTTCAGGAATTTGCCCCTGGTCATTTCCCTTGCTGGAAAACAAGAAGACACAACCATCGTCAAGATAAACCACTGCAAAGGTTAAGAGCCTTGTTTTAATCATAATTATGATCATAAGACTCTGCTTCAACCACCGTCCAGAAATCTTTGATAAGTTGGTAGAGTGAGAACAAAGCCGTCAGCCTCACACATTTGCCTGCAGCTCTAACCACTTCTTAACCCGTTGTTCAGTTATGCAGAGCATGTATTTAATATCTGCAGGATCACGCTGGGAGGTAATTTACACAAACATCTGTTCATTCACGACATGGAAAACAACATAAGATGGAGACGGAGCTGCCCGAGTCTTGTGATTTGCTTGATTGCAGAGTACTAAGACCTGCACCTGTATTAAACTGTGAGTGTGTGTGTGTAGGCACGTCACCAGGATGAGTACAGAAGCAAAATGTCTCTATTAATGTAAATTTGTGATTATTATTTTCAGCAGCAACTAATACTAATCACTAAATACGTAATTAGGATCTTGCTATTTTACCGTAATGTACTGTATTTTAAGTTCACATTTTAGCTTTGTTTTAAATGACAAGTCAGAAAGCACAATTTGTGAAACAAATCTCCTCTGAGCTCTTTTTTTAAGAAGCAGATGCTTGAAATTGAAGATTCAGTCGATACAGTGTCTCTATGAGGAGAGATCTTTGGATTCGAATAAAATACAATTATTTCCATACAAACTATTTAATGTGAATGAAAAGGATCATTTATTATGGTTTGTACTGAGTATTATTCTCTTAATATTGTATATTTATTTTTTGAGTACACATTTTATTCTTTCCTGTAATAGTTTTTCCACGCAATTACAGCTTTATGACGATAAACATGTTGAATATTTTTTTCTTAAAGACTGTTTTACAAACCCCTGTAAATTAATGTACCAATCATTATTCAGAAAATACAGTGAAATAATTGTGATTATTGTATAGTATAGTATATATGGGTAAATTAGATTTTTACAAATATAACCCAACTTTAATCCTTTTGCCACACACGATAGAATTGCACTCACCATCTGCGATGCCAAATAAAACATATTGGTCAAATGGTTAACATGAATAAACAAAACCACAGTGTACTAACTACCCAGTGTACTACACAAGTCCCTGCTGAAGGCCCTTTGTGACCCTAGTCTTTACTGGGAGGACAATCAGTTCTGAGGCTTTTCTGTCAGAGACAAACCCATGAGTCACTGTGGAGACTTTCCTGCAGCATCCTCATAAACCCCACAGAGGCACCTCCCAGGTACAGCAATTACTCTTTGTTAAGGATAAGAAGAGGATCAGCCTCTCGGCTCCACTACAGCCTTTAAGAGCTGCGAAGCTAGAATCACCTCAGCGACATCACAAGACAACAGAGCAGCAGAGTTGAGGACTGATCTCGAACAGGCATTAAGCAGAAAGTCATCCACCTTCAAGATGCCAGTAGGAAGAATGTGATCAGGATCTTAACTGCTGTGTGCTGGTGTGAAGAGGGGGGGCCCCGCCTTCCCCCTGGCGGCTAATGAAAAAAAAGCCGGGTCAGTTAGTAATTTAGATGAGTCGCACAGTGTGGAATGATAATGGTGCATCTGGGCTTGGGGGCCACGTCACCCTGAGCTGTCCGTCATTAGGTTAAAGATGATGCTAATTGGAATGGGACGGATTCATTTTGCACTTTGCTGTCCCTTCAAATCACGCTAAACAAAGTCATCGAGTGCTTCAGATCCAAATGAAGCCATCGAAATTAAGGCGAGGGAAAGTAATTACCTAATAAGTAATGACCCTGAAACCATCAAGTACCCCGATGTCACGTTATTATTGAGAGGAGTTACACTAGGAACGGTGAAGGGTAGGAGTTCACATTTTAGATTTTTAAGGTGTCACGCTCCTCTGCCTCTCTTGTTATCGCCTCCTCCATCTCTTGATGAGCCCAAAGTGTAAGACAGATCGAAGATGGCTGAGCCGTCTCCTCCCGAGACCCCTCAGCCCACTTGAGCGTTTCATTAATTATGACTCAGTTCAGCCTCCCGCTACTCAAACAGAAACTCGTAGCACTGATATCATCACATTAAAGACCCAATTAACCATAAATCAGTGCTCAATTTATAATGTGTCTCCCTTTTTATATATATTAAAAAAAGGAAAAGAAATATATGGAAAAGTGATGTGAATGGCAGAGTGAGGGATGGTTCATGTTTTGGTGATGATGCAAACCAAAGTTCAAACATCAAGAAAGTTATTATGGCATATGTAAGACATGGTATGTCGTGCATAGGTAGTGGGAGCAATGAAAGAGGTCACATACTTTTGACTTTGACTCTTGAATGTTTCTTTGCTATGACATAAAAAACGTGAAAAGTCTAAAAAGGGCAAGTATTCAAAACAAACGTTAAGATATTGCAAATCAAAGCAAAATGCGACAAAGGTGCAATGAAATTTCCTATGTATGTGAAGCATGTGATTTCAATGTCCACTGAGGAAATGGAAAACTGTGGAAGACAAAAACATCAGATGTGTGAAGCGGTGGATCCTCAAATTAATACACAAAACAAAGGTAAATTCCATATTTCTATCACATTCTCTGCCTTGTTTTTTTCCATTGGAGGTTTGTCTTGCACTGTTTTAATTCCCACATGTCATTGGACCCCCTTTTTCTTCTCCCAAGATTTAATGGCTCCTGACTTTGTAATAATTGCCTCTGACTGCTTATCTTGCATATGGGTCGTGAATAGAAACACATGCATTCATTCACATTTCTGTTTAACACTTATCTGGAAATTAGTTTAAACATTTGGATGGGTGGATGGTTGGTCATGTGACAGTGAGCCAGCATGAAAGAACCAACAGCCGTGATGTGTAAAAAGGAATTCAGGGATAAGAAGTCTTCTGCTGATAGATCGCAAAAAAAATCCAAATAGAATTCTGAAGGAAAGGTGACCGCATTAGCTTGTTACGGGGAAGTTTTATTATTAATTGTAATATATATATAATTATTATTTTGTATACTTTTGTAAGATAAACATTAAAACATGATCTTAGCTTAGACAAAAAGCATGAGTCACCCCCCCTTCCCCACACACACAGGCTTTGTCATACAACGGGCGAGATCAATACTGATTAGAGGGACTTAGAGATTTGTTTAGTTGATTAGAAAGGTCAATTACTAATTTTGCACTAAGTTAATCAGCATCTTGTTTTACGGCTGCCATCCATACTAAATGACACCTTATGGATTCCGTGGGCCGTTTCCTTGCCCTGTTGATTTGTTGCCATCTAATTATCATTTAGCCCCCAACTGGTCGGAGATTCCATCATAGTCCAACATGGTGGTGTAATAAACGCAGCCACATTGTGCATGAATGTGTTTTACCAAAATCTGAATATCAGCGTTGCTTGCGATTAACTTTTTATCTGAACAATTTTCATCCATGTGCAGACCAAATATATAAACATAGAAGATTAGCCATGTTATCGTCCGCCGTGAGGATTATGTCTTGCAGAGACATAATGGCCACTGTGGAGCTGAAGGTCTCTGCCTCCTGTCGCCCACATCATTAGTCTAGTGATGCTCTGGATATGGATTTGTAACAGTAACAGCAACAATGGAGATAACTTGTATCTGCAGGAAAAATACACTCTACAGCCTGAGGCCATTCAAAATGTTTACAATTACAATTAAACAGCAAAAAGTAAAAGCCTGCACCTCAGGCAATTCTGTGATGCAACCTAAATGTTTAAGCATTTTTTTTTAATCTGCTCCAGGTTGGCAAATTATTTTCATTTGTCAAATCCCAGGGGGCTCAAATGTAAATGCGAAAGGAACCGCGGTGGTGTGACATCTTACTTTCCCCTCGTTTACGGTGAGTGAGCTCGGTGTCATTGTCACAGCCCCCACCCCAACTCCCCTGTGTATAAAATGAGAGTAATCATCGCTTTGCCCCCTCCCCTCCCCTCCCCTCGCCACCCCCCCTCAACAAGATGGCACACTCCCAGGGAGCCCGCTGGACCCCTGTTAGCTCCAAAGACAGATGACCACCTGGGTTAACTGGAGTCTTGGACCCCGGCCGTGACTGCCCCCGATTCACTTTCATTAAGAGTTAAGAGGACTTATCTGACCCTCGCTGCCCGTCTCAGAGTGCTGCTCGACGATCACGGGCTGTAAGCTTTATTTAATGGATTTAACATCCACTTTCACTGCCCTCCTCCCCCAGGGACAGGGGAGACACAGAGGAGATGACACACACACACACGCAAACACATGAGGAAATGAACACTTGAGAGGCCCACATATTCAGGATATGCCCCCCCCCATCCTAACCCCACCCTCCCCCCCGCCTCGCAACACATACACCTGACGCTCATGTTTGTGTTCAAAATTCAATTACCCACTTATTGATACTTCACAGGGATATTTAAGATGCAGACACGAGCTGTGATTTCCCAGGGGAGCCACTGGTTCCTCTTTATGTCCCAACCGAGAGGGCCCACCCCTCCTCTCCTCCTCCGCCAATGTATTTTCGACTGGCTGACACACACACACACACACAAAAACAAACACATCTGCACCTCCCATCCCCTGCCCCAGCCTATGCCTGTTCAAGAGGTGTCCTTATTAATAGGCAATCAGTCAAAAATCATTCATTAAAAACCCTAAAAGGTTTTACACCCGCACTATGATTAGCTGGGAAAGAAAATCCAATGAATTCCTAATGCCTTTATGGAAATGAGGTGTCATTTCCGATCTGCTCAGGGAGGCGGCAAGTGGGCAGAACTAAGGAGCGATGTATGAGTGTGTGTGTTCTGTGCTCTGCCTCCCTCTTCTTACACACAGCTCCGACACTGATCCTAGTCAGGATGTGGACAGACTCTGTCAGATACATGCTGCAACCTGCCACACAGAGGAAGGAGATGCTTCCTGTCAGCTCACGATTCTTTTCAGCAATGGTCGGTGACTATAACTAGCAGCACTATTACGAAACAGCTACAACAAATAATTCCAAATACAATGGTGTGAAAGCCGAGACCTGACCACATGACAAGGTACAGGGTTACTGAATATTTACACAATAAAGACTGAGCTTCTAAACTCAACCATCCTTGATCATTGTTCCACTTTCCATTCATCGCAGCCATGAGCCCACAGAGACACAGGGGAGAGGTGAAGAGACAAGCACAGAAGAGTAGTAGAGGGTGGTTAGGAGGAGGAGGAGAAGGAAGAAGGGTAGTAACAGAGGCGGTGGGGAGGCATCCCCTGTTCCTCATTCAGCGGCTGTCAGCTCAGGCACTTCATAACCACCCGCTCCGCGGCCAGCCCATCCTGATGGATTGATGGAGGCACATTAGCGCTGGTGGGGTCGGTGAATGCAATCATATTCAGCCGCGGCATGCTTCTAATAGGCCGGAGATTGATCCGGAGGGTGAGGAGGAGGTGGTGGAGAATGTGGGCCCATTAGGAGCTGTCAGGGCAGGGCGACCTTCAGTTTCACCTTCACACGGGAGCACGCAACAGGGGTCAGCCAGGGTCTATGCCGGGTGGCACCACGGGCAGAGCAGAGGAGCTGTGCTGCTACACAGGTGACAACAGGTGGTCCTACACCCAGCATACACGGTGACACTGTTTTTACATACATATATAATATGATGGTATCAACTAAAAGAGTCACTTAAACTCTCGATGAAATACATTTTTCTGTGGGCTTTAGACTGTATTGAGCTGGTGAGCTTGAGATACACTAATGATGACACCACAGACGACAAAATCTAAATAAACAAGTCTTTCCCTATTAACAGAGCATCCTAGTGAGGTGAGATGTTAGATGGTTAGTCACCTTGAGTCTACAAGTGTGATAGAGCACCATCACCAACTTTAGCAGCCATGTTACCCGCCGTCTCAGCAGCCGAGGGCCCTCCACCGAATCCCAAAGGAACACTCAGCTTTCAATTACCTCCAATAACAGCACTTATCAGACTCTTCAGCTTTCCCCAGAGACAAGGGGGCTTGATGCCGGCGCTCAGCGGCCCACGACAGGGGCATTCATCATGGGGCAGAGTAACAGCTGGGGCCTGAGGAAGAGGCACGCGTCAAAGCCCCTGTGGGGCTAAACCAGGCCCGGCGTCACACATCACATTATTGGGGGGTGCTGGTGCAGAGGGAAGGGGCATGAGGGGGCGTCACATTCACCCTTCACATCTGTGTTAGTACATATGCACACAAAGAGTGTGCAGCAACATGTGCACAGTCTACAGGAAAAAAACGCAGGTGTGTTCAGGTGTGTTCTAGCACGAGGGCTGATGTTCTTGAAATGTCTGGTCCAGGTTTTCTGTTCTCGACGCGGACAAGCGGGCGAGTTTTCACCGCTTGATTGTGCTGTGCCCATTAACAAGCTCCCTCTTTAATGGTCCACATGTTGAAGGGGGAGGGGCAGTAAATCCTGTCCCCCTGCCCTTCCTCCGCCACGACTCCGCGGTGTCTCGTTTATGGGCGGTGAGGAGCGCACAAACATGATGAAAAAGTGGCCGAGATTTACAAGGCCTCCCCTGACAGCCAGGAAAAGGAGAAAATTAAACCAGAGAGCATTAAACAGGCACCCATTACAGGGCTGCTGCGACACCAATAATAACCATCATTGTGTCCCATCATCCCGAGGTACATGACATGATTGCAAAGACGGCGGTCTTGCACCCATGACGGCGAACAACTTCATACTGGCCAGATTACACGCTTCTCTGGGTTGAGAGTCACGGAGATTAGACACTTTACCGACAGAATCACTTTGCGACTTGTGGTCTATGCAAATGCGACACATGATACACAAGCTATAGATAGTACCTGTGGCTCGTTAGTATGAATTTTCTCTTTTCTAAGCTTTCCTTGCCTGTTCAGATAGTTGTCAATTATACCACGTTCCAAGATACCATCACACAACAACTCCCTCTCCTAAAATCTAATGATCTCTTAAGATAATTAAAACATTTCTACATCTCTCAGATTTTTATCAAAGCCCTTCATAAATTTGTTTGGCATCATTACATTCATAAATACAGTCTTTATGAAATAGGAGCAGTAGGCTCATATTAGACCAAAAGGCCTGGTGACCACACAACATTTCTCCTGCTCATTCTCACTTTCCCCTCATGCACAGACCTGCTGGTTGAATCCGACCGATTTAACCTCTATGTAAATGTATTAATAGCTCCGCTTGAAGCGAGAGTGCAGCCATACCACAATTCTTCTTTGCCCATGTGCTATTTTCACAGTAAAAATAAATACCCATTTTTCTCTTAGGGAAAATATGAGCACTTATCTACATATCTCTAATCCACACTCTACAAGGATTATGACAATGGAGGTAGTGGCGAATGGATTAAAATTCTAGATTTTGCATCCATCTCCTGCTGGAGCACTTGTTGTGTGGGCTCTTGTATGGGAATGACCTTTATACTTACCTTCTCCAATGTAACACGATTGACCTAAATCCATTATTTTAGGCCCTCGAGGATCAATTTATTTGAACCATTTGACACGAAAGGAGAGCTGATTCTCTAAATTAAAGTTAGATTTTCTACGTTCGGCCTCTGGGTAAAAAAACCACTTCAGCCTATGTGCAAACCTGTTTTGGTTTTGAATGTGGATGCTCACACAGATGCTGAGAAAATCTAACCGCCCGACACAGAAAGGCTGTGAGCACCATCTAGTGGTGACACGTAACTAACATTTTACTATCAAGGCACATGATGCCACAAGTTGGGATCAACCCCTACGGCTTTTATAAATATTGTCCGTGCTATACATAACTGTTTGTGTTGCTCAGGTACTCACACTCCTCTAAGCCCAGCTGGTAAGCGAGGTTCTGAAGACCTTTGACCTTCTCCATCAGGTTTGCTGTGGTCAGACTCCCCAGCTCTACAGCGGGAGAACAGGACACACAACGAAAAGTATATTTAACAAGTTTTAGCAAAATAATATCCCATTTGACAAGATTATGTTTAATATCATCCTGTTTTTAACTGTTGCAGGTACACAAATTGTTTCAAATACAACAACACATCCGTTAACACAAAACAAGTGCGCACCTTTCAACATTTCGATGTCCTCACTCTCTAGTTCAGCCATCCACTTGGGAGGTGAATTAGTGATGGGCTGTAATGGAAGACACAGCAAAAGACAATTCAGCAGAGATTTACACAGCAGGCTTAAAGTATATTACAGTGTGTCGACTGTTGAGCCAATTTAATTATCCGGTTCATAAATCAAAGGGAGTCACGGCGAGTCTAACTCACGTTTTTACAAGATGCTGCAAATTCTGCAACTCCGGGCACTGAGTGAGAGATCACAGCATAATTTAAGATTAAAACGGCATAAAACATAACTCCACAATAACTAAAGACACAAGAGCAGGGAGAATGTAAACTTACGCTGTTCGGGCCACAGGTCTGGTGACGCTCTGTCCAACTTCTCAAAACTCAGCAAAGACGACTCAAAGTCGTCACCTATCATGGCACAAAAAGGTATTTCTGTTTCCTTAACATCTCCCATGGAAATTCAGAATAAGTAAATAATGTAAGTCAGGTTGAGATAAAATCAACGTGCGAGCACAGACGAACACTTCTTGTTGGATTTTCATGGATTGTCAGTATTGAATACATTTTTGTTGTTTGTACATCTGAACAACAAAATGGAGAAATTAGGATGAAAATGTTAATATCTGAGATTATTGAATCTCTGTGTCATTGGAACTGTTTGATTCATCATATCGAGGACAAAATAAGTAAGTATAAAGGTATATGTTCTCACCGTTTGTTAATTTAAAATACACCCTTTTATATGTATATTTTAAAAAAATGCAAAGCAGTTAATTATAGTTATAATTATATAGCAGTTAGTTAGCTCTGCAGCACATGGGCATGAAGCCCAGTGATCATTCAATCGCGATACATTAAAATACCTCTGCCATAAATTATACTTTCAGGGAGGATTATAATATTGTTGCTGTAGACATCGATGGCATTGTCAGAAATATCTAAATTAAATGATATGTTTATTACTGGGTTCATAGTTACAGATTGTATTGTATTGTATTGGACTAACTTACATTGGGAGGCGTTTCTAAATGTGTATCCTCCATCTATACACACGAGGGGGGGCAGGATAACAGAAACACCCCTGCATATGATGCAGTCCACTACAACACCATCACCTCAATACTGTAACATGTTAGTGATTGGCTGTAGTATTTTGATAATTACTTAATTGTTTCAGGATCTGCTGCCCATCTTTGTCATTGTGTTCTGGACCTTTGGCTCAGACAAAACAAGACATTTGAAGGCATCACTTCGGATTCTGCGAAATCTTGAACGCTTTTTGCTTTGTTTTGCCATCTCTTCGACATCCCACACACCAAAGAATTGATAGAAACAAATCGACATTAATCGATAATGATCAATGGTTGGTTGAGCCCCTAAACATAAAGTCCTGAACATCTCACATGTCGTCACAGAAGAGGAGTTTACAGCACAACAGCTGTACTGATCTGCAGAGATTATAACGTTGCGTTCAGGGCGAAGCGTGAAAAATAAGGCAAAAGATAGTTGTGAGTAAAACTCATAAATATTGCCGATGTTCTGGGACAACATACTGTCACCGTTTACTTGTGATATCCACAGAGGAGTTTTGGCCTGTAGCTCGTGTGGCACAGCAGCAGCAGCACATGTTTTGGGTGAAGCTGAACGTTGGGTCCAAGCTCTCTCTCTCTCTCTCTCTCTCTCTCTTCTGTCTGCTGTGCTTCCCATTAAGCCAACGGACAAAATCCGCGCCAAACAGTACGTATACGGCGCTAACGTGTGTGTTCTGTCGTCTCGGGATGTTTGTACCAGCCTGCGCGGGAGTTGCTGGCGATTCAGTGCACTCGGTCATGTCAAATTTACAGTTTATACACAGCGGAGCAGGGTAGAGAATTAGAATTTACCTCCATTCGGAGACGCCATCTTCAGAATGAGCACGTGACGAACGACGTCCAATCAGTGGAGCCGCAGTCGAAATTGACGCGTACTGGTGTAATTCACAAACACGCCAGCAGGCGTCAACCGGACAAACTTTTCTCTCTGCTCCACGCTCATTTGTTTAGCCCCGCCTTCATCTACCCAGACCACCAATAGGAAACGTGGCTTTACAAATCCCAAGATGACAGCCTATTGGTCCACACGTGTCATCAGGTATTGCCTGTAGAAAACAAGCATTTTTAAAGAAAGCATGTATTCCTGTTTGTGATGCTCTCTAAAGGAGTATCAACTTATCTTTACCTGTGCAGTACTGTATGGGAAATATAGCTCATCATCAACTTATTTGCTGTGATTCTCACTATATAAGTCGATCAGCAGTATAATGGATGAATAATGCAGTGTCACTAATTCTGCTCACTCATCCACAGATCTAATCAGATGTTCTGACTTCACTTGACCTACAGGATCCAAACTTTATGACCCACAGGTCAAGGGTCATAATTGCCAAGTACTGGATATTTAGCATGGGGAAGCGGAGCCAACGGGAAACCTTGAACATTGTTGACAAAATCATTTTAAGATGAAGTAAACGCAGACTACAAGAATACCATAGTTTATTGATCACACTGAAATGTACACAACATTGGGAGTCAGTAGTAGTCTTATAGTGTCAGAGCAGAAGCCAGTGCTGGACACAGTACAAAAATTTCAGAGGCTCTAAGACAACTGCTGACATAAATAGTGTGAGAGAGACTACAACTATGTAACAAAAAGTGTTATTTATTTGTCAAGTTTGGAGATGCAGCATTTTTCGAATTTTTCTTCACCAGCTCCTTTCAGGCACTTAAGCTTATTATCGTGACACATGCCGTACACACACCCACAAGTTCAGGATGTTAGATGTGCTGTGAGTTAAGGCAGCGAGGTGATGATCCTACATGACGGTCTTGCTTTCATATTGCACTGATTCAAGTACGTTTTATCAAGCTTTCTTTACACTACATTACTTGGAAATGTTGAGACATAAATACTTGGGACAGATAGTATAGCAGTGTGCAGAGTCAGTACCTTATGAACATTTTAAAACCAGAAGTGTTTGAGACACATGATTTAGTCAGTCATATTCAGAACAGTTGTTGTATATCATATCGTCATTAGTGTCATCTTTGTGCAGAGCTGACTAGAACTCCCAGGAGTCCATCCACTTGAGGCCAGCCATGCTGCTGCCCGGCTCATGTGCCAGAGGACCAGTCATGCCATAGGAGAGCGGATGGAACAGGTAGAAACTAGAAGACGGGAAGGATTACAGTGATTTTCACTAAATCAATGAAGTGACTTTAATCTGGATGATATGTTCTAATGAAATCTAGAAATCATAACAGTAAAGCAGCTTTCGAGAGCTGTCATTTTCAACATTCAGTTAGTGTAGCCACGTTGCACTGTTGTTACAAGAGCAGTTTGATGCTTGTATTAGCTTTTGTATTTGCAAAGAATCAGATGAGAAGATTGACACTGCTGTCATGTCAGTTCATTAAATATGAAGCTACAACAACAAGGAGACAGTCACATTAGCGAAGAAATAATCACTAAAACTCACTTATTAACATGTTGTGTTTTGTTTGTTATGGAACAAATGTGATATGTGTTTATTAGTGAGCTTTTTTGTACATTTGGACATAGTAAGGCTAGTTGTTTCCCCCTGCTTCCAGTCTTTGTGCTAAACCAAGCTAACTGCCTGCTTGCTTCATTCAGCTGCAAGCAAGAAAACAAAACATTGTATTTCCAAAGTATTTTCCAAAACTACACCGCTATCGCTAACACTCACTTCACCTTCACATCAACCCACAACAGAGAAAATCTATTGCATAAATACTCTCATTTGGCCTTTTGGAACTAACAAGAAAAAAACATAATCACAAGAAACCTCATTAAACGACACATATTGATATACTTTTATGATAGCATAATAATGGACGACAATAAAAATGTTCCGTCACAGCAATTACTCAGCTCACCTGTAAAGAACAGCTAACAGAAGCACCATCTGCCCGACTCTCTGCAGCCAATCAGAATAAGGTGGGCAGAGCAGCAAGTCTGTGCTTTTCAATAGGATGTCAAGTGTGATTCCTGTGAGAAAGAAACAGAATGGAAGTATATTAATTAACCTCATGCAGTCTTTTCCTCAAATCCATCTTTTCCTCTGCATGAAAATGTAAAGCCCTCTGCTCTGTACTATGGAGTGGAGTTGTGGACAACATGCCAATAAGGTTTGGTACCTGTTAGCATGCTGCTGAAGAGCATGGCAGGGAAGTAGTGGTGATAGTAGAGGACGCGGCCCATCACATAGAAAGGTGCATAGTGAAGCATCCAACCGAGCAGAAGCAGTCCTCCTCCTCCCATGAGCACATGACAGTGCTCTGAAGCACAAAGTGGAGTACAGATCATGTATTTGATTTTTAAATAATCTTTTTTTTTCTACTGCTGCAGCAATGGTGAGCCATGAAATCAAAAGAACTGCCACTATCAATAATCATACCCATTCTCTTTGGGCCCAGTGGGAAACCCCTTTGAAGGGCTATAGATGCCACTGCCACCATGATGAGATACAATCCCAGACAGGCCAGGTTCGTCCACCAGAGCACCTGAGACACATCATTTAATGCTGAAGGTTTTAATGTGACAAGGGCAGCAATGGGGAAAAATGAGACAAAGCTCAAGACTTACAGGGTTCCCCAGCAGGTAAACACGGTACTCTGTCTCATTCACTCCTGAAAACCTCAGTCCCTTCACAGAAATAAACCAAGAACGTCTATAGTTAAACATAGTGAAGCATTTAATAAAAAAAACTACTTAGAATTTTTACTTTATATTGTAAATCATTCAGTGCACCTGGTAGTTGAGAGGCCAGTGCCAGGGTTTGGAATTCATCTCATTGTCTTTGGGTTTCAAGCCACTGTTACCCTGAAAACACATGTTTTCGTTAATCTTTTTTCCCCCCATAGTTTCTGATAAAACGCCTTTTTTTAATTTTTTTTAACCACAGATGGATTTTCTTACTCTGATCATAACAATATGTGACTCCAGTAAGATCTCCAGAAAATGGGGCTTCAGCACAGACAGACTAATGTTGGGCACTGCCAAAACAAAGTTAAATGTAACATGGTTAGTCTGTGATCATTTTAAAAGTACGTACAAAAAATTTAAGAGCACAAGTGAGGAGTTTAATCGTACATTTTGGATTGATGTGATCTTCGATGTTCCACTGAGAGCTTGGAGTTTCCTTCAAGTAGGGGCTACAGGTCACCTCCACCTGTTCCCAGCCCCTGAATGGAAAACAAAAACTTGCAGTTTGCTTTTCATGACTGTCCACTCACACAAAGGAGTTAAGTTGGAGCAGAGGTGACGACTTTTACCACTTTGGAAGAGTCTTGCCGGAGGAGTAAAGCACGCAGCCGGTGGCTCGGTGCAGAAAGCGGACTTTGCTGCGCAGCACCTTCACCAGGTCGCCCCTCCGACCGCCACACACCTCCACCTGCCACAGGTCATTCGCGTCTCCTGTGCCATTCTGCAAACAGAAAACAGATTCCTTGGTGTTGAGCTACAAAGACAGAATTCTGCCATCTGCTGGTTCCCTAGTGGAACAGTTGTAAGGAATTCTGGCGTCTGGTTTGACTGATCTGAAGTTTTGAGTTGCACACTACACAATCTTGTATAATCATCTTAAATAAGTGAATTTCAATTTTCTTTGAACTTTCCTAACTTTCAAAACTCTTTAATTCTGATGATCTTATGACTTATTTGTGTTAATTGCTGCCTTGCACTTTGTAATCTGAATATTGAAAAGTAATCCATAAATAAAACAGTATTAATCATTTACAATCACAATCTGATATGTTACTCTTGAATATTTAAGCATCTTCAAGTGGCAACTTCAGTGTATGTGGCGTGCCTCAGTTTAGGTGAGCTGTACTCACGATGCCGTAGCCTGTAACCTGGAAGTGTTTCTTGGTCAGAGGGGCCTCCTGAAGGTGGCTGTGAAGGTTGCGAGTTGTTCTGACGGGATCACAAAAAAAAGAAAGTAAACAACATGATATAAAACAGAGGGATAATAATCCTCTATTATTTATATTAGCTGAGATTCAGATTCAGTATAACATTTCTTTGGTGTTACACATACTCTTTGTGCTCCAGCCGAATTATATCACCATGACGAACCAGGTCAGGGGTCCCAGATTGAGCTTAATTAGGATAAACAATAGGGAATAACAAACATAGGCTCATACATTACTTCATTATGACTTAGATGATTGTTATTTGCATTTGTAAACAGTAAATCGGCCTCATATCCTCACATTCATTACTATCCGGTCTGTGAACAAGCCACAAATTGTTGTAGTCCTTATGAAGATAAGATGTCACCTGTGCATAGAAACAGCAAAGAATACTGTTTATTTAGAATAAACAAAGTGACCACAGGTATTAACATATGTAATTGTGTTTGTGAATGTGTCACAGTTGAACCTGTAGCCTGACCTGCTGCTGCCTTGACCCCACTCCCTCTGGGTACAAATGCCAATGGGAGTGCAAGTAGCCTCCGGCAATACGGAGATTCTTCACAGTAATGGTGGAGCCATAAGCGAGGTCTGAATCACAAGAACCACAAGATATCACGAAGAGATGATCATTAATAGCACAAGCACTTTTTTAACATGCACCACACGCCAGCTGGTTATGGAACTGAGCATAAAAAGAAGAGTAAGCCTCAATAATAAAACACTGATGTGCGACTTTGTGGAGTGAAAGCTTCAGCCCATCTGGCCTACATCAATCAATACAAAAAGGAATTTGCACAGGAATTTGCATTTCTCTTTGACCTCAGTGTTTTAGTGAATCGTGTGGTCTAATTCACTCACATTCAGGCATGGACGCGTTGTGTAGGTTGTTCCCGATGAGACGGGACTGGAAGGCTGAGCTGAAGAAACCATCTCCCGGTCCACTGGTGAGAAAGAGGGGGAGAGAACAATCACGAGGATCCAAATAATGCGGTGGACGTCACCATGTAGGATTCCGTGAGCTGAGCAGTAACTACACTTTATCTGCAAGTTAACAGTCAGACTCACCTTTTGTTCAGCACAACAAAGTGGATGGCGAATATCGTAATGTAGAGGAAGAGCGGAAGCAGGATGAGCCCGACGACCCGAGCCAGTAAGTGCTTTGCGATGTCCACCTGGAGGAAGAGAAATAATTCAGAGGCGGGCCAAACTTCAGGCGCTACTATCAACATTGTCAGTTACCGGCACCTCATAAAAGTTTTCTGTTGTTTACCAGCAAGAGGCTAAGGTCTCCCAGAAGTCTCCAGAGGTCCCAGACTGTGTTCAGACCAACCAGGAAGATGACAAACAGACCCACAAACTTCACCCCTAGAGCCCCAGCCAGGTTTATACCAGTCAGTACCAGCCACAGCCACCAGGAGGCATTGAACGGCCTGAAAGCAGAAGCCAGCAGAGAACCATCAGAAGTATTTTCTGATTACCACCCATTAAACATCTTATCAGACTATATCGGTATTGCTTCAAGACTGTAATCACAAATGCGGCATAATGTCATCATAATTTATCTCTTGCAATCAGTTAATTAGGTCACACAATCTCCCGAAATAAAGACAGACGTCCACCACACAGAACAACACAGCCTTAAATCTTTTTTAAATCATTTTTATTTTTATTTTAAATCAGCAGTGTTCAGGTCAAATCATACAATGAAGATGTAGCATCTTTTTCAACTTGAGAATCTTTTAGATAAATGGTGATAAACGAACTGAAAATATCACAGTAGTCACCCACCCATTCGTTTGGCACTGACCAGCTACTAGTTTCGGCACCACACTGCATTGAACATGATAGAACAACTAGAATTAAACTTGCAGTGTCTCCTACCTGTGTTTCTGCTGGTTGAACTTGACCATGCTCAGCACCGCCGCCATGATGAAGAACATGAGTATTGGGTCTAACAGGATGTACTGGGAGATGGTGATGCAGCCAGTGTCTGTCAGGATGGTGACGTGAAGCACAAACTCATATTACTTCTACAACAGGATACATACATGCTGCTAGACCTTTGACCTCTAAGTATATTTTCTCAAGGTACAAGACACTTTCATCCAAATTCACGTGCCATTTCCTTCCCTTTTTCAAAAACAGTGGTCAGTGTATTCCAGCATTAACAGCATTAAGACGATTACTCACCGAATATGAGCAGAGTGGCGGTGATGAGAGCAGCAATGTGAGACCGGGACAACTCCAGCACTATGAGGTATGCAAAGATCGGCAGAAAGGAACCCAACACAGCACACAACTGTGGGACACATCAGAAAACATATTACATGTTGCCATTTTCAAACTCAAATGTATATAATCAAATTGCATTGTTAGTAGAAAAAGAGTGGCGTACCCCTCTCATCCCCCAGTAGTTGTGGTGGTCATATTTATCTCCAGGCTTAACGAAAGGAAAGGTCCCATCATAGCCACTCATGTAACCAGCGAGGCCAATCAGCATCTAGGAAAGAGTAAAGGAAGTTCATAATAAGGGAGAAGAATCCCCCCTACGCCGACACCAACAGGATTCATCCAACCACCATCTCACTTTTCCAAGAGGAGGATGCACGTCAAAGAAGAAGGTCCTGTTGATGTAGAAGCTTCCCATCTTTCCAAAGTGCGTCTCATCCCAGCTGAAACAAACACCAAAAAGAGTCATTGTGGTCAAAGAAGAAGAAGGAGAGCACATGTTCACAATCATGTGCATGTGCTTCCCGAGGACTCACCACACATGAGGGGGCTCTGTGATCTTGTGCAGGCGTGTGGAGAACGACAGCCCCGCCACCAGCATCAGCAGCGGCACTCCTCCGCCCGGAGGAGCGTGGCTCGACCTCCCTCTGGAGGAGAACTGAGCAGACGTCCCATTGGAGGACTGGGTGTCACCTCCGGACGACCCCCGACCGGACGGCGTGAGGAGGGTCTGCTCCGAGGCGGGGAAGGGTTTCCTGTTCCTCAGTGTCGATGTGTCCCCCGTTTTGCTCCACTGTGCAACGCATTCCTCTCGTGCCATGAGGAAGTAAAAGCTGTGGTAAAACGACCGCCGGCCTCCCTTCCACGCCAAGTAAAATCATATGCGTGTAGCAACCGAATGGGCGATGTCTAGGTGATGTGAACCTGTGCTAACAAGTTAGCACATTTAGCGTAAACATGAATACGAGTTAAAACCTTCCCAGCACAGCAGAGTACCAGACACTACATTAGTGACATTATCACTGAGGACATTTTCACCCATAACTCGCTCAACCAAGCTTCTTGCTTTCTAACCCAACATCCCGGTCCTGAATTGAAACCAGCGGCGACGTGCTAACCTCTGTCGCCTCAAATCGATGTTTTATCACTCCGACATTTACATTAGCAAGTCCACAGAACCTGTAAGGAGCGAGGGGGATTCTGGGAAGTGTATTCCACGTTGTCGTTCGTGTGTGAATGGCTTATTGCGAGGTAAACACCATTTCCCAGAATCCTTCTGGAAAAGCCTCCTCGTCCTCCGGTTAGCCAATCGGAAAACAGCCGTGTAAAAACAACAGGAAAGCGGAGTATGTGATTGCGCTGTTCGATTTGTCCACTAGATGGAGACGTGGTGTAATAAATCACTTTTTGGGGATTTTCCTTTTTTTGCGTGCAATGTGCTATTTTTTGTCAATATCAACGGATATTTCTGTTCCCCAGTTCTGTTTATTAATATGTCATTTCTCTGCTAATTGATGGATCTGCTTCCCTGCATCTCAGAAATATGATACCCTATATTCCAATAAATTTATTTGGCAGTGGTTTGTAGAAGATTTTATATTCAAAAGAAATTATGATTTTAACACATTAGGATACACTTGAGGTGAAATTAGCTCCACCTAGACCAACATTGAAATGGTGCTTTCATGGTTTTGTATCAAGATATTTAAATTGTCCCATAACACTAGTATTTAAAATCCTTAACTATAGGTAATTTTGCACTTTTACTTAAAAAATTCAACTGAATGTTTTTTTTTTAATATATAGTGTTAAAGGTAAGTAAAGGATCTGAATACTTCTTCCACCACTGACTACATCACAGTGACACGCTGTTCAAACCTAATCAAGAGCAACACTGCTTGGTGTATAAACCACATCTAGTGCCTTTATTATCATTAGTAGTCATGGAATACTCCATACTGTAAATAACACATTTGACAGTAAACTGGTGTGTGCGGTGTGGAGAACAGTGTTGGCTGCCAAGTAAATCGTCAACGAGACAGATGTTTTTTATGTTTTTTATTTCGATGACTGATAGAAATTACAGTCAAGAGGTAAACAAAATGAATGAGCATTATATTTCCAATGAACACAGATTTACAACAAGATATTTATCTCAAGTTATTTGTGGGTTTGAAAGTCTATAAATATTTAAACTTTTTTCCTACATGTTAGATTTATGGTCCGGTTCATGTTATGGTTTGAACAGCAAAGTAAAGTACAGTCTTTGTACAACTGTAGGTTTGTAGATGATAAATGCAGGTTAAGGGCGTTAGACATCAACTTTTTGTCATCTTCCAAAGTTAGAATATTATACTGCTGCTGAGCTTTCGGTCCTTTTAGACGAATAATGCCATAATTTTCTTAAACCTGAATATAAAAGACAAAAAGGTGTTATAGGGAATTCAGAAAGCAAATGAGTCGGCTGATACTGTCTATGATACATTCATGACCAAAGGATCGAACAGACACTTACAGAAATTATGTTCACAATTACTACTATTTAGCCATTAAGATGGTGCTTGCATTTCCGAAAAGCGCTGTCTTCGTAATGAACTTGAAGAGACAAAACGTCTGCGATTAGAACAGTGCTGCCACTTCCAAAAAATATATATATTTCATGGTCTGCTCCACAGGGCAGGGTATACACACAGTTCCTCTGGTACAGTGTCAGCCACTCTCCTCATACATAAAAAGAGATGCTTAAAAAACAAAAACATTTTTACAGACATTTATAAATCTACAAAGCTATAATGCCAGATTTTTTTCTTACACTTTATGCTTTACGTCAAACAAAATATTGGTTGTGCTATAATGCATTAAGAGAATATGTCACAAAAATAATACATAGTACTAGATCTGTACAAAATAAACCAAACCTCTCCAACGAAGCCTTTGTCTTTACATGCAATCAGAGATGCACACACGGTCTGATGTGAGATATGGGATCCGGTTGTGTTGCACCTGAATGAAAAAAATCCTTTTTTGCCCGTCTGACTCTAGTGCATTAAGCCAATCTTATAGTTTAAGCAGTGATATTTGTCGATAATTTCAACTAACGTACCTTCTTTAAGCTTCAGTTTAGTTGGGGTATAACGTAGCCTGGAATTAAACGCACGGTGCATTGTTTTATGTGTAAAACAGGTTAATACTGTTAAAAAGCAACCAAGTCCATGTTATTATACTTCATTGCTTGTACTAAGATTACGAAACTAGTGTCAAACAGGGGAATGGGGGGGTTATTGCACCTTTTTAAAAACATTACATAGATCATCATATACATCTATCATCTTTCTTAGTTCACGTTAAGGCTGAGGCTTTGAATGTGAAAGTTTGGCGGTGCTGACTTCTCACTTCTTGGTCCAGAGATTCTTTAACTTCAGCTTGTCGGTCATCTTGAAGTACAGCAAGGAAGGAAGGCTGAGGGAGAAGTTGTTTCTTTGAATTTGTGACGTTTGACAACCTTGGCATCCATTCAGTCCAAGGCCAGAGCTGATTACAATGACTTAGTGAGACAATATTGCTAAGAGGTTTGACAGTGATGCACAAGCTGTTTTATGACAAAAGATAAATATTTCCTCCCCACGTTGTCTCTGAATCGATGGGTGAGACGAATAAAACTAAGAGGAAACCGAGTGTGCCCTCTGACATAGGTTGCTTTCTTACTTTGCAGAGGCCAGTCATGTAGATGAAATAAATAATACAAAAAAAAAAAGAAGTGACAGAAAATAATGCGGAAAATATATCTGTATATCAAATTGCCTGGGGTTACTGAATAAGAAAAAATCAGTCCACAAAATCCCTTTAAGGCAAATGGATATCTGGTGAATATTAAATCCCATGTAATACATTCACTGCACTGTATTCCTGGTCCTCTTGAATGTGTATCAGAGGGATACAGATGTGTTTTGTGCTGAATGCAATTGTGTGTGTGTGTGTGTGTGTGTGTGTGTGTGTGTGTGTGTGTGTGTGTGTGTGTGTGTGTGTGTGCGCTTTTGTGTGTTTGAATCTGAACGTGGGGAAACGAGTTTGGACGTTTCAGCGTCACTGTTGGAGGTTTAGTGCCAGGCCCTTGGGGGGAAAAGGGCAGAGGGGGTGTTTCAGGTGATCTTCGAGCAAGCAGGAGAAGCCAGCGCTCCAACAGTCACTGTCTCAGTTTCCTGTCTCCCTGAGCCCAGACTCCGGGATTGTCGGGATGCATTTGTGCGGTTGGGCAGATGCCACGAACCCCGGCAAGCAGGTGCACTTGTACGACCCCTCTGTGTTGGTGCACTGCCCGTTCTCACACAGATGCACCTTGTCGCTGATGACCTCGCACTCGTTTATGTCTGCAGGACAGAGAGACACGAGGAGTTACAGTCACAGCTGACCACATCACATCCAATGTGGGAATTTTTCAAGTACATTGAATTCCAGTTCAAAAGTTTAATATTAGCGTTTGAAACCGGAGTTGGCAAAACAACCTCGCCTGAAAGTTCATTTAGTATCTCTTCTGCAGCGCTCTACCATCTCTCGTGACCTTCATTAGCGGAGAAAAAAATGAAGAAGAAAAAAATGTGGGAGAAAACTTCTTAAAGTGCTCAGGAAAAAAAGAAAAGAAAATCAACCATCTACAGAAAATTAATATGTAAACATTTTAATAATCAATTCAGCCATTTTTTTGAAGCAGAAATGTCCACGATTCTCTGGTTTCAGCTTCTCGGATATGAGGACTGTTTGTCTTTGTATCACGCGACACGTAACTGAATATTTTGGGGGTTTTGGACTGTTGTTTGGCTAATACAATATATTTGATTTGGGTGAACAATTCATTGAGAAAATAATCATGAGCTGCACCCCTATAAGATTCCATGAAAACTGGGAAAACTCCATATGCCGACAAAGATCATCTGATACAATCAAGATACGGAAAAGCTACAAAACGTTCAGTGTTGGATTTGTACGGTTTTGCATAACATCTCGTCTCCTGTATCGTTAATCAAACATGCCGTCATGTTGCGTGTGAGAATCTGAACTTTACCTTGCAGCCATCTTGAGCACTAGACTGTTCAGAATGATGGTAAAATTAACAATGCGCTGGATTATGTTTCCTTTTGGCCATGAAGAGATTTTTTTTCTTTCCCTTTTTCTGCATGGGAGGTCTGATTGTCATTTCATAGCAGTCAATCTCAACGGACCCCTTCCTCTGTTTATGTCATGTCCTGCTGGGGAAAAAGTTAGCGGTGATATTTATAAGAGGAGGCATGGCACGGGCTGCGCAGCTCCCACATGTTTCCACCGTGTCGGTATTCAATCACTTTCCTTGGGAGAGTGGCCTTGGAGCTGATAAGCTTGCATGCAGTTGGGAATATTGCACCCGTAGCATTTCATTGAAACAAGACAGTCTCACTTTCTTACAAAGCAAACAAAGTACACTTAAAAGATATAATATCTCATGTAACACGCCGAGTGGCTGAGATTCAAGGCCTCCTTGCTCTTGGCAGAGTGTGACCTGGGAATATCAGACCAAAGGCTAACACACAATGGTTTTGAGGAGTACACTGCTTTCATTAGTTTCCCATAAAACATAACTTAATGCAGGGTTGTCAAATTCAGAGCTTCTCCTTGAGCTTGATGATATGCTACACGAGCAGTTACCTCACTGAAATGAATCCAAGTCCTGGCTCCAACGGGCTCGGATCTCAAGAGTTCACCGCGGTTTGATTTCAAGATGCCGCAGCGCATTTCAAAACAAGATGAAAGGGATTGATTCTCTATTGATCTTAGGGGATACAGTTGTAACAGGAGCACGGAGTCTTTTCGTGGGTGGTCTGCTGAGAAAAGAAAGGACCCACCTATACAGGCCATCTTGTTCAGGTCGAGCTCGTATCCGTCGAAGCAGTCGCAGGTGTAGCCTTCTCGCACGCGAACGCAGCGGCCGTTTTCACACCCATTCAGGATCCCGCATTCCTCTGCCCGCAGACCCTCGAAGCCATCGTAGCGCTCTGATTGGACACAGAAATATGTAAGAAGAAAACTCTTGACTCATTTGCTACCTTCTACAAGGAGGTCAGAGGTCATTGTAAGCTGAGATAGAGCTTTCACACTGACGCTGTTTTCACTTTGTCGTGTGATTCATGACATCGCCACCAATGAGTTTGACAACTTCATCCTTCACTAGTTGACACATATTGGTGTTTTTTTTCCATTATGACTTTCAGTGGCTGAAGCTCCTGGTTTGTCTATACATAAATGCACATATATTATTCACCAACACTCTACGAACATAGTGAAGATGAGAAGCTTTACAGCGTGTCCTTGCATCTACCCACCAGCATACGGATCCACCGGTCGCGGCTGTTGCTCCCGTGGTCGTGGGATGGGCACGCGGCCAGGCGGCTGTTGAACGCTGTAGTCGTTGTCGTTGAAGAGTGGGACGCTTTCAGGGATGTCATAGGGTCCTGCGGGGCTGCCATAATTGTCCCAGTATGGAGGAACAAAAGGCTCCTCTGACCCCTCAAGACCGTATTCATACCCCTGCCGCTCTCGCAGACTGTCCGAACCCCCTCTCCGAGGCAGGTTGCACATGACTGCGTAGTCATCTGAATACAACGGGAGATATATTTTGGATATTAGCAACAGCGACGTGTCAATACGAAGACAATTATCAAAACAGAGTGGGCATCCTGTTTCTCACCAGAGTCTCTCCTGGGACAGAAGGCACACTGTCCGCTCCAGGCGAGGCCATACAGGCAGCAGCACTCCGTGTACGTAGTTCTGCGTCCCTGCAGCGGTTCTGAACACACGTTGTCCCCCTCCAGACGCTGCCAGCAGATATCCATGTGCACATCGTGATCGGGCTCTAGAGTTTCTGGGAGACAGAACGAGTGGGGATTAACAAAAGCGTCAATTCTATTAGAAGGATTAGCCCCTTGAGAAGAACCATCTTGTTTTGGAGGGGGTATTAGAAGGAGCAGGTTGTTTTGTGTTTGTTTGTGTGTGTGTGTGTGTGTGTGTGTGTGTGTATGTGCGCGTTTTCACACCTTCTGTGGCGTTGAGGCCAATGCAGCGCCGCCGCGTGCTGTCCAAGACAAGTGGAGGACTGCAGAAACAGTTGAACGACCCGGCCGTGTTCACACAGGCTCCATTCTCACAGGCGTTTCCTAACTTACACTCATCAAAATCTGAAAACACAAATACATTAATCATCAGTAATAAATCATTAGGTTTTAACACACATGTGTAGTTGCTCCAAGTAGACCATACACAAGATTGAAAGATGTCTGAAGAATGTTACAATACATTTTTTTAGAGGAAAACACTGATTCGGATTTTCCTGTACAATATGGTAGGAATGGTATGGTATACAGGTTGATAATGCTGGATGGGTGGAGCGGTTTATCTGTCACAGTTACATGAATGTGTTTCCAAATAGATGTCATTTCTTACCCACACACTCAAGCCGGATGTTGTCATAGTAGAAGCCAGAGCGACAGTAGCAGGTATAGGTAGAAAAGAGGTTTGAACACTTTCCATTCTTACAAATGTCCGGTCCAAACATCTCACACTCATTTGCATCTGAGGGGAGACAAAAAAGATTCACACCTCGGTGTTACATAAGTCTGGAACCCTACCTGAGATGTAATTCACCCCGCGTGTAAGAAGCTGTCTCACTACAATTACAGTAATTAGTCAGGTATGCAGGCATTCCATTAAGCTGTAGGAGCAGCCTCGTAAACATGGTGGAGAATTATGTCCGTCTATCTGGCTTTAAAAGTTGCCGCAGGTAAAAACAAAACAGATGCCGACATCACAGCTGTATTTGCCGAAGGGGAGGTTTGTGTGAAAGGAAGTTATAAGAGCTCAGGGAGATCAATAAAAGCAAGTTTTACCTATGTAAGGATGCTGTTCTCCCAGAGCTGAGGAAACAGTCAGAGGTAATAATCCACTGCCATGAGGACACAACTGGTTATAATCCTCTGGAAAATAAGAAATAGCCTCATTAGTAAAAATCAAAGAGAGTTTAAAAAAAATAAAGTCTCCAAACGGATCATCTACCTCTTCCTGGGACGGGACAGGCGTGGATCTCGCAGTTGTCCCCCCAGCCTGCCCCCACCGTGCAGCAGCACTCCTGCTTGGTGGCGTTGCGCGACAAGACGTTGTCGCAGAAGTTGGCGCCGTTCAAGTTATAGTAACACTCCTTCCTCTCCTCAGCGGAGGCGGCGGACGGGGGCACTTCGGCAGAGGGTTTTAGGTCAGCATCTGCGGTAGCCGGACGAGGAAAAGATTTCATTAGCTCGGGGAGGTCAGAGGTCAAAGGTCGTGGTTAACTAGAGAAGAGCAAGGTGTAAAATGGTGGAAGTGGTTTGGTAGCCAGGCACATTAATGTTACAGTAGAACCAACACTTCACTCGCACATCATCACACTGCAACGCAAGTCAAGTGGCCCCTGCTCTCCATCTATCAGAGTGTGTCCACAGGCCTCCGGCAGGTAGTGCATTACCCCGGCCTGCCACTGCTGAGCCTGCTCATTTGTCCAAAGGCATGGGCTCAGGCATTTTACCCTTAAGCTGCTGGCTTAGCCAAATGGAAACACTGGCATGTGAGTCAACACACCATTCACTCTCACATGATTGATTAACACACGTCAAATGCAAACAGCGGAATGTGGCAAAAAGATACACAAAGGCATAGCTGGGGTTTAGTGCCCAGGCCGGAGAAAAAAACATCCCCGCTGAGGGCGCGCCGCGTGATAATGTAAATACGCCCCATATTTGTGTACACATACGCCTATCAAGCTGGAGAGGTGATGGTATTTCCATGACTCAAAGGGCCTGCTCTGTCATTCTGAAATTGCAGCACACTAAATATCTGTAACCTCTGCACTTAAGATCATTTTAACACGGAAGAGGGCAATGTGTCTTTTGCGCTAATTGCCAATAGCTACACCTTATCCTTGTTTGTCTTGGTGGGGAAATGGGTTTACAGTAACCGGGGCCTGAGGGCATTCGCTTGGCTCTAGTGCAGGAGTTACTTCATCATTTGTCTAAGGGATTAGGCTAATACAAATTTTTGCAGGCAACCCACCCAACCATAACTCTGGCCTATAAAACAAATGGAAACAGCCAGGTCAAAAAGATTCTCTAAGAGACGTGGAGTAAGTTATGTCCACCTCGTCACCCTCGTTGTTTGGATAATGAGAGACGGCTCATTAAATCAGGGAAAACTCCGTCTCCCAGCGATGGGACGGAGAATTAAGTCCTGTGAGTCACTGTGAGCGCTAGTCCTGCTCTATTACCCAGGGAGCGGCACTGGCTGGTGATGGGATCAAATTCCTCATTGTCGTTGGGGCAGATGCACAGGAAGCTGCCGTCGACGTTCTCACACAGGGCCTCACCGCACAGCGCCAAGCTCATCTCGCACTCGTTCATGTCTGAGGAAGACGGGAGAGGAGGGTGTGGGGTCAGTAAAGGGATCAGGCACGTACGCACTGGAACGTGCTCGGCATGGTCAAGACGAGGTCACCGCAAAAAGCAAAATCACCATCTTTATCATTACAGAAAGAGAAGAACATTTACTATAGGCAAATACATTTCTCTATCAATACCGTATTCCTTTATGAAGAGGAGATGCTGAACAGAATCCTGAACATCTTTAAAAATTGCTAAAAACTGTAAAATGGCCAAACTATTTTTTTAAATCCACAAATGGATAAGTTTAGATATATTTTCTATATTTTTGTTACAGTCAACAAATCCCACAAAAACAGCACAACCATCAATATATTATTAAGTCTCTTAACCCTTTATGATTTTTCCTTGGCTCTCCCAAACCCGTCGGTTCCCATTAAAGATTTACATCTTAAAATTGCTCACAAATATTTACGTTAATATACATTAAATCAAAAAAAAGTGCTGGATCATTTCCTAAAGCGGTAACAGCGGTCACTCAAACAGGAGTTAATTGAGCTCATCATATCATTAAGAACTGTATTTTCAGATGAAGATTAACAGGCATACACATAGCTGGATGGACGATGTGTGCGACTGACTCAAAGTAATTACAGTGAACAACTTTATCCTATTAAGCAACATGTCGTCCACCGCAACTTTGTGACTTTTGTCTTTTGTCTTTTGTTTCAAAATCAACAGTGGTGATTTGTGGGGTGGAAGGATAAGATATATCAAACTTTGGCTGCACTAATAATACTTGTCCTACGCTCATGAACATTTTTCAGAGAGCAGTTACATACCAACACATCTGCTCATGTCACCGGGCGGGTTGGTGTAGCCTTGGTCACACTGGCAGTGGAAGGAGCCATCTGTGTTCTCGCAGAAGCCGTGGTTCCCACAGATGGTTTCATTGACGCACTCATCAATATCTGCGGGGCCGGAGCACACGGAGAGGTGAGCGCAACGTTAATATTTACAGTGTCAGTCCTCACAAACCGCCGCGGTAAACACGGCCCTGCTGATCCAAAATAAACATCACTACCATTGCGAACTTAACAATAACAGCAGAAATCACTTCCATCATAACATGTTCGAGGCAGCGTACGGATGAGACAATCCATTAGGAGGGTTTTCAAACTGCGCTGCCAATTAATTCAGGGGGACTTTGCCTTCGCACCGAGTATCCCAAAGGTACAGTGGGTCTGGAAAGCTGCAAGTCAAAGTTATTTGGTTGTGTTGATGAAGTGAGACGTGACACTGGAGTTTACAGCCGGCGTTCAGCGTTCACCCAGACACTTTACAGGCAGCAAGAGGAAGATGGCTGAGAGTTCAGAGCTGGCAGGAACTGCTTTCCACGGAATCTGTCTAAACCCCTTTAATTTGTTTGACAACAGCTGTAGATGTCCTTTAAAAAACATCAAACTGGTCCCGTGAAAGGATTCCGAGCAAACTGTAAGACTTGACTTCAGGTCCAACATGGTAGTTAGTGATTCAATCTGGCAGACGGCAGCCCGGAGTAGTTTCTTCTTTGCATGGCAATAAATCATAAAGCAAGTTTAATAAAACCTGGCGGAGGAACGCTGCTGTATTTCAGTGTATGTGGAGCGAGAGGGAGAGAGCTGCTTATTGACACTGTTAACACCGGACCGCGTGACGTCACCGCCGGCTCCCTCACCACTCGCCGTGTAAAGCGCTACATTTGTTAGCAATTTTCTGACATACACGGGTTTGTTTTTCTTGGCATCTTCAGAGCAGGAGAGAGGCCAGCGACTGATAACGCTGGAGGGCAAGTGTGATTATAACTGTTTAAAAAACAGTCACACTTGGTGAATTTGACTCGCCACTGGTCAGTGTTACCAGAGCGGGCTTTTGACAAGTTTACGGTCACGGTGTCAGGCCGCTCATTCATCCAATCCAAGCGTTTGTGCACGTGCGTGTTCGGATTCTGCTCTCGTGTCAGAGTGCCGCCACTCCCACCTGCCAGCAGAATCATCTTACCTGCTCGGCCCCCCGCCCCCGCCCCCCACACTCACCTGCTCACCTGCTCGCCATTACCTCACAAGCTCCCTAGTGTATATACACCACTCTGTTTCCACTTGCTCTCTGCCAGGTTGTCTTTGTGCCATGTGTCTTGGATTTCCAGAGCTCTGTTCTTTGCCTGCCTCTTTTGGACCTTGCCCGAGTGTTTTTCGATTTTGGCTCGCACAGACCCCTTGTACTTTGTTTGCCTGCTTGAATTTTTGCATCCTTGTTCTGTTTTTCCTTTTTGTTTTTTTAAAGTAAGATACTTTACTCTCGGGTCTCTCTTCTGAGAACCATGACGGGTTACCAAGTGTGGTGACATAACCAATGTTTTAGTGAGTGTTTACGTGTTCTACAGTATAAACAGACTGTTCTGACAGTCTTGTTGTGGTCTCGAATATTTTCCAGTATAACTTTATAAGAAATTTGTTCAACTGTTCATGTCAGAAACCACATCTTGTTCTTTTTAGTTGTGGAATAAAAAAATAAATTAAGTCATTAAGTTGTTGACGTGCTGACTGACAGGCCTATCCTTCCATATGCACTGATGACATTAGGGGACACACCACTAAGTCTGTTTGGTCAGAAACATAATTCGATTTTTTTGTTGTTGACTTTTTAGTTTCATAACAACCCTCCGTGATCATTCTATTCAAAGTTTCCATAACTTGTAACTCCACTGGAGTTTTAGAAGTTTCAGAAAAACAGGAGGAGCTATTCCAAATATGGAAAAATCCTGACAATAAAATCACAACAAGTTGAATGTTTGAATAACATTTCGATCAGTTTAATTTGACAGCCTCATACTTGGACACTCTGGTCTGCTCAGTTGAGACAAAAACTCCAATCCAGTGGCAGCTGTTTAAAACAAACTGATGTACTGTCATTCACATGTTGTCCAAACCAGTTTTATTTTCCCTCTGAGCACTCGCAAAGGTTGAATCCATTGAAGAGAGGGAGGACGAGGGCCAGAGAAACCACAAACCATTTGATTTGAACAGAACGCTTGGCCAGGGCCCTGTCCTCCCCTCCAACACAGACAACTGCTTTCTCAGGCTTTGAGGGAGAAAGTCATCTGTCAGTGTTTCTGTCCTGACTTGGCCACTTGTCTCACATGCCTCTGGGGTCAGACACAGGGACTCCCACACGCTAATAAAACTGCAGAGACAAAATTGTCTTTGTCATTTGTAAAACCTTTCACAGGAAATGCAGATGAGGGCCAAAATTGCGAGAATAGACATGTGGGCTCACAAAGCTGCAAGATGATAAAGGGGGGATAGATGGACACATACTGAAAACCACCAACCCATCTGATTTGCATTGTGCAGCTGAGGAGTAAGATACCGAAATTGTGCAGAAGTGGCACATTTAGTTTTTTTGGTGGGGGTACTCTATTATGTTTCACAAAATTGAAATTGAAAGAAACATTATCAACAGGAATATTCCCAAACCTTCATCAAGAAAATGCTCCGAATAAGGTGAAGGGTATTGTACATCAAAATTGGAGGAACAATTCCAAAAAGTGTGAAGCGCTTAAGCGGCGTCAGGAATGTTGGAATGGCAGCGGCCGCCAGCTGTGGGGTCTGAGAGGAGGGCGATGAAAGCTCTCTGCTAATATATGAAATAATCAGCGTCTGCAAGCAGTTTCTCATTCATGTGTAACATGGAACAAAATCTGTTGCGAACCACATGTTGTGATGAGATGCAATCAAAGTATCATCCCGGGGAGGAATGAGAACATCGCGACCAAACTTTTTTTTTTTTTTAATGGCCTTTGTTTGTCTGTGTATACGACTCTGGGAGTGTTTGAGTGACAGCATTACTTAACCGGCATTACTTGATCTGTCATCCAAGCGGAGAGTCGGCTTACTCATCACACCACTAATGGTTTGTGGGGAAAAATGAATAATACGAAATGAGATAACTCCACCAAGAGCTCGTCTCACACCAGCAGGACGTGGGATCGACTTTCTTAGTCTTTCCATGCACTAATGACTGACATTAGGACTCACGCAGCGCTGTGCGTCGTCGGAAATGGAAGAACTGAGGCAGGGAAGAGAGAGGGAAAGGAGTTCAGCTGGATGAGAGGGGGGTTAAGGGGCGACTCGGGCCCAATAGGCACCTATCCTAATGGTCTGACCCAGGAGGACCTGCTTCCTGGATCCGGTGATGCAGTGATTGCAGGTGGCGGGGGGTTAACTGTGGGTCTCTGTGCCACGTGTTAATCTGGAGCACATGGTGGCAGACAGCAGGAATATAAGAATCAGTGACTGCAGGCTCACACTTCTGCCATAACCTCAGGGCAACCGGTTATGTCACACATGACTGCATGGAGATGAGTTGAGGTGTTTTGTTTGCAGTGAAGAATATTTATGGCCTTTATCTGATGTTCAACCTCGGGGGTTAACTACGGATGATGTGAGTAAAACATTATCTTACATCTGCACAACAGCATGAGCGATCACACACATGGTAAAGTCTTTAGATTTCCTATATGTTTACAGGGGTGGGAGGTTGGCAAGAGTGTGACCGCAGACAATTTCCGCCCTTGGGCAAGTCTTATTAAAGACAAGGCATAGCTGGAGGGAATTTATGGGCACGCTGGTGAATTAAAGCTAAAAACAATGACCTGGGAATACACACATCTACATTTACTCACATACGCTGTGTATAGTATCATGGCAGAGCTGAGTGCAGCCCTCACTGCACAGTTGCGGCTGACGTGCTGCTGCTGGGGGAAAAAAAAATCCCTGTTTTCCCCTTTTGTGTCATGGCCTCTAAATCTAAATGAGTGCTGTGAGCACAGCCAAATACAACCGCTGCCCCTTCGAAGGTCGGTGAGTAAAAATAAAACAACGCCCCGGCCCCTCACAGAAAAACGGCAAAATTACAGCGTCTGGCCTCTTCTTAAATATTTGATGATTTTTACAAGCAGACAAAAATGCCCCGGAGTTACTGAGCTCCCTCCCCGGACTTTTATTGGGGTGACGGCAGCATCTCCCACAACTTCCCATCGTGAGCCGAGACAAGCCACTATTGTATGTAGTGTTGGGCCTCTGCGGATACGAGGGCTTGGTTCTAAAACTGGGGCTGTGAGTCAATGTTGAGCAGTGTGAGCGTTTGTTGTGGGGTCTCGTGAAAACACGAACAGCTGGCGACACAACATAGCAACAGGGGGAAGATGGACCGATGTGGTCATTTCTGCGCAACCATACAGACAGAAGCCAAAGTGGGAGTTTTGTGGCGCTCAGGTCCCACCTACAGATTCTCTCATGCTCCAAATACCGTGTCAGGTAAGATAATGTGTGACGTATAGCTTCTAACAAGTCTTTGGCCTCTAATACAGTTATCGGGGAGATGTTTTTAAATCACACACCGATGTGTATTACTGATTTCAACCTGTAATAGTGGCTTAGTAGTTTTTTTCGCCTCCAAAGGAGCAGAGGTGAACAGCTTGTTTCAATCTGCCCTTATCACACCGGAGGCCGCCTCACTCTTCAGCTTGTGCCAGACAGACAACATCATAAAGTGCAGCGAAGGAGGCAGCGGCTCAGGGTAAGAGAGTGGAGGAGGTCAGATCGGTGACCGATCAGGGTATTCTCCCCTGATCTCCATCGGTTGACAGTCCAAATGAGGATATGTGAAGCGGTACCGTACTCCCAGTGCATGTCTACAAACTCTACAGCCCCCGGTTCATTTTCTCTAAAGCAAACAGATGAGAGAGGATGCAAAAAAAAGCCCCTGCAGTCAACTACATGCGCAAACACACTCGCGCTGACATACACAGACAATCACCCACAAACACCCACGGTTTCCAGCTTCGGTCCAACACATCATTCCAATCTGATGCTCTCAGACTGCTTTCCCTTCTTCGCCTGTCACTCTCTGATGACTGTTTGGATCCCGCTTTAATATGAAAAAAAATAAATATTTGGCCTCTGGTTTTGGTCTCCCAAATCCAAGATATTGTTTTATGGTGCTATGAAAGCAACAGCGACAAGCAGTACAGCACTAGAAAATAAAGAGAGATGAACTTACATCCTTGTGCAACAAACTACATTAACATCTCAAGCTCAAGGTGTCTAATCCTGCCAGTAAACACACAGTGAAGCTCCATGTACTCGTGTCTGTTGTTGCTGGCCAGTCGTGGGGCCAGATGTAGCATGAGTACAAACGCAGCCCGTCAACCTGTGAGTCTCCATAGGGAGCACAAAGAGACAAAGAGGTGAGGGACCATATAAGCTGGCCTGACAATCCTATCCCCCTCAAAAGGAGGACAGCGGTGATCAGGTTCCACCTCGTGCCTCTGCCAGAGGCACTCCATTTGCTCCGTTGTCAGGAGAATGAGACTATTATCGGCCGCTCCATTGACAATGCACTCCTTTTTCTAAAGTGCCCCAATTTCAGGGGCCACTTCTCTTCATCTCCCCCATGGTCTACGGTGCAGGAGGACCTCGAGTACACTGGTGGCTTTTGATTCACATCGGCCTCTTTGTGTTTGCGTGCCAAACAGATATCGCTATCTATGCACAAATGGAGAGCCCTGAGGAGCATGTAGAGTGGTGAGTTGAGGCTACTCCTTACTCTGTCTCGCTCTGGTTTACTACCAACCACAGCCCGAAACGTCAAATGGATTAAATTAGGGAACATGTATGGTACAAGCCCGAAGACAGTTTGCCCATTTCTTCTGAACACAATTGTGTGTGCTAGTCCTTTAACTGTATGCGGTTTGACCACTTACCACAGTCTTTGGTGTCATCTCCCTCGAGGCCAGACTGGCAGCCCATGAAACACCGGTAAGAGCCCATGGTGTTCTCGCAGCGCCAGGTACCACACACTGTGCTTCCAAACTCCTTGCACTCATCCTTGTCTGTGAAAAGAGATTGATGTGTTAGTGAATGACAAACGGAGGCACAAACGCAACCACATGTGCAATCAGACACTGACACAGACGCACGCACCCATGCCCCCCCCCCCCCCCCCCCCCCCCCCCCCCCCCCCCCCGCACACACACACAGCATCATTCCCTCCTCTACTCCTTGATTCCAGTGTAATGGCTGTGCAGCGGGAGTCGGCCAGGGGGCCTGCCTGCGGTGAAGCTGTCCTCGGTAAACGCAGCAGGCAACAGGAGTGGCCAAGAACAATATTATCACAGCAACCAAAGAACTTGTGAAGGAGCTAAAGAGAGACGTTCCAGAGGGAGAAACACCTCCCGCTCACAATGGGGTCATTCATACTTCCCTCTGGGGAGAGGGAGCTCAGGGCTCCAGCCACGTAATCCAGGCACCCCTCAGTCCCGAAACCAGGGAGGACAATCTCCAAGGAGCCCAGTCCCAACTGGCTGCAGACGATCAATCATTAACCAACTGTGCTACACCAGTTAGGCTTAAGCCTAAATGTAGTGTGACAATCAATCAAGAGCTATTGCGGTAACGTTGGCCTTCTCCCCCAGTGAAAGAAACATCAGGACAAGAGTTTGGTGTCAATAATTACTATGACAGACACAACAGGGGCGTGACGAGGGAGTTTCATCCCGTCTTACCTTCACAGTCAGCCGTGTCGTCGTTGAACTTGAAACCAGCCTCACACAAGCACAAGAAGGAGCCGTCGGTGTTGACACACTGGCCCCGGATGCACACATTATCTTTACTGCATTCATCCACATCTGAGGCCGGGGGAAAGAGGAAGACAAGTTAAGAAAGATAATTGGAGCGAGGGGGTGGGTCGAGGTTCGTTACATATGGATAAATATGGCATATGGCTGAATATTCTCTGACTTTGTCAAACCCACGGGGAACACCACTCCTTTTCATAAGTATCACAGGAGGAATTTGTAATCAAGCTCTTGACTGAAAACAAGATGCATTGGCCATTTGGAAAACTTAATGCTATACTGGCAAACAGGAAACAAAGGAGCCTCTACCTTAGCGTTTTAGGCTGAGAACGTTTCCCTCTGACTCATGAAAATTAATAGTGAATGCTGCATGCTTGATTAGCTGTAGATTAGTGGATAATTGCAGCATTACAACATAACTTGTAAGGTACTTTGTCCCAGGGTAAAAGGTGAAGGAAAGGGAGAAAAACCAAGGAAAATGAATCACACTCAGTCCTTTTCAAGGCTTTGATAATCAGATGAATCTTTTAGAAACGACGTGGTAAATATATATTTGTAAAAAAATATTCAAGCCTACGAGCAAACGTGAATAGGCTTTGAATGGACAGCTTTGGAGCTATTTTAAGGACTTTGAAGCACGTATCAAAAGACTCATCAAGTCTATGGCACAACCTTGTGATTTGGATCGAGCCTAGATGTGGTTTTGGCTCCTGTCTGTCCTTTATTTTGCTGAAAGACAGGCCCGGTCATGGCGAAGCATCACATTGGCCTCACCTGACTAAAACCCATCTTTCATTCCCATAAACCCGCATATCCTCATCCTCCCCCTGCAGGCTCATATCGGAGGGGTCTGGCTTTCATTGTATCAGCACTGTACACACATTGGCAGACTGCATGAAAATATTCGAAAACTGCTGATTTATAGGATAATTAGAGTCCAGTGTTTGTTCAGGCAGGCAGCCAAAGTACCTGATGCAGGCTGGGCAGTTTGCTCAGAGTCTTTGGATGAAATCTAAGGCTAAAAGTCTCAGTGGAAGAATGTCACTGTGAAAGGAGAGACCCATGGTCCTCTCAGTCACCCTCACCCGTTACAGGACCATGCCAGCGTCATACTATGGCCAGGACCCAGGGATCGAACACAACTGCATAATATCTAACCCTACCTGCACCATATCATGACAGGAGTTTTCACTGCCAGACATTCCACTGTTTACATAACTTCACGTCACCCAAAAGACCCACAAGACCAACACTGATCCATTTATGATACCCTCGCCAAAGTTGTGTCACATTCTTTGACAGCAAATGCTCTGGCAAAAAAATAAAAAATAAAAAAAGCCTTCCTTGAGTGATGATCATCCTACATGTTTTTCCCCTCATCGCTGTGACCGGAGGGTCACTGGGTGCGGCAAGAATAGCATCAAACTGATGTCCCTGCTGCGAACAAGTGAGCTGAGACAATTGATGAGGCCATGGCCCATTACACAGAGAGGCTCGGCTGAGCACCCATGCCAGCGTCCCAGGCCTGGCCTCAGCATTCAGTATGGCAGTATGGTGAGGACACCGTCTGTCAGTCTGTCTGCACTGAATGAAGAAACGAGTGCAAGCCAACAAAGTTACCGTAAAACAACTTGAGTAATATTTTCTAGAAAACCATTATCGCATGATTACCAACTTTCTCCTTTGTTGACTCTGCCTCACCCACTTACCCAAAGCTCGTTCACTCATCTGAAAAAGGTTCATGCTGCAGAGTGTTACCGTACCTTGGCAGCCGGGCCTTCCATTGACGGTGGTATATCCGTCAGGGCAGATGCATGAGTAGGAGCCCTCGGTGTTCCGACAGTTTCCTTCTCCGCAGATCCCCATGATGGTTAAGCACTCGTTGATATCTGTCACACACAAGCACAGACTTACACACACAGCTGTGTCAAGATGCCAGCACGAGGTGAGCCACAAGAAATGGTTAACCACTAATGGTATATTTTATGTGCAGACGATCCACAGTCCATATATATATATATATGTGTGTGTGTGTGTGTGTGTGTATATATATATACTGTACCTCTGCAGGACGTCTCATCCACCAACTCCAGACCAGTGGGGCAGGAGCAGCTATAAGAACCGACAGTGTTGGAGCACTGGCCTCCGAGACACAGGCTGGCGTCCTCGCATTCATTCACGTCTGCGTCGACACACACACACACACACACACACACACACACACACACACAGACGTCATCAGTATGACACATTCGCACCATCTGTAAATCGCTTCAAATTTGTCCACGTTTTGTCGTATGGATGAAAAAACTTCCAGACCACAGTGAACATGTCAGAAAAGTCACACATCATCTGCATCAGCAAGTAATGACTATAAGTGCGCTGGAACATATGACATCGGAATGGACGTCGGAAATTTCAGTGGCCGCGGTGAACCACCCACTGCACTGTACCTTCACATGAGAGCCCGTTGGGTGCCACCGTGAAGCCTGGGTCACAGGCCATGCAGGAGAAGGAGCCCTCCAAGTTGGTGCAAATGCCCATGGGGCACACACCTGAGGTCTGGCACTCATCGATGTCTGAGAAGAAGAGGACAAAAAGGTAAGCTGTAGGTTGTCCTACTAAGCAAAGCGACCTCTAAAGGGTCCACTTTTTTGATAATTCAGCTCTCTTATCTGGTATGAATTATTATCGGCTATGTGTGACTCAGCCCTACATACAGTAGGAAAAGCCCTCTTTATTAGATCGCACTGACAGTGTTTTATTAAGAAGGGTGGAAAGATAAGTATGCGGGATGGTCACTGAATCCAAAACGGCATGCTATTACAGGTGGCGTTTAATTACTGTATCTACAAACGGTCACTGGCTCGCTGTTACGTGATCATTGGAAATTCCTTGAGATGATACAGATTGTGTTTCTTAGGGAGAAAATAGTGCGGGCCATTGTTAAGTGATTGAGACGGCTCCGTTTTGCCTTGGGGTGAACAGAGCAGGAGTTCAACAGGGCGAGCTCGCTGCAGAAGGCAGGGGATTGGTTGACTTCATTTCAGATTAAGCCCTTAAAATTTTCCATGGCATAAGAGACATCCATTAAAATCCTATCAGAGGCTCTGGCTTGTTTTGTAAAAGTTTTTCCCAGCACAAAGACACATATCAGTGGGGGATCTTCCTCGCAGGCTAGATCCAAACTTTCATTCAACAACACACCACAGTATATATGATTAACTGAGGCCATGTTTGAATCCATTTAAATAATCCTTCCATCTCTTCTTCCCATGAAGTCATGACAGATCTAACCTCCCTGGATTCGACAAAGCAGCCATTTCACTGCATTGATCTCATAAATCATGTCATGACAGTTTACTGAGTACTGTAAAGATTTTCTATAATCATGTTCTAGGTCTAATGCAGTCCTCTTTGACAGTGGTCTAATGTAACTTGCAAAGTTCACCATAAGAACAGCTAAAACCACCCAAAGCAAGTATGTGAATACAGATGTGTTTTTTTTTTACCCTCACAGCTGTAACCGTCCTCAGACAGTTGCAGGCCAGGTTCACAGCTCATGCAGGTGTACGATCCCGGGGTGTTGAGGCACAGCTGGCCCGGGCACACGTTGGCCACCAGGCACTCATCCACATCTGGACACAAATACACAGACACGGCACAGAACAGATTACCGTCCCTGGCTTCAAATAAATAAAACCCACCAGATGTAATCAGTTAGATCGATAATCACTGGAACAAGGAATTACAAATGTCGACACCCCTATCTTTTTAGCTGAGCTATCTGCGGGACATTCGCCTGACATCATCTTGTTCTATTTGAGTGCCGGTGTCTCATTGTGTTGAGCAAGGATTAAACGAGTGGTGCCAGAGGCGGAGCGGCCCAGGATCCAGCAATGATGTGATGTCTAGAAGGAGTATTTTTGGGATTTTGCACACAGATGAAGGGGCTTTTGGTCCAAGCTGTCACACCTGATGCTGTTTATACACCAGCTGGGAAACATGTTGAACAGTGCTGGCACATTCACCCTTTACTGCAACATCGCTGGGTATCACAGCATGGTCTGGCATGTTTGTATAGAAAAAGAAGCTACACACACACACACACACACACACACACACACACACACACACACACACACACACACACACACACACACACACACACACACACACACACACACACCTGTGCTCAACTACACAAACAAAACAAAGCACTTTCCAGCAGAAAAACAGACAAAAGTCTCACCGTCACACTGTTGTCCATCCTCAGAGACTCTGAAACCAGGTTGACAGACGACACATGTGAAGGAACCCAGTGCGTTAGTGCATGTTCCCTGTGGGCATGTAGTGGGCAGCGCACACTCATCAATATCTGGAGTGAAACAACACACACTGTTAGATGCATGTCTCTACAGCCCAAAAGATCCAAATTCACGAAGAAAGGCAAGAAGCACTTTCACCACCAGTGTAAAATCTATGGGCCTGAATTTGAGCTGCATGTGGTTTTATGCAGAGATCGGTTTAGATGAGTGGTGTTGAATAAACCAACCTTCGCATAGCTCCCCGTCATATGATATTCTGTACCCGGTAGGGCAGTTCTCACAGGTGTAGGAGCCTTCCGAGTTCAGACAGATCCCGTTGGCACAGGTAGACAAAGACTGGCACTCGTCAATATCTGAGTGAAACACAAACCAGCACTGATATTTAGACATCACTGTAAGACTGAATAATATGTGGAGGGAAATTTTTTTTTAATGGTGAGTTGACAAACTGCCCAGATGTGTTGAGTGAATAACCGCAATGATTTATGGTGAATGAGCTGGAGGATGGATTTACCTTCACACCGCTGCCGGTCTTGAGACACTGTGTAGCCGGCCTTACACCTGGTGCAGCTGTAGGATCCCGGTGTGTTGGCACACACCCCGCCTAGACACAAGTCACCCTGGGCACACTCGTCCACATCTGGAAGCAAAAAGACTGAATTCACCACGAATGGCCTGACAAATTGTCACTATCTACGCACGTTTGTTAAAACCTGCACCTTAGTGTAAATCATTAAGCAGCAGATTTCATACCTTCACATCTCAGTCCATCGGCTGATGGTCCGAATCCATCCCTGCAATTCTGGCAAGTGAAAGAACCTGCTGTGTTGATGCACATCCCTGAAGGGCACGCATTACCAGCAGCGCACTCATTGACATCTAAGAAAAAGGAATCATTTGCAGACATTATTCTTCTGTCAAGAGAGCTCCACGAGCGGAGGAGTATGCAGTGATGAGTTACACCCAACAGCTCCAGATAATCCATTACAGACCTTCGCAAGCTTTGCTGTCTGAGGTGACTTGGTAACCGTGGTTACAAGTGCATTTGTGGGTGCCGTCCAGATTGACACAGCGGCCATGGAGACACACTCCCGGGAGCACACACTCATCCACATCTGGAGGGAAGATATAGAGGGGAAAAAAGGGGGCCTCAGAATATAAAGACAACTGCTAACTCTTTGTAGCCTTTTTATTATCCTTCAATGGTGCCACAAAGCTTCTGTAGAAGCACTGAGGAGAACCATTCACAGACCCGCTACTTTGATATGGGCCGTCAATAATGTTGGACTGACCTTCTGACAGACACTTACCTTGGCAAATGTTGTCCGTTGAGAGTTTGAAGCCTTGGAAACAGTTGCACCTATAGGAGCCCTCCATGTTGACACACCTACCACCGCCGCACACAGTTTGATCCAAGCACTCGTTTACATCTGAGGACAGAAGGAATCAGGACAGGACACGTGTGTCGGAATGAGATTTCAAGGTTTTACCCTGCCAGAATTATACTCATGTAATTAAACAAAACATTCAAAATTCAAATTAAAAACACATTTTAATGTATTTAAAAAAACCAAAAAACGTCCCGGTTACTCTGAATAATCCACAGACATCACTGTTAGTGGATTTCTTGGGGACTATTTATTCAGTGGAAGTTAGTTCCAGTGGAAACTATTCATAGCATTGACCAAAGAAACATCGCTGTTCAATGGTCAACATGTGTCAAAGGAACAGAGTAAGAATCTTGAATCTTGAATGTGATTTTAAATTATTGTACGAAAGACTGAAATTGTGTTAATAATAATAATAATAATAATAATAATAATAATATATTTGATTTATAAAGCGCTTTTCGTGTACCCAAAGCGCTCTGCCTTGACAGAGAGTTCTCTGTTAAGGCAGAAAACTCTCAGAAACAGAAACCAGAATAAATAAAACACATTGCTAGTTGGTATACCGCTGGTGTCAAGTCAGAAAATGTTGCTTGTAATTTCAGAAATTTTGCAGCAGGAAACAGCATTAAGATACAGAAAGTAAAAATAATGACCTGTGTACAAACTAAGGGCAGATCAGCAGTAAAGGGTAAACGATCAGAGCATAATTAGAATGTAAAATTACATCAGTGCACAGACCCAAACCTCATTCATGAAGGCCTTTTACAACTTGTGGCAGTAGCTTTCTTTTCCACTTCATGACTCAGAACAGTTGACCCAGGAGTTATGTGGAAAACCTCATGCAGAAATAATGTTTTATAGTGGAATTTACCAAGTGTTAACTATGGCCGTTTTTTTATTCTTTTTCAGGTTACATGAAAGTGTGGCGAGAGAGAGAGCAACCGAAGTCCGATGATGTGAGTGTAAGAGACAGAGAAGACATTAAAAGAGAAAGGCAACGCGGGGAGAGGAAGGAAAAGTATTGGCCTGCGAACGAGGTGGAGAGAGGACGTTACTGAGCGGTGATGGAGATTCTGAAAGAGGGAGTTTGCGGAGTGAAAACACAGCGAGCCAGTCACAGACTGGGTTTTGTTTGCCTACCAGCGGGCACTGCCAGACATCTGTCAGTGTGGCCCAATGCTTTGTTTCTGCATCATCCGGCATCTCTCAAGCATCCCCAGATAAGCCTTGACAGGGGAACTGGAGCTGTTTTCTCTATCGCACCAGCAATTAGGCTTATCCACGATTCGGCCAATTAGGAACAAACTACTGAGCTACCGTCAGTTGAGTGAGGAGAATACTGCGAGCCCAGTGCTCATGTTGCCTGGTGGCTGTGACTCCCACAGCGGCAGATGTATACAGTGGGACTGTTAGTGCTCAGTGTTCTGGGGAAAAATATTTACCTCCGGTGTTATCCCTCTTTTACAGGGCTCCTCTAAGTTACTATTTATACACTATAGATTTACACAGAATGAATGATACTAGTGGTCCGACAAACAGAGAGTAGCAGCAATTGTGTTTTCTTTGGAAGCGAGGAAATGAAAAAACTTTAAACAAAGAGGGTCGGTTGTCCGCCTCGATAAGCAATCGATTATAGAGAACTCCAAAGTACTAGTACTGTTAATTTCCGTATTTTTCCATCCTCTTTTGGTCTTTTAGATTTTCACATTTCTGGAATTCTCCCTCCAGGAGCTTATGTTTCCAAACAAATTAGTGGGGCGCAAGGTCTTAAAGAGGGGACGTGGGTGGTAAGTAACACCGGGCAGGCGGTTATGTAACAGGGACAGCTTCAGGCTGGGAGCTGCCAGCGTGCTTACCTTAAACGCAACACACGCCAAATGGAGTTTGTCGACATTTGTTTATTCAAATCTAATAATCTGCAAGAGTTTTACAGTGGACCATGAGAGCACTACGGGTGAGTGAGCGAAATTTATTTGTGTGTTGAGACCTCTTTGCTGTCTTGAACTGACCATCTGACCTTCTCATACATCTCTCACCTAGTCCAGCAGGGGTAATAAAGCCTTACTGGCCTCCACCGGACCCAGGAGTACAGTGGCCAGAGCTCTCTAACAATAATACGCTGTTTGTTCAAGGCTGTGGCCAAGGGAAAATATTTGGACTCTCCCAAATTGAAGTATTATAAACAATCTTTTTACGGGGGCCAGCGATATCGAAGGATCAGCAATAACACGGCGAATGTGTTTAAACAATAATGGGGATATTCAGAGGCTGCCGGGTGGAGGAGCTGATGTATTCCTACATGGAAACACTGAATGGAGAGAGGGGGGGTGGAGGGTTGTGCAAGATCCACAATCACTGTGACTTGGAGCTGTCATGTGGGCCCAGTGGTGGACATAAACATCCAAACGTCCAAGTCTTTTGAAGCACAAAATTAAATTGATTTTGTATAACTCAGAAGTCAGTGTCCCTATTTCATCTTGTGCTATTAGTTTTACTGTGCTGCATCCCCGGCTATGTAAAAGTTAATGTGTAAGAGGGAAACCCAGCATATTTCCATGCAGTGGTTAGAAAAACCCTTAGGAGTTTGGGTAGTGGTGGCGGTGGTGCTGCTGCGATGGGGTGTGGGCTTGCCTTACCCACACATCTTCCACTGACAGGCTTGAAGCCCGGGCCGCAGTCCTGGCACCGGAAGGACCCAGGAGTGTTGACGCAGACACTGCTGGGACAGGAGCCGGGATCTCTGCACTCATCTACATCTGCTCGGGGAGAAGGTGGAACATGAAAATAATCATTTGAATTAGTGATTTAGTCAGTAAAACAATGTCCACATGCATGGAACAAAGTGTGTGTAAGCTCCCAAATGCTAATATATACAAGCACACAATCTCTCTGTCACGAACTGAGCATAGTTATCTTCCTGGCATGGACTAGAGGAAAATGCATGTGTTTTGTTACCGGGCTACACATGAACTCATGGCAGCTAACAAATAGGTCTGGCTAAGATTGTGCTGTTATGTGAACTCGACTGCGTGCGTTGGTGCTTGTGCTTGTGCGTGCATGTCACCTTCGCACGGGCCTCTCGGAGACTTGGCGTAGCCACTGTTGCATTCGCAGGTGTAAGATCCTTCTGTGTTGACGCATTTGCCATTCTGGCACTTGTTGGGCATGCTGCACTCATTAATGTCTGCCAGTTTGAACGAAAACCAAGGAGAATGGAAAAGAAAGTGACTATTGTGTTCCACAGCATTAATTAGGAAAGGATGCTTCTTTTTTTTCAATGAACAGCACTGACAGACGAGACCTTGTGGAGCTTGAACAGAGAGTTAGAAAAGCTAACAGCAGGAATATTAAATCTCTGCGGCCACTTGGGCTGTGTCTTACCTTGACAGAACTTCCTGTTTTGGGTGATCACCTGGCTGTAGCCACTGTGGCAGTGACAGGCGTACGACCCATAGTTGTTAACGCAGCGGCCCTTCCCTTCACATGGGTCCTCGTCACACTCGTTCACATCTGCAACGGGAGACGGAGTACTCCATATCTAATGTAACATCATATTGCGGTTTCACTTTCCGAGCCCTGACTTTGGAGCTCCTCTACAATACAGGCATTCCTCGGTGATGGGCCTGAGCCCAGCTGGGTGGAGCAGAGGCTCTGGCCAAGGCCTTCACTGTGAGGTAAGGGATCGCAGCACCGTGGCAGCTCTTTGGACGGCCTGCGCGCTGTTGTCAGGCATCACGGAACGGGTCAACATAAACAAACGGATCCCTTTCATTTTGGCTTGCTTCATTTCTCGAGGCTTCTGTGCCGTGTGGTGTTGAAGAATTGCTCGCACTGAGATGATGATAGACAGAGCCTTGGGGTGCTCTGGTCTCAGCATGTGTGTCTGTGTGCCCCCCCCCCCATTACCCCCATTTGTACCCCTTTATCTCCCTCTGGCTCCCACTGTAGCTTACCAATGCAGTTGGTCTGCAGTGCACTGAGCTTGAATCCCGGCTCGCACTGGCAGGTGTAGCCCGTCTGCACGGGAGTACATTTCCCACGCCCACAGATGGTGGGGATGGTGGCACACTGGTCATGACCTAACAGGAAAGCCACAGGGATGTGCAAAGTCATTACTCGGAAAGCAGAAAAGAACAACATTACAGACATTGTAAAAAAAAAAATTTTAAAAAAGGAGAAGAAGAAGAAGAGCATTCCAGTAACACATGTTGTTCTGCATGGAAACCCGTCTTGCTGTTTTATAGGTCGGTTCCTGGACGAGAGGATGGGTTTTACAGCGCTGCGGTGCTCTAACAGGTGGTATGGAGCCCTGGCAAAGAGGTCGTCAAGAAACAGGTCATGCACAGTAGAGCCTGACATTAGTGTTGTTCTTGTATTTCTCTGTTCAAATGGACTGTGGTAACACTAAGACACGGAACTGGGGACCCTGTGTAAATGACCGAGGAGGACAAACCTAACAACACAATGTCTTTTTCTACTGGATTACAGTAAATTCTCCTCACTTCCTCCACCTCCCCATCTCTCTTCCCTCACTCTCCCTATCACTCAAACACAATTTCACTCTGTCTTCCCCTCTTCCTGCATTACTCATATAATCTGGCCTCTGTCCACTCAGGATATAACTTCCCTTTCCAAAAGGCACACACTCTTGGTTTCTCGCCCTCTCACCCTCTGTGCAGTGCCGCGTCTTCACGCCAACTTGGCTTTGAGAAAAGGGGTCAAGTAAAAGCATAATACAAACGCTCCCCAGCTAAAGTTTGGGTCAGCTTGCAAAAATGCCTCATGAGATAGATCACTGTCTGCCAGCAGTTGACAGAAAGCATGAAAAATGAAGAGTACAGCTTCATGCTGCTCTTCTGCATGGCTGTCCAACAGCTCCATGCCCACCCCGTGGTTTTTAGATTTGTATCCAGTGGAATAAGCTGCTTTACATCAGTTATTTTTTTTATCCCTTCCTAAATACAAAGATTATTGCCAATATTGAATAAGTGCATAGTGCAGATTCAGGCAAAATACACACAACACCATGTATAAGCAATTTACAGTTTTATATATATATATATATATATATATATATATATATATATATATATATATAGTATACATTTTAAAGGAGTTTCAAAGCTTGTTCAGTACATATAAAGCTTAACAATATTTCTTGTTTACTCCAGAGAATAATGATATAACATGAATAATATGGCTTCCTACTGACCTCTGAGAAACCATACAAGAGGTTTGTAGGAGAAATGTTGTTAAGGAACCAAGTCGAACACATGAAAGAGTCATTACAGGCACAAGTTGGACCGTTTGCCGGTGAACACACTTTGGCAAGTGTGAGTTTGAGAGTTCGGTTACCGCTGACACAGTGTGGTTTTTCCTCGAAGTGAGCTAGATAGGTGAGCTCGAGCGGCGCCACAGTTGCCATGGCGTTGGTCACAATTGCACAGACGACAGCGGAGACTGTGGCGGGGAAGAGGTTTGGCCGTCGTTGCTAAAACACTTTGCCCAAGATAAGACTGGTGAGGGTGATTTGTACAGACATGGCGGATACTGTTGTCGATTCTGTTCTCACTCCAGACAAGGAGGTGATTGCTGATGTTCCTCTCAGTGTCCTAAATCCCTAGAATCAGTTCAAGCAAGATTCCTTCAAAAAGATTTGTGCACCGAATCGTTCTGTGCGTTCACTGAACTGAAACACAGCTGAACAGTAAAACTTTCCTCATGATCCCTGCTTCCAGAACCGGAAAAGTTGTAATATTTATATTTTTATATGAAAGTTTCCTTGCTGAATATCAGAGATGAATGCTTTTTAAAAATGATTATTATTATTTTTTTTCATTTACAGTTTGACTTCTGCTTCTGGCAGATGGAGCCGTTGACTCGGACCCAGGCGTCATGTGATCGAATCACTGAACATGCACTGTTGAGTCACCCTCACAGTGAGTCTCCTCCTCTCGTCGCAGCTGCAGCGGCACCTGGGAGTCTCAACGCTGCGAGACGCATTTTAAAGTTCACGCTTATCAGAAAAGTCTGTCGAAACAACAGTGAACGTGAGCGCTTGTTTTCATGTGACTTTGAGTGAGAAACCATGGGGGGAATTTATTAGGCCTGGAGAAGAGAATTGTCCATATAAGTGTATCCCTGCGAACAAATCAATGACTCAGTGGGTCAAGTGCATCTGTGCACGTTCACTCACACAGACTGAGAGCGCGACTGGACGAAGGAAGTGTCAAGAATCAGGAAGTGATTCAGTTCAGGTCGTTTATCCAAAAAGAATCCTTCTTTTGAACGAAAAATGTAGACAAACAAGTCTAGAGGCACCGCTGCTCTGTTTCTTCACGAGCTCCACAAACCTTAATGCAAGCTTACTTTAAGAACAAACTAAAACGTGCACTCAGGTAAACAGTTTACATGCAATTTAGTGCCAAGACTAAATTGCCTGGTTCTTCCTGTTTTGTTTTTCAAATTAGGCTGTTCCGTATTTTAACAAGTGGAATTTCTCCATTCAGAGTTAATACAAGCCTGAAACTGCAGATATTGTGCTTGCGCTGTTGTTTTTTCCTCACACTCTATATAACTGAATATATTGCTTTAGTAACAGGGTTAGTATTGGGTTATTGACACTAGGATTATTCCCTTAGTCTTTCATTAGTTATTGGAGAGAGTATTGGATCTAATACTTTCTCGAGTGCCGATCCTGAGAGTTTCAAAAATGCCCCAGTGTATTTGGTGTAGTTGAAAGTGTATTTTACCTGTGGTTGAGTCTGTTTGGGTTGTGTCCCTTGAATCTGGACTCAGGTCGATGACGGAGGAGTCTGGAGAAGTCTCTGTGAAGAGGGATCGAGGGAGTGGATGAGTGCAAATACAGAGAACCACTAACGCTGTCTCACAGAGCGAATTCTTCACGACCATCACGATACGCCACTTGTTTTCCCAGCAACTACTGCCTTTAGGTGTCACTCACTGGACAGCTGGATCAAAAAAGATCCAGTCTTTTCTTTGGGCTTAAAAACAGCACGAGGAAGAAAATCAATCCAATAGACTCATTGTATGTGGGCAATCTCCCGACTTTAATGTCAATGTTTTCACTGGCGGGAGGGCAGAGCGGAGAGACTGCCACCGCTGTGCAGGAGTGAGCAATTTATAGAAAACACATCACACGCCTGTGTCTGAGTGAAACTACTATTTGCCCTTGAGCTAAGACATGGAAAATAAAACCACAAGAGGCATTAAACAGCAGTGTCAAAGCACTTGTCAAGGGTGAAGAAGTAGAGTTATATGATCTGTGTGAGCAAAGCAGAGAAGAAAATACCTGGATATTTCAGCGGTGAGTCAGTCACAACAGTTGGCTGAAAAACAAGCAAATATCACTTGTCAAAAAGGATATTGGTCATATTTTTCATAACCACATTCATATTCTTACAGTGTGTCTGCTTTTTTTCCATCATATTCAGTGCTAATTAGCTTTGCATCTATGAAAATGTGGTCAGAATAAGTTATAAGTTAAAACAATCCTAAGATAGCTGGAGCATATCGTTTTAAGATAAACATTTTAAAGGCCAAGAGGCTGACGGGGAGGGAGAACTTACCGGGATCAGAATTTCCACATCTGCCATGGGACAGAGAGAAGAGGAAAAGTTCATCAGTGGTAAAAAGTTCAGATTAAGAAGTACCATTACTGACTACAAACAACGTACACAAAAACCTATGCTCTCTTTACACACTTGACTTCAATCCTGGAGGCATTTAACAAATCCTACAGCACATTTGTCCTCTAAGCCGGACATAGGAAGTTGTATCATGAAAACAGTGCACGAAAAATGCAAACGACAGACAAGGAAATAGACATCGCTGATAATGAAGACAAAAATCTCTAAATATTTACATAATTGTCTCCTCATATAAATCAAAATGTTGTAGCCGTGCCAGTGAAGTACCTCACGAGCATTAAATCAGGAAGATACATTTGCAGAAAATCCAGGGGATTTAGATGTATAGCTAATGTGGATTACTTGTGTGAATCACTGTGACGCTCACAGGGTGTTTTTTCACTTAGATGGTTGGTGTACATGGCTATTCCTTCGAATAGGTTCGATGTTGGAGCGAGCATTTATTTGTGGAGCTCAAAAACATCCTGTTGATGTTTGGATTCTTACAAAAGGAGCTAATCCGTTGACATCCTGTGAGAAAGAGATTCCTATTGTGTCATCACTCAGCCGCTGTGCACTGTTTATGCCGCGGGTCGTGGTAAAAATATTCAAGTGGTTAAATGAATACCATGTTTGGATAACTCTGGAGCCTAAGTGCATAATATGCACGGGACAATCAGCAGCAACATCTATTCCTCTCTTTATCAGTCAGAGTAAACATTTATCAACCTAAAAGTCAACTTGGCAGGAATTCCACGTACCAGGCGTTTTATTCTCACCTGCTGGCTGTTTGGGTGTCTCTCTGGCTGGGTCAGAGGGATGGAGAGGTTGCTGCGGAGTCAGAGGGTGCCGGGGTGCTTGTGGTGTCTCTGGGTACTCGGGGTATTGGGGCACTTGTGGTGTCTGCGGGTAGATGGGGAATTGTGGTCTTCTGGGAAACAGCAGTGAAGGCTGAGAGGACGGAGGCTGCGGATAAGTTGGACTCTGCTCCTCCCATGTTACTCCTGTGCTCTGCAGATCATCTTCTTCCAGATGTCTGACAGAAATCTGCACATCGGAGAGCGAGTAGGTATACCCGTGGCCAGCTGGGCAGATCTCCTTGAAATGGTCTGCAGGGTAGGAAACACATCAGCAAACGATGAGCCACAGAAAACATGGCCTCGGAATCGTGCTCTCCGACTTCTAAAGCTAATATAAAACGCTGCCAGTGTGTAATCGTGACTCATATTTCTGTCTGATGTTCACGGCAATACCATAAGCCATCCGTGTAACACTGTTATGCTGAGCATACTGTGCTTCGCCTTGTGCTGTGAATGAGGGGGTCAGGTTTCGGCTGTTGCTGCAGAACTATATCGAACTGGCAAGCCAGTGACAGCTGACATCGAGGGCTACGAGGGAGAGGATTTGGACCGATTGGGGGATATCGAACAAACAGGCACAACCATGCCAGTCGGGGAAATAGAAGATCTAACTGACCTTTGAACCCTTTGGTGTATAGGCATGTGTGAGAGAGGCTACTGGAAGATTGGCTGGTTTCTTAAAAGGAGGGAGACTGCAACTCTCTGTGTTGGAGCCCAACAAACCTCAGCGATGGTGAATCCATTACAAGTCAGAAGCACTGTGTCCCCTACCTGACCTGAAACCAGAAACGAGTCTGGAATAGAGATATGAGTAATGACAGACATGCGGTCACTGTAAATGCAGGAAATGTGGATATGATAAGCTACTGAATGATGCATTTAAAAGTGGAGGGAAATGGGCCTATACGTGATCAGGAGCCACATCATAGGCGGCGAACATGGAATGGAAGTCAGTGGGCTCCTGTTACTGAGTCACAAGAAATGTTCAGAGCATGGATCTAACAGCTTGTCAGGCTCTACAAAAGCCAGCGTCCGAAGTTACCAGAGGCTCTGTGGCTGTGCACTGTGTCAGTGCTGGCTGCGCAGCACCATGGAGGTCTGTGTCTGTGATATCTGATCTATGACGATCCCCATGAATCAGCGGCCAGTGCAGACACCAGACCAGCCTGTTTCGCTGCGAGACTTTGAAGATTAGATCGGTATGAAAAAAAAAGAAGAAGAAAGATGACAACTACTTCCCATGTTTCACTTGGCCGAGCTATTTATTTCTGCTGTGAAGCTTTGCCGATCTATTAGTGGGGTTTCTCTCTGGAGGTTGGAGTGATAACACAAGACTGACTCCCATTATTATGTAGCCACCAAAATATGAAAACTGTTATGCTTTTGGTCCTCTTCCACTCCAAACACTGCTGGCTATTCCGAACAGCTTGGCGTGCCAAGCAGAGCGCAAAATGGTGGCTGAGTGGTAAATGTGCTCGCACTCCCCTCGCTAGCCCACTCATAAGATTATATGTGACATTTTATATCTGCAAAAGTGATAAACCCAGCAAATGTTTTCTTTAGCAAGTGCAGTAAAAAGTTTATAAAGTTTGCAGATGGATGACGAGTTAAGTCTCGAGGAGGATTTGTCTACGGGAGCAGTGAGGGGTGTAACATTTGACTGTACCTGATCCGGGCAAAGGGCAGCGATCGCACCCAGGGCCCCAGGCCTTGCCCACTCGGCTGCAGCAGCAGATCTGCTTGGTGAGGTGTTGAGCGAGCGGCAGAGAGCAGGCGCCCGCTGACACCGACCTGTAGCACAGGGCCCTCTGGTTGGACACGGCCTTGTCCGCTGAGGAGAGAGTTGACACCATCATGTAAAGCCAATGCAGTACATAATGAAATAGTCCCGGCCTCAGATAAAGCGTTGGTGTGTGTGTGTGCGATACTTACAGACACAGTGACTCCTGGCAGCGTCTAACATGTAGCCTTGTAAACATACGCATCTGTAGCTTCCCTTGGTGTTGAGACAATCTGCATTCTTACAGATCCCAGGCAACAGGCACTCATTGATGTCTGTGAAATATGCAGTAGACGTCAGTCATGCAGGGTCTAGTACATTCTGATTATGGAAATATTATGAAGTAATGTTTTTCCCCTCGGCAAGAATTTTCTGAACTCCCACTGAACCCCTCAACCAAACTTGGTACAAGTATCGATATCAGATTCAGCGTTTTGCATTCCACATTAAGTATACAGAACTTTCTTGCTTGCAGACTGGCAGCGATGATGTAAGGGTTTAGAAAACATTTACACCTTGAAAGGTGACAAATTATACTGCAATAGATCATGTAGACAGTACCACCAGCTGCTGGGAGGTGATGAAATGCAGAGACTTTAAGGTTGCACTGTTGTATGAAAGCGAGTGATGACACAGGGGAAACAGGCACAATGAATTCGACCACTGTTAACCAGAATACACTTTAAATCATGTTTCCCTCTGACTGCAAGATGTTACAAGCTTTCGGGGCTGTGGTAGCCTTGACTTTAATATCTGGGCAGTCAAGCAGACACAAAGGAAATCGCAGAATGTTTTAGATTATCATCTTTCTCAGCATCTTCCCATTATGGAAGAATTTTCTGACCATGAACCATGTGCCTGAGTTATATGGTGGTCAGTCGAGTTTGCTTATTGCTCCAACAGCTCCCGAGTCGCTAAGCCAACTGGAGTTAAACTAGCCAGTTAATGTGCCAGCCAGAAACATAGGGGGACATATTTCAGCCGCCTAGTCATGCGATCACACTGGGACCAGGGAAGGTTTGTTGTTCTACCGTGTTAAACAATGAGTACATCATTAAGTCTTTTCCCATTGCTCTGACGACTGGAACTCGACAGCCTGCCACCACAGATTTTCCCAATTCTAATTAATCTGGTCTTGTTTTGTTGTTTTGCTTCCTGGTGGAAAAAGTGAGCTTATAAGGGATTGAGGCTGATACAGTCTGTGGACTGAAGCAAATCCAGCGAATGCCTCAATGTCCCTTTTGTTGTGCAGTCGTTTCTTTTCTATTTCATCTTTTTTTTCTCTCCACATCTCTCTTAGGACGGACATGTTCCTAAACTGAAACTGGCCTTATAGTGACAAAACCTCCAGTCTCTCTGTTTTTTGACAGAGTGAACACGCCTTTGTCTTTGCCTGTGTAGATGAGTAGGAACATACTGTGAAGACGATGAGGCAGACCAGATGCCATGACTATCTCTCCCGATTTCCACACTCCGAAGACTTGATCAACAATATTGTGTGGTTTGATTCAAGCAGCATGCTATCTGGTCAGAGTTCAGGTCAGCGTTGGGCTCAGGCTTCATCACATGGGGTCTTTAATCCATGGTTCGGTTGAGTCCCAGATTAGTGCTATTGTTACAGTCTGCTGGTGGGTTGATTGGGATTGAAACTGACTTGCATGACAACCTGTCATGACCAGCGCTAATCTCAACATCTATTTTGAATTCATGCTCTGTTGCTCGCGTTGAAAAATAGTCCTAGTGGTAAAGAAAAATCCATCAACAGCTTTTATCGAGATTGTATTTTGGTAAAAGATACTGATGATATTGCGGTTCTGTCCAAAAAAGTCCTCAGTGTCAGCTGCAACCTCACTTGACCTTGCACTACTCTTAATAAACTCTCGGAAAACTAGATTCAAATAAACACCTGCAGAATTTATGGAGACTGCAAAGGAAATTGGCAACATCACTCTCTTTATTATGTATTGGCTGTTATAGCCAAAGGGAGCACCTTATGACTACTCTGGAAATCTCAAACCAGACGTAAGTTATGGGGCCAAAATTCATTTATTTCGACACTGCCAATAGTGAAGGCCACATTCTCAAAATACAGTCTAAGCTGCCATTGCTTGGAACAGCAGTTTTTAATATATCAGAGTCTCACCCTGTTGACCCAGAAAATATTCAATATGATAAATATCAACCATCAGTGAAACCTTTATTTCGTTAATAATAAAATGTCAATCGCATACTTCCCACCACCAGTTTACCACCCACAACAGACGGAACATGCAACTATGTGGGCACAGCAGCAAACGGGCAAGAATCAGCCTCTGAAGATAAGGAATCTTCTCTGAAGTCAAAGTGCAGCGTATGGCTTTGACGCGGCATCTTATCGCAGTGTGGCGAGGACGTCACTGACCACAAGGGTCGGCGTACAAAGCCAGAGCAGTAAATCATGCATATTACAGGATGTGAGACAAGCGCTGCTCTGTTCCACTAAAGCATGCTGCAAACAGCTCAGAAAAGGAAGCCCAGTTTGGCGAGCTGGACGGCCTCCTGAAAATAATGACAAAATCCAAGAAAGAGCGAGCTTTTGCCTCCTTGGCAGCGGCTGCGAGACCTGAAATTAGAAATAATTTTTGGGAATGGCGCAGCAGTTGAACAGGACAGAGATTTAAAAGCGCGCCAGTAAATATTGTGGGTAACTGTCAGCTTTGCTTTTATGGAACGCGTGGAACGAGCAACTGAAAGGGTCGCACATCTTGAAACAATCACAAAAGAAAGACTTGAATACCAAATAAGATACATTTTCACATTCGTTGGCTATTGACACACATTTGGAAAATGAGTGTGTACTTGTTCACATGTCTTTTCGTTATCAAAATATGTTTCCCAGATTAATCATTACCTGAAAAAAATGAATCGGCCAATAATACAGATAAGAAAACTTGTTGAACTTGCTGAACCAGTGGATGAGGCCTGTTATTGATGTATTCAGAGCATTATGTTGTTACATTCCATAGGTTAGTTAACATTGTCCTTTGGATTACAGCAATCAAGTCACTGATGGAGCTCAAGTAGACCGCCATTCTGTTTTTTCAACGTGTCAGCATCAGTTGCCTTGTTCACAGAGCAAGCACTGCATTTTTTTTTATGTATCCCTGAGCCCAGGTTTATTTGCTCATGTTGGTGCACAGAGTTTGACAATGTGGGTGGTTATCTCGTCTTCAACCAGCAGCCAAATGGCAACCTCTGGCATGCTGCAGGGAAGGACGACAAGAATGGCCTGAGTTTGTTTTCACATACATATAAATGGCTCAGCTGAGCTTTTTCTTCCGCCGGCACATTTAGGAAGCCTGAGAAACAAACAGGTCGGCAACTAAAGCTCCCACAAAAATACTCCACATTTACCATGATCGCTGCCCGCCGTACCATTCTCCACTTAGAACGCTAAAAGCCAATTAAAACAGCAGCCCCGGGTGCTTATTGGCTGCTGAACTCTGACCTTGGACTAAGGCTAAGTATAGACCTGACCTGGTTCCCACAGGTATATGGGAGATATACGTATGCTTTGAAATATATGGTATGTTTTTATCACATCCAGGCCATTATATTTAATGTAAGCTGTGTTGAACACACCTTTTAAAATTGAGCAGTGGGATCGATTCAACTTATTTAAATAGCTTACCTTGACAGTGTGTCTGATTCATCCTTTTAAAACCCTCGGAACACTCCACTTGTCCATTGGCAATCACTGCATATGCTGCAAACAGACAGAGAAAGCACAGGTTTAGATGATCTTACAGTGCCGTGCCTCTGCCTGTCACAAGGCATGGCATTCATCGTGGAGGGAGAAGACGAGCTCCGCTTTTTTCTCTCTTTGAGGGTGGTTGGGAGGGGGGTACCATATAACTTACAGATGTGAGCATCTTGGCAAAAGGAGAAATGAGGGGACCCACAGCTGGGCCTCGAGGGACTCCAGAGTGAGCGTATGGAAATGGATCCCCATTGAGCACATTTATAAGACAGCGCTGTCATCCAGCAGAATGTAACGATAACACTCGACGTCATTTATAATCATATTACCTTCAACTCTCCTCAACCCCCAGGGACAGATGAAGGAAATGCTTGTATCATAAATATGTTGAGGTCGCCTACATGACAGCCCTGACCTTTATCGTCGACCACGGGGCAAATTTGCTTAAACGAGATAATAATGCTTTAACCGTGCACGCTAGGAATGGCGATTAAGGTACCAATCACAAATAGTGATTGGCCCCCAAAGTTTTTTTCCCCCTTGTTGTCCCAAAGCAACGGAACTCATATAGTGTGTGTACATTAGAGATTTACAGAGGTGCTGCAGTAAATAACACAGGGTGTTTTTGTTAATACCACAGTGTGGCCATACTATCAGTGACAGAGGCCTGAAAGTATCATGTCATTTCTCATTCAGCACCCAGTCACGCCTCAGTATGCTCCATTAACTGTTGAGAGGGGTCAATGTGACTATCGTATGGCAAAGACGGGGTCCCTGTGTTTGAGTGTGTGTGTGTGTGTGTGTGTGTCTGCATGTGTGTCAAAGAACGAGTGCGTATGAGGATCTATAGGTTTCTTAAAAGAGACAGGGTGATTATTAGCAGCAGATCTTTCTGACCGAAAGTGACAAATAAGAGGTTTTGCTCCATATCATGTTCAAAGGCGAAGATCCAACTGCGGATTTTCGAGGGGAAAATGTCTGTGCGGGTGAGGAGGGATCCGAAAATAGCAACATGCTTGTTAATGTGATGGAACTGTTTGTCACTGTTCTAGTCAAATGAAATCACAGTCATGATCCAGCTTAAAGCCATGATTGCTGTATATTATATTGCCTCCTAGTCAGGACAGCCAAGATTCTGCGGTGGAATTAGTCCTGTTCACATTCATTTTTTACTTGCAACATCCTCCAATGAGAGCAAACCTGGAGAGAAGTTCTTATTTCCAACTTTTCCCACTCACACAAAACAGGGACAAATGAGAATGTTGACAATCTTTGGATTTACACCTAGGCCAGTAAAAACAAGATTTTACCAAACTTGCTGCCACAGCGACAAAGGGTTGAAAACAAGGGGTGACGCATGCAAGAAACTACGGTCACAGCCTTGCCAGCAAAGATAACACATCTCCTTCCCTGCCAGAGTTCTCTGGGAAAGGTCGCACTGTGTTTGTGACCAAAACTCCAGCAACCCAGAGTGCTGACTGAGGGGCAGCTCTCGTCTGTCCCGTCTGTCGTCTTCACCAACGCATGTCACCCGACAGAAAGCAGGAGCGAACATATACACTGCACCCTCCATTGTTTCAGAAGCTTGTTCAATAGTTTTCAGAGTCGGAAAATGGAGAGAATAACGTGCTGTACCGTTTCGAGATTCCAAACCCAGTAGCCAGAAAAGCAGACCTCATCGGAATTCAATATGTAAAATATCAACACAACAATCCAGTAAATACACAGTAATCAGTCATGAGTTTGTGTCATTTTCCCAGGAGTGCCTGGAATGTGTGCCACATGGAGGTTTTCTGGGAACGAGGTCCTGGAAGCTGAGTTATGTTTTGGTCCTGCTGTGACCCAGTGGACCAGGCTGGGTCAGTGTACCTGAGGGTTGACAGAGCAGAAGTGGGTCAGTATGAAGGGGGCAACGGGAAAAGGGGGGAACTGTGTCAAAGCGACGCCCCTGTTCCTGTCTGCCCACCTCCTCATCTTCCTCCACACCCCTCTAATCCCCCGCCAAAGTTTCTGAGTAATGAGCTGTTGTGGTAGGCCGGTGGGCACGCCCTCCTGCCGTGATGGGATCAGGGAGAGTCTGGCCTGAGTGACAGCAGGACGCACATGCCAAGGGAAGCCCAGTGGGGGAGGTTCAGGAGTCTCAATAATGCTTATTAGCAGGGAGGAGAGGACCTCTGCAGTCAGAAACAACTTGAACGTGAATCTGAATTTCAAAACCCATCTTAAAACCTCTTTGTGAAAGTCTGTTTGTGTCGCACAAGTCTTGTGCAGTTTTAAACCTGATTATGTAAGAACTATCACATTGACATATTTCCACATATATGAGATGCATTTTAAGAATAATTGCATAGAGCTTTATTTGCACATAGGATCTATTTTGACATTTTGCACTCAACATTTCCTCATGTGCCTCTGGGACTTCAAAAAAACACTGGCTATCAAAATTTAGTTCGCGAGGTCTTTATTGTTACCTCGGGGCCATTTGTTTGGAGTGAGTCAAAACTAACTGCTGATAGAGCAAACAGACACTGACAAACTCTGCCTCGCCTTCTCTACGATGCATTTCTAAGATTACGAAAGTCTAAAGTGTTTGATTGTTATTTAATTCTATAATTTGGGAACACAGGCTTGGTACGTCATTGTGGTCAGAGTCTTGCTTCTGAATCCTTGGCAACATGCACCGGAAACTTAGAACATTCACTTCAAGAAAAGACGCTAATGTAATTTTCCTTATTATACAAAAAGCTTAGACATTACGGGTTTAGTGATGTGTTGGTTCTCATGCTTGTTTCTACGGTCATTTGTGTAGAAAACATCCTAGTGGCACAGGCATTGGCTTGCAAGAGTGAGCTCAAGCTGCGCATCATTAGTGTCACCCGTGGTTACAAAGACTGTAGACCCAGACTGGTCTGTATCCACTGAGGGTACAGACGAAAACATCCAATTGTTGTCTATCCATTTAGCCCTGTTCAACAAAAGACTTTGTCACCCCACACTAATTTATTGTCCGTCTCCGTTCAATTGTGTTGTGCATTCCACTGGCAACTGTTCAGTAATACTTGCTCAAATTCCTTCAATTCAAATTTCTCGGGGCTTCCTGATTGGTGCAACTGTCCTAAATCAAACAGGAGTAAATCCCCTTGATTCTCTTTTAAACATGAAAGTTAAACGTGGTCCGCGGAGGGTACCGCTGAGGGCGGTGAAATGAAAGGGGCAGCTTATGCAAAATGAGAAAGTGAAGGGAGAGGGAGGCAGCGGGCTGAGAGCGGAGAAAGCGTTTATGGTCAAATGGCTTCCTCAGCTGTATAGAAATCTTTAATCGTTAATTTGGTACAATCGCTCTGCGGACCACCCAGCCCGGGGCTGTTCTTCCTAGATGACTGAGAAGTCTGGTCTATCAATCACGGGGCTCAGAGCCCTTCACCAATTTCCCCTGGGAGAGGCTTGAGAAGCAACCTCAGTGTTGGACTTCTCCCCTTAGCTGGCTGGAAAACCGGAGAACGTGTGGGAGACAGGAGGGATGGATGGCATCCACAGGACAGGGAACAGGAGGCTCTTGCTTTCCTTTCCATTGGGGGCCACTCTATAGGAAAACAACCATCACAAAGGGCCAAGTCCTCCTCAGGATCCTTTCCAGCAATTTACTTCCTGACATGCCGCCACGGGACAAACTGGTGCCGCACAGAGAAAACCAGGAGCAAGCAGAGCCCTTTAATCACCCTGGACGGTTTCGGGTCTTGTGAGTCTCTACGATGGCAATACCATGTCCTCTTTGCTTCTGAGCCAACGCTTGATTGGAGCAAACAGTTTAATGGGAATGGTCATTTGCTCTAAAAACAGAATGACTCCTTGGCACATGCCACATTCACCATTCTGGCACGCTCCATATCGCGTGCCGTGTAAATAATGTGTCCCTGCTCGTAAAGCAAAGGCTAATCAGTTAGTACACATGGGACTAATATCAACATCCTCCTCTTGATACAGATATAGACAGGGTACCAGTCCACTAGCGACGGGGTATTTGCTCAATCATTAACAGTCTTTGCTGTATCTGTATCATATTGCGTCAACACGACCACATGCGCATCAACAGCGAAAGCAAAGCTTTGATGAGGAGATTATTTCATTTTTCTGCTACATTAAATCCTTGCTCAAAACATATTTTCATTGCTTCTATTCACGAAAGTATGCATTATACATCTCTGTTTGTAGTTTGACAATTTTGCCTAACGCCCCTCTCCAAGACGCTGACGGCAAAGTAACAAGCATCAAACACACATTTAAAACAGATCCACATTCCTCTATAATCTGCAATCCACTGTGGAATATTAACAACCTGGGCTGGTTCCAGAAATAAGGCATGCCACGGTACATTCACAACCAAAATGTGCTCAACGAAGCTTGTATCCAATTAAAAAAAAGTAAAAAAATAAATTCATATTCATCTGCCTCCAACTGGAATATATTTCTTATAGCGGTTAGGTCTGCTCAGTCCTGATTAGCCGTACTGTTGCCCAGCTAATAGATTCCATCATTCTAGTTGTGAAGGGATAACGCTAAGTCAACATCAATGAATCAAAAGCTGTCAGAGATGTGACGTCGTTGTCTAATCACCATGAGGAGCTGCCGTGGAGCGGTTCCAATGCATCTGTTCTTTTGCAGCCGGTTTCTAAAGCAAAGTCAATGCATCTCTGGTTTGTGTTGGTCATTAACAAGTGTTCATGTTTGATCAGCGCTAATAAAAAGCAATAAGCGCAGGCTTTGGCCCCTCGATGGATGTCAGATTAAAATCTCCGGGGAATAGATGGGAGATTTGGGAGAGATGAGTTCATGTGGGAAGATTTGAAAGTCGTGGACCTCTATGGGCCCCCCGCCTGCTTAGCCTCATCTGCCTTTATTGATCGAAATCTCATGAAACATGGTGTCCTCATTACGGGGAGACACAACTCCTATAGTTAGAGGTGGAATAGAATTTGTGGTAAAGACAGCACAATAGAGTTAGAAGCCAAGGCTCCTGTGGGTGTGGTGGTTGCGTTAAGCCATGGGGACGTCTGATCTGCCTCCCTGGGAAGCCTCCCAGCAGAGTCACAGAGGGAAGCTGCCCAGCCACTAACAGATGGGGAGACAAACGGCTTGTAGAATTCCTTTAGCTGTGAAACACTCAGTGAGGGTGGGGCTGCCAGCACAATTACAGTGTCATGCCAGCATTACAGTATCGGTCAGACTCGGGCCATTGCAAACGGCCTTCAAATGGGTTTGAGAACCTCAGATTAAGTCGAAAGTGCACAAAAAAATTGAATTTCTCTCACTACACAGCAGATTCAGTTTCTGCGGTGTGCTCTCAACTTGTGCCACCAAACTGCCTCCTGCAACCCCCCCCACCACCCATTTCCTATTTCTCTTCCACCTCTGCATCAGTTCCTAAAAGAAATTACAACCCTACATTGATCTAGTTTGAAATTCAAACAATACGGGGCACGGTTCTTTTCCACTTTTCCTCATCATGAGAACCAGAAGGACAGCGTCCACTGCAGCCTGCTCTGGTTGATCTGGATCTCATTACGAGCCAGGAATCCTCAGCGTGTAACTTTTAAAGGCACCGGCTCCTGAAGGCTGCAGCTCCAACCGAGATGGTGGCAGATACACTGGTAAACAAGCCTCCTTTTCAAACACTCACCATAATCTCCTCTCTCACTGCCACAGCAGTGACATAAAGTCCTACATAATATCCTACAATATAACGTCCTGCATGCACATTCACAGACTTCAGAGACCCGGCCAGACTGCAACAACAGCAATGCATTATGAGTCTGCATCACTAGATCGAGTGGTGCTGACGTTAGTGTGGAGCCTAAATGGGCCTAGAATGGGAAAAAAAGATGTAGATATCTGAAGTAAACCCTGGAAGACTTACTAAGAATTCTGTCCGCAAAAGAACCCCATTAAACTAGGGTTATATTGGCATCCTCTCTAAGTGCAATTAAAAAAAGTGAAGTAGTAATGTTTGTTCTCAGTCAACAGTGCAATTTGTAACCACCTATAAAGTGAGCAATGGTAGCGTTACACCCCTAAACACAAACAGGGCTTTCATGACATCATTATCACACACTGAACAGGACACACAGGAGACTCTTAAAGCTGGATGACTTTTGTCGACGCTGCGAGCAGACGGCTGAACCTATTCACTATGAAATGAAAAGGGCGGCATCAGTTTTCAGGGGCTGTTGTCTCCAGGCCGCGCATAATTCCTGTCAGACACATGGCGAAGCATACGTTTAGGCCAGTAAGGGAGGAAAGCGGCTGAACGATCCAGCCAAGTGTCTACACCGAGAACAATAACACTTTGAAGGAATTCAAAGCATTTCTCTTATAAAAGCTCCCTACAAGACTTCTGGGACACAGTATATGACTTCATTTTGACTACATTTTTCCTCTCTTTCATTCTATATCCTTTCTTCTCTGCCTGCGTGTGACCTAGGACCCAGGCCTACAGTATGTTGCCCCCCCCCAAAAAAAACAACCATAAAAATGAGTGGACGGGGTATTCGCTCTGTTTCTACCCGCAAACTTCAAAGGAGGGAGCAGAGGGGAACATCTGGGAGCCAAAAGAGATCGTGCCGGGGACTTAGGAAGAGCGGGAATCAGACATGCCGAGGGAGATAGAGACCGGGAGAGAAAGGAATGGATCGGCATCTATGATAGATGGAGGAGACCGAGGGGGATGATGTCTGCTTCTGATTAAGGTCCAGGCAGATATTTTGACATTTAGACAGGCGGTTTGATATCTGCGGGCACGGTCGAAATATGAATACGAGTGCTGGGAAGCAACTGGAAGTCGAGTGTCCCCGTGTGCCACCATAATGCAGCTGTTTCCCATGACGACATAACCATGCCCTCCAAGTGCTGTCAGGCTGAGTCTCTATCTACTGCAAAGGGTGTCACCGCCCACCCCGCCTGCCAGCATACAACCACCCTGCTGCTGCTCCTCAAACCCACCGCAGCTCCGGTCGGGCTGCTCATTTCCTCACTCCTTTAAGGCCACGTTGGCTCACTCCGCCCGCGGGGTGGGTGGCACTCGTGCCAGACTCTCATCTTCAGGCTCAATGTGTTTTCATTTGCTTTCTGGTTTTGGTTTTATGGAAGCGTAAACGGCTTCATTTTTTTTTTTTTTTGTACCACTGGGTGCATGGGCGAGTCACGCAGCCGCCTGAAACGAGATCAGGAACTCAAGGATGGCGGCTACGTGCTAATCATCATCTGTCATCAGTATTGTTTAGGTCTGTGACAATTGCTGTAAAAATCAACCGAGCATAAACATCTGCTGTTAAGGAATATGATCGGCATCTCTGACTAAACACCTTATTGTACTACATCACTTTAAAAGTAGAGGCCAGCTGCATCTGGATGTCTTGAACAGTATAAGAACACTGGGAGATCAACATACCAAGAGCACAACAGAAAATAATACCAACAGAATTAGACCAGATTAGAAAAAGATTGGATTTAAGCATGTGTTGGAACGAAGCAGGAGTAAACAATGGCTCAGCTCTGATGCCTTTAGTCAGTAGGGCTTACCTGGTTTGGTCGGACACTTTTGGCACTTGTTTAGACCCCAGGAGGCACCCACACTTCCACAGCAATCATCCTGTTTGGTTAGGCCTGGCAGAGGCTTGCCACACTGCAACAACACACATCTGTGTTAAATCTGAGAAACAAGTTTTGAGAAAGAGCGTTTGTGCATGCTTGTTTGTGTGCGTGTGTGTCGGCAAGAGGTGAATTTGTGAGCGTGTGTGCCTATCTGCGAGGACAGAGTGAACCAGACACATCTGAGACTAGTTACTTGGAGAAGGACATAAACTCGGAGCCTCTGGCAAAACTATGAATCTCCTGGCATGCCTCATTTAGGCATTTGGCTAATTGTGAGGAGAGATTCCTATCGGACCTTACTTATTCGATTTTTTTGGCCAATAGAAATGTCTGAAAGTAAGGAGGCAACAGAGAGGACATTCTTCTGCATAACAAAAAAATGGCACACTGGCAGGAGAAGAGGCAAAAGAAGAAGCTGAAGCTTTCGTATATCATTTTCATTTCTGGGGCAGTTCTGATTAAATCACTGGGAGGTTTAATCTCAAACTCTCTCTCTCTCTCTCTCTCTCTCTCTCTCTGAAACCAACCAATAAATGAACTTGTTCAATGAAAAATCCTGGTAAAAATAACTCTGCTGCAGATCATTGTCTTGTTGAAACCTAAAGGCTGAGAGTAAATCACAACACCTTAAACATCCATACATTATTTTGTACAGTAGAGGAGAAGGAGAAGGACCACGTGGGCTGGTTCTCAAGCTTAACCTTCATCCTCTGAACACATCTTAACTCATAAGCATGCCTTTGTTAGAGACGCGATGGAACCTGAGATGACCAGTGTGGTCAGAGCTCATAAATCCTGGCCAGTACATAAATCACTCCCACAGGCCCACTTCCTGTTTGAGACAGAGAAGGTGAGGTGAAGTGAACATGATGATACCTGTGGCAAAACAGCACTTTCCTTTTTCTCCCTCTGCTTTCATCGAACATAGCAGGTGGCAGCTAGTGATGACAGGGCACCCGGGGTGCTTAAACGACTCAACACAATACCTGTCCATCCACTGTTTCCTGAAAGCATCTTCCCACGTGTCCGTTCTGACGGTGGTGCGGTCTGGTGTTGTGGCTGTTCCCGTTCCCGTTCCCGTTGGCTTGCGAGTGCCTGCTGCTGTGCTCATGCGTGGGTTCGTGTCCATTACCAGGCTGGGAGCGTTGCTGGACAGAGTGAGCCCCCTCTGTGGTGGCCGGCCTCTGCCCGGGCTGGACCCGAGCTACTTGGTGGATCTGGACCTCGGCCTCGGGAGGATGTTGTATGTGGACGTTCACCAAAGACGGGTGGAGAGACACTGGACGAGGAGAGGACACAGTTTATACAATATAGTTGATAGTTTGCAATTTGAAAAATGTAAGGGGATAAACGCTGTATGCACACACTGCTATCGGCTGCCTGACATGCTGTAAAAACTTGTTCAACACACACTTTCGCTTGCTTCATCACCATGTTATGAGAGCTACATGTGGAATTCCCGGCAGTGAAGACACTATTAAGATACTGCAAAACAATAACAAGACAAAGAGTTTTGGATTCTCTGGTTTAAATCAAATCATCATAAAGACCAAAAACAGATTTGTTGAGGGGTTGAGAGGATTTTGCCGTGAAGAGAATGAGTTCCTTTGTCCTTCTGACAGAGGGGAAACATCCATCTTCGGGGAGTGCCAGGGTTTTTTCCCAGAATCCTGACCCACTCTCATGAATCATACACTCACAGACAAACGTCAGGGAGAGTCCAATCCAAGGAGAAGAAACATACCTTATCGAGAGTCCTGAACGCAATACTGCCTGCGTGCATATACTGTGTATGAAGCATGCAGAAAAGGTTCATTTCTGACATTCGACCATCTCATTTAATTGTGATTATTCGTGTCATTTTATTCAAAATGAGGGATGAGAGAGGTTTCTGAATGGAATTTAAATGATCTAAGACAGAGTTTCTGCTTCTACTTATGGTTAGACAGAGCGAGATTCTGAGCAAGACATAAGGAGGAAATAAAAGGAGATGGAAAGCGAGCAGATCTTTCTCTCTTTTTGTAATTCCTTCTTCTAGTTTCATGATGGTGCCTTGCTCTGTTTCTAATTTTCACTTCTGTCTGATGAAAGCAGCATTGTGCGAACAATATGAGGACTTCCACTGAGTCATCCATTACTCGTTCTGCCCAAAATAGAGTCTTACCTCCACTGCTGGCCCACAAAGGCTGAGTGCAACATGGTAATACGATTTGAGAATTAAGGAGTACACTTGTGTATTAAAAAAAAAAAAAAAAAGGAGCCAAAGTGGAGCAACTGGCAAAAACTAAAGGTCTCATCACACCACATTTAAAAGCGGGGACATTTTGTGGCAAAATCAGAGCGTACATCTTTTGCGTTGTGTTCAACTGACTAATTGCAAGTTGTCTCGACAGATTGGACAGTTCTGACAGGGTGTGTTGCACCGTCCACTTAACCCTGTCAAGACGAACGGTTTGGAGACATTAGAGCGGGAGAGTCGAGCAGTCGAAGTCGCTGAGTGATTACCTTGCTGATTGGACAGTGGCAGCGTGTACATGGAGTGGGAGGGAGATTTTGGTCCCTGGTGGCTGGCATCCCGGTGAGGGCTGGTTCTGACAGGAGCTGGGAGGTGGCAAAACTTCCCCGTGGAGTTTGACGGACACCAGCACTGGTCCCTGCCGATGCATCGGCCTCCATTAAGACAGGGGATCTGACAGAAGACTGCATGGGAGAAGAAGGGAGAAGGAGGGGGATGGGTGTGACAGAGGTGAGGAGAGAAAGATGGAGAGGGTGTTACAAGAGTGTGTTAATCACACAGATGTAAGCATCCTCATGCACAAGGGTCCAGTGAAAAGAAACAGAGAGAGTCGTCCCAACAGGAAAGGCATGTGCTGAGGGTTCACTTGGGTGAGGTTTGTTTGCAAACAGTTAGAAATGGTCGTGCTGTTCTCTACTTTGGCACCGCCAGGCACCTCATTCCACTTGACGTTTGTGGAGTTTCAACTTTGTCCCGGGGGCAGAGCCACGACACTGGCCCTCATGCTGCACCCCCTCCATCGGCATGTGTTGCCCTCACGTCAGTAATTACATACTCCTGAGCTGGGTGATGAGTGATGATTCATCCTGTTACAATTTGGAGAAAAAAACAAGTGCATGCATATCTGTATGAAACACTTGCGTGACTGGCAGTGGGAAAAGATATGAGAAATGACCAAACTATCGAATACTGTTAAAAATTTCAAAGGAGGGCAACTGGCTCTTAATGATGTAAGTAAATTGAATCCCAAAATGTGTCCCGTCTAAACGCTGATTTATAGGTTGCAATTTACCATGGGGGGAAAAAGAGGAAAGTTCGGCGCTGGCCAGATGGTGTTTGACAGTACTGCTTTCACAGCCTTTTTCCCTGGACTTATCTTTTGGCATACGGGATGTGTGCCAGCTCAGCAAACTGCATACCTGGGCCTGCTCCCACCTACGGATACACTCTGACATAACCCTCTCCTAATTCAAAACATCAAAGACTATCGAATGAAAATAAAAAGAACCTCTATCCAGCCGTGACGAATAAGAAAAGAACTATTCTCGGGGCACAAAGGATGTAAAAGTGAAGTACTTTCCCAGGTCAGCAAAATACCACACACCACAAATATGAGGACTGTTTCAAAAGACAGTTGGAGATACGAATGGCCCGCGGGATGAAAGAGGACACTGCGGTGATGGAAACTGTGCTGAGAGCTGCGTCCTCTCTGACTCGACGAGACAGACAGTAACACACTCCCGGGGTGCACACAGGGAACAGACAGACAGACACTGGACAGGCTCGACTGGCATGTAGGAAATGAGCTCCCTGTCACAAAGCATTACCGACAGTGTGACCGGAGAAGAAAGAGACTCGGATAGAGGGGTGAAAGGCATTAGGAGAGGAGAATTTTGTACACAGTGGATTGAAAACAGAAGAGAGACTGGGATAGAGAGGAAGATGGAATAAAGATGTGGAAAGACAGACGGAGAGACCCAGAGGGTCCAGCATGGTGTCCAGACATACAGGAAGGCCTCCTCTGATTAGATATGCTGGATAAATGATCACAAATCCTCTCAGTACAGGAAGCAGCTCTGTCCTTGTTAGGCCTGTCCCACCCTGGCACGGGGAAGAGACTATTCTTAGACAACATCCTACTGTCGACTCTGTACGCCTCGCGCCCTGCACGCCTATCGGTCTGTCTCATTAACAACCTCTAAGAAACAAATAAACACACACACACACACACTTCTCCAGCAATAAACAGACTTCAAGTCAGTTTAATATCAGGCTTTAAAATAAGTGCTGTACACAGTGTGCGTATCGAGGGAACCTGTTACAAGTATCCAGCCAGACTTAACCGTCTAAGGAACATAACAACAGCGTGAGATAACTGTTTGTTGTCCACTTGACATTCTTCAACGAGCACGCACACCGAAGAAATAACAGGATGCGGGCCTACATGGAAAGCAGTCTCTTTTTTAACACACTCTTTAACACATGCCTTTACATAATGGAGGGAGATTGCTCGATAATAAAAAATTGGGACATAAAAACAAACTGCTGCTCGGGAAGACGAGGAGGTGCCAGGAATGTAATCTTGTGGGCGGCCTCTGCCAGGATGCTGAAGTGTTTGGAATATCCACACCACGTTCCAAAACCCCATTAATGGACACATAAATCTGCAATATCAGCCTGTTTATATATTCATAAGTCAGCTAGGTCCTCCCCACGGAGCCCTTGTGCACTTGAAGGAAGGTGAAGGATGGATGCATGTTTGAGTTTGTATTTATGTGAGTTGTGGACTTGTATGCATGTGTGTGGTATGTGTACCCTTTACCTCTAATCCCCAAGAAGTAATTAGTCCGTGTCGTAGCTGGACCCTTAGAGCTGCTGACCCTCCCCTTGGCATTGACCGCCCCCTCCCTTCCCATGGACACTCCTGTGTGAATTTGAAGCAAAGCCCCCTGGATAAATGGCAGGTTTAATGTAATCCCTGTAAAACCCTGCTCATGCTGCTACTCTTTCTCCCCTTCTGCCTCTCCCTCTCCTCTTTCATTCGTTCCTTCTCTCCCAGGGAGCACATTAAACGGTTAACGGTGGGGCCAGCCGTGAGGCGTAGACCGCAAAGAGATGGGACTAAGTGTTGTGAGCGTTGGACCACCACGTGTGCGTGCGCGAGGGGAGATTAGCCCCCTTTTTACAGGGCCCGCTTATAATCTGCTCTACCGCCGTCTCTCCTACTTTCCACGTCTCTTTTCTCTTATTGACAGTGAGAGTTTTTCTCGGCTTTAATCTCCACCACTCGGCCTCCTCTCTGGGCTTGTGTTCAGAACAGACGGCATGCCACTGGGAACCCATTTTGTAAAGCTCACCCCATAAAAGAGGGAATGAGAAACTAGGATGGTGAAACAGTGGACAGTGGGTGAGAATCAGAAAGTAAGCAAAAAAGACAGCAAGAGGGAGAAGGGGAGGAATGTAGGGACAAGAATGAGACAGTGAGAAAGCTCAGCGGGCCTGGAGTCGACACTCACAAAGTCTGAAGCCCTGGTTCTTTGGCTGCTGCTGCTGCTGCTGCTGCTGCTGCTGCTGCTGCGAGGTCTCACTGTAGACGGTGGTGATGTCTCCCTTCTCGCAGCTGTTGTAGCAGCGCCCACCGCTGCACACCCTGCGGCACAGCATAGGCGTGAAGACGATTTTGATGCGGTCCAGGCTGGAGGTGAGGTTGGCCCCTGGGAAACACACACACACCTGCTTGAGAAGGAGCAGCAGCAGAGACGGGCCGGAGACGAGCTGCATCCTTTCTCCCTCGGCCTCACTGTGACACAATCCCCGCTCGGGCAAAGGGAGGTTTATAAGTGTGCGAGGGTGTGTGCTGACGACTGGCCAGTGGCACGCTGCAGCTGAATGAGTGATGTGGATGTGCCACAGGCCAACAAATGGGAGAGAGAATACTATTAGGCATTGGGCTTGCCTCCAAGTCCTTTATCTCTTTGGAGAAGGTGTTTTGGATGTGTGTATGTGTGAAGGAGACAAAGAAAGCGTGAGTGCAAGTGAACATTGTGTAATGGTGGGAAGCTGTTCAACAGCCGTTGCCCTGGTACAGGGATAAAAAAACAAGGGAAGCATGAACAGCAGACAGCTGTGTGGGCTGGACACTGGATCAGAGGAAGATGAGGTAGTGAAAAGAGAATAAAGAATACGAAAGACGATGTGACGTATTTTTGTTGTTGTTGTCGTTGTGGGAGGAGGCGCCAGTGTTCAGTGTCCTGTCCTGTCGTAGAGGGACAGACTCCCAAAGATATCACGGAATGTAACTGTGCACACACACACTGCTCACAGTCTCTCAAGCGACTAACACACACACACACACACACACACACACACACGCACACACACACACACACGCACGCACGCACACACACGCACACACACTTGTAGCTAATGTTCCATGTCACAATGACACCACAGGATGTGCACATACACTATGTATCTAAGCCTCTGGGGATTGAGCGAAAGTGGGCTTGTGTTTGTTTTGACGTGGCCGGGGAGAGTGGAAATGTTAAGGAAGCACGTAATGTAAGCACAGCTAAACGTTTTATGCTATTCATTACACCGTGTGTAACAGATACGTTCAGTCCTCTGTCCTTACCTGCTGGCTGCAGTGCGTTGTTGAACTGTCCGTGCAGCTGGCTGTCGCCGGCGGCCCTGTGAGCGTTAAAGGAGTGCACATTGTTTTGTCCAGTTCTGTGTCCGTGCCTGTTCCTTTGCTCGTTGGCGTAACCATTGCCACCAGGTAGAGCGTTGGAGGTGATCGGCCCAGAGGAGGATGGATAACGCTTCACAGTGCGGGAGGTCCCCGTCTGCTGAGGGGAGGCATCAGGGGGTCCCCGTCTCACTTGGGTCCTGTCAATCACATCGACACAAGACCATAAACATATGACCTCAGACAAAAGTTAATGTCCCGCACATATATACACTCGCAAAGATACTCCCATCAGCTACGTATGTGCATCAGCGTGAAATCCATTTAAGCGTGGTGATTGTGTGCAACAGAAAATAATATCCCTGAGAGACAAACATGATGTCTTAGGTCATAGTTTTGCCTAATTGATTTTATAGATAAGACACAACAATTTGGAAATAATTCTGATTTAACTAACTGAATAACACCATATCATTCTTAAGGCACAACGGGTTTCTCAACTAACATCTGCTGTAAGTCAGAGAGGCATGACCCACACTAATTAATGAAAGATTACGTTCGACATTAAAGACATTTCGCAAGAGGAGATTTTTCATCACTGATTAACAAAAAATAAAGCATCAAGCAACCGAAAGGAAAAAGACTCGCAGGTCACGATTTGTGCACGTGTGTGGCCGGCCTGTTCGCCTCGGAGAATAGTGTGTGATCAAACACATTCGATCTTTCCGTCAGGACGACAAAACCTCTCCATCACCCATCGTGTCTGCTTGACTAGATTCTGAACTCCCTGTGCTGTCTGACTGTGGCCAGCCAGGGAGCAACATCCTGAGGGTTGCACTGGGTTGGAGGAAGTATTAAAACTAGGGTCGAAGAACAAAGCTCGACCGGAGCTGTGAGGGGCAGGTTTTTTTTTTTTTACCGGTGAGCATTTGATTTGGGTCAATTGCTGAGCCCGTGTTGCGCGACCTGGAAGCTGAGCTCATGTGAGCGACCTGGGGGAGGCGCGTGCCTCTCAGACGGACGGGCCTACCTTGGCTCTTGATGACTAGGAAAGCTCAGGGAGTGCTGGGATTCAGCCCTACAGAAAACATCTGGATCCCACTGATCTGCCCTGACAGACAGTCAACAGAGCAAGACAAAGATGAACAATGTCGGGTAGATCAGAGGAGCAACTCTACAAAGCGCACCTGTGGCCCTGTAATGTAATTGAGGCTGTAATCAAAGCCCAAATGAGGATATAAACCATGCATTAACATTATTACATGTGGCTTTTAGCCACACACTATGTATTTGTGCGCTGAATCAGCCCCCGCGGACACACAAAGACAACCAGGCACATAAACACACGTAATGCCACTACACTAAAATGCATACGCACACTTGCACACAAGAGAATACACACAGTCCCAGCTGTGCTCCATGTAGCACAAGCCTGTGCATGTCTCTTCTCTTCACAGAGTGCAAATCACATTCCTGCTGCCAAGGGCAACGGGACACTAAATGAAAGAGGGAAAAGGGTGAAAAGACATTTGATAATGGCCTCTCACGTCATCTTTCCAAAAGACCACAGGCAGCACCTGTAGCTGCCAGCTGCTGACCCAGATCCTGGATCTGCAGGGCGAGTCCCGGGGATGGGGTGTGTCCCAGGGAAACAAGAGGTGCCGGTGTCAAGGTGGTAAGGACAGACAGGAGGTGACTGACACAGCACCACCGTCCATTCCGAATTATGACCGGGTTTTTCCAACGCTGACAGTGACACCTGGCCTGCAAGCATCCTGCCTCGCTTCCTCGGCTTGGCCAGATGTTGCTCTTTCTGTCTCTCAAACTTTCAATGGCAAAGTGATTTCCTCCTCGCATGAGCTCAGCGCTGCCCTCTCTGCCGGCTCAGCTCAGGGGGCGGCGAGGGCAAACACAACTCACTCTGCACGTTTGATGTCATCATTAGGATCTTCAAGGCCCCTGCGATCCAAGGAGGAACTATTCCCCTGCCTTGTTCCGGGTGACTTGAAAGCAATTTTGAGGACCTCAGCCCAGATTGCACGGAACATGGTTGGAACAGACGGATGGAAAGAAAACGTTTTGTGTATCAAATGATGGCCATACAGCTTTAATTAAGTCACTGGCGGGGCTGATAAGACAGCTGCAAAACGAGCACATGGCAGAGACACGAGGCAAATAAAACTAGTATAGATATCGTATAGTATCCATAATGCTTATTGAAAAGCATATAAAGGTGTAAGATGAGCAGTTATTACAATTACACTAGCTATGATTATCAGACTCTGCCGTTGTCCTGCACTCTATGGAGCAAATTTTAACATTACACCTTCCAGCACTTGTAAAGTTCACAAATTAACACTTCTCAACTCTAATCTGTATACAAACATCCTGATTGTATCATAAAAAAGCTAAGATAATCGCTGTCTGGCTGTAGCTACACAACCTTGACATCGGTATCAGATCTAACTTTTTGGAATGAAGCAAATAAAAATGATGAACAATCAATTAAATTAGCCAAAGAAAAAGTATTATAGTTGGAATCACAAGGCTAAATTATGTTGTGCAATTTTGCTACATAAACACTTTGATTACGTTAGGGAGATTCATACATACATTGTTCAGTAAGGCTCAACTGGGTTTAGCATAAGGCATGTATTATATCCAGTTCAGAACATGTGTTCAATAATTGTATTAAATGAGAAAAAATTCATATGCGCTGATAAATCTCAGTCCAAACATTTGATCAAAGCATCGGTTCATGTTTGATAGCAAAGGAGGCCTCCAACGGAGGCATAAAGCCATTGGCGTGGTCCACTTCCACCCATCATTATTCATTTCACATGTATGGAAAGCAATTAGAAGTAAACCTCAACAAGTTTGTGGAAATTACAAATCAGAGCGATGGCCAAGAACCGACAACGTGAATGAAACGTCCAATTCTTTTGTAAATGTATTACTTGGCACTTGGTTGCTTCGTATCTTTGAAATGATCGTAGCATTACAACATGGGAATGGTGTTACATGGAGACCCTTTTCTTTTTCTTTTTTTAAGTACCAGGAAACCCCTTAGTGGGGATTTTGAAAACACCAATTCCCATCATCCAACTGGTGACTGTGTTGTTTCTGTTGGTTGCCCACCGCGAAAAAGGAGCTTCTAAGATAGACAGGGAAATTCTGGATCACACACACGCACGCACGCACGCACGCACGCACGCACGCACGCACGCACGCACGCACGCACGCACGCACACACACACACACACACGCACACACACACACACACACACACACACACACACACACACGCACACTCTCTCACACACACACGCACACTCTCTCACACACACACACACACACACACGCACACTCTCTCACACACGCACACACACACACACACACACACACACACACACACACGCACGCACACTCTCTCACACACACACACACACACGCACACTCTCTCACACACACACACACACACACACGCACACTCTCTCACACACACACACACACACACACACACACACACACACACACACACACACACACACACACACACACACACACACACACACACACACACACACACACACACACACACACACACACACACACACACACACACTTGCAGTGACCCAGATCCTCTGGAACTGTTTACATCTTAAACCATTTGCGTAGCCCACTCGGCATGACTAGGTCAGAACAGTGTTTATGTGAAGCACCGCGCAGTAACCTATGGTCCACAGCTGACTCATTCACGAACAAGTTGAGTGTCTGAGGTGCTTTCATTATGCCCTGTCTCTATAAATGTCCATATAAAATAAAGTACATTTGTCAGTTAATGCGTTTCAGACGGATAACCTAGTTTTGCTGGGCTCAGGATGCCAAGTAGGTTTGGAAAGAGGGTCGGGATTGTGCTATTAAATGTTTTTTCACAGGCCCTCGCAGCACTTGAGGCTCAGCACAAGTCTACCTTGGCAAAGCTCATTTTTCATTTTGATTTGTTTGAGAATACCAAACTCAGAACCCGCATCTAATGGCTTGGATTGTCGGCTTATGGCAGCTAATGCAGAAAATAGACTGATATGAAAAGCTCGTCTGGTGGTTGGATGGAACCATTTGGCTCTGAACAGACTGTCAAAACAACAGAGTCTGACAGCAGGCAGAAGTGTCTAGGATGAGCATCCCAGTCTGGATCACACCGCCCAAGCTTTGTCACTCTGTCCCGTCACAGTTCACTTGTGTTGGACTGGACACGACCTCCAGAGTGAGGAGTGGCAAACCTTGTGGAACCATCAGTAAGTTCATGACCAGTCGACAGAAGAGTCTCTCTTTCCTACTGCGGAAAATCAAGTCATTAATCTTTTAATCTAAACAAAATGTTTAATTGTTCCATTTACCTCTTTCCAACAGGGGGCATCTGCCAAAAACGCTTATTACATAAGAACTCCACTCAATTAGGGCAATTGGCTACTTGGTAAATGGGAAACTAAATACGGGGCATCCGACCAAGTGTAAATCTAAGTTTACACACATTGCTCTCATTTGGAGAAAGTGTTAAAGGCTATTATTCATTTCATAGCTTGCGCTCGTACGGTGGATCATCAGTCTAACTGGTAGGAAAAGCAGAAATCTGAGAAACAGGAGCTGAAATAATGAAAACTTTGTTCTATACTCAATCACTGCAAACAATGTTAGCGACTACAAGTCTGTATGCATTTTGGTAGTCAGAAAAGGATAACTGATAACTTTACAGAGACCATGTTCAGGGTACAAGCAGTTTTTGGATTCAACAAAGCACATCGGCCATATTCCAAAGCTTTTATGTGTTCCCTACGGAGTGGCAAAGCAACAGTTACCAGATTTGGATTCAGGGGATTTGTGATGAAACAAATAAACCATGCAGCCCAAGTATGTTGTTCCACAGAGGTGCTCTTCAACTGGGAGACACCTCGAAATAGACGGACATCACGCATCTCTCTGCTCTAGATTTTAAAATGTGAGGATGTCAAGAGAGATTTCAGCAGACGGCTCTCCAACAGATGGTGCTCCACATTTCGCAGACGAAAGCTTGCGGAAAGGAAGGAGAGTGCAGACTGTTGAAACTAGTCCCAGGAGTTGTAATTCAAGAACATTAGCAAAGACGTACACAGTCACACTTTGACTCTTGTTCATGTTTTGCTCTTCGACGCCCGATAGTGTTATGAATCTCTGTGACGTCCAGAACATTAACTACAATGTAGCTATGAAAAAGGAAAACACTCCAGATTATAAAGATCGTATCATAGGTTGACTGGGATTCCTGTTCCAAGTATGACTCGTTCGCTTCAGAATCTGAGGTCAGCTTCTATATCCGATATCTGGTAAGAAATTAATTAATTGGAAAATTTGGGGTTTATTTAGTTTTTAAAATTTGAGAAGATGGGCTTGTTTTCCTACGTTTGATCAAGCTCTAAGAGCTCACGGGGAAAGAGGGGAAGAGTTTTATTCAGACTTTGGTCAGTCTTAACGACCATGGTGTATTTTAGGGGGTGAAAGAAGTATCTGCGGGCAGAGAAATAATTAATCCTTTCTTAAACAGCCAGTCAGTGCAGCAGACCAACAGTACCAGCAGTGGTCAAAACCCCACTGTGGTCACACATCTCATTCCTCAGGCTTCATGCAGAACGCCCTCATCCATTCGTCGCTCACCACCGAGGTCCCTGTGTGTTTCTTTCAATAAAATCCTGAGGTTTTATCCTGAGCATGCACCAATACATATATCCAACCCCATTTTCATTATATTGTTGTTGCGTGTTCCTCGTAGCAACAGAGTCGTTCAATGGCAGGGTGGTAAAGTTTGTGCTCACTGGGGAATTTGAAAATAACTCAACATGAGCCTCTGTCACATTAAAGTCTTACCCTAAATTGCAGCTTTTTGTAGATGTTAAATCTCTGGTAAGAGATATTTTCGCATCCAGAGTCTTGGCTTTTCTCACAGCTTGTTTATCGAGATCATGCATGTCAACTTTGCAATATAGAGTTAAAACACATTGAATAACTTTATTGAGATATTATATCACTATTTCAACCAGTGTGTGAAAAAATAATGTCGTAACTTTACAGAGTTATACCTCAGACTATTCCTCAGCAGCACCAGTAACTTCCCATAGTCTCTGCAAGTACATAACTCCTTGTAAAAACCGCCATTTGATGCTTTTACACAAACAAACAAAATTGTATGTGCACAGATTTGTATTAAGCCTTAGAGCTGGTCTCCTACCTGTATACCCAGTTTTACTTCATTCTGAACTCCGCTGCTGGCTCCAGCTGTATGTATTGCCTGGCCTGTGCCTTTCGGGGATATGGCCTTGAAGATTTTTTCTTTAGCCCCAACTAACTCTCCACTTTTTGTCACTACGTAACTGAACGTCAGTAAAAGACAATGGCAGTGTTGTTATTTCCTATCTTCAATCAATGGAGGGGTTGTATTTTATCTTTAATGAATGGAGGCAAGACCAATCAGGGAGGGGGACATACTCGTGACTTATTGCCTGACACGTCTCTCTCAATTTAGTAATTGATGGGGTTACAATGCCAAAGGCGAGCTCACACAGTCAGGCAGTGTGAAGGGGAAAACTGGAGATACGCAGATCTGTTTACCACCAAAGGGGTTGCAGCTGAAGCACCAACATCCTCTCGTGATGAGCCAGGAAAACAAGGTGTGTAAATGTCTGTATGAGTTCCAAGTTATGTGAACATGATATAAGCAGAGCATACGTTAAATACAGCTGCTTTGCACTGTATCCAGATAAACCAGATCATTGCCATTGATAGCTTAGTCTCCTGTTAGATGGCCCGAGTCAAGTTTCATGAACAATGGGTCATACGTTGACAGCTAAGTTACCACAGTTCCATAATACAAAACTGCAGCCTTCAAGCTAAGATGATAAGGTCAGTTTGAAAAGTTGGCTCACTCACGGGAGACGTCGGATTAAATTAGGAAATAAAAAAACTGAATGTAAATAATTTAGATGTGTCGCACACACACCTCAATGTGAGTCAGTGTCAGGTGTCAATCATGGTGGTCATGAACGACCATGACTGTGTCTGGAGGCTTCGGAGGGTGGACGTCCAGTCGTCTGTCAGGAATTGCCTCACTACAAAAAAGTTGCCACTGCCAATGTTCTGTCCTCTTGGAACTCTGTAGAGTAATTTGACAGGCAACTTAAAAACGCCTTCCCAATCAACAACCAAAAATGACGTGCTTTATTAAGGAAATCAAAGAAACTAGACAGATCGTTTGAGTTGCATGAATCCAAATAGACCATAACTAGGCCTGCTTGTCAACAAAGTCAAATAAATTCATTTCCAGATGTACTCTCAAATGTAAAAGTAAATGACTTGAAATATCACAGCAACAATAAAATGCACGCAAAGAGTCCATTTAGAAGTTTGTTCTCAAACTTTCTGATGGAGAAACATCTGGGTTCATCCCCTGATGGTTTACAGTCCAGCCAACTACATTTTTACTATGCAGATACAGTATCAAAGTCATGTCAGTCTTACTCACATAAAAGAAAGAAAATAAGCTTCAAAAAATGTTAAAGCATTCCTTTTAAGAACTTGCATTATACATTACTGGCTAGATTTCATGGCCAAAAATCAGAGTGCCATGAAGTACAATATTCAGTTTAAGTGTAGATGAGGACAACCTCAACCATGATTACATGACGGAGAGAAAAAGTAAATTACTGTAAGGCGGGCGATCAATCACCACCAGCAGCAGCAATGAATGGGTGAATTAAAAGATAAATCTGTGCCAAGCACTAACAAACAACAGATTTCACTCTTGGAAAAATGTATGATGAATGACTAAAGCCAGAATAGTGGAAAATACAAGAAGAAAAAAACTAAATGATGACATTTTGACTGAATGCTGCTTGATTCAATTTACGGTTGCCAGTAGTGCCAGTAGTCCAATATATGTTCCACACTATAAACAAGGAATCACAGGAAAACACCTAGTCACCAGAACATGTGCAGCGCTTTAACGCTAAGCTCTTTTCTCCTGAAACAAGTTCTTCATGCGTGGATGCATAGGGCCAAACATCCGTGAGCAATTAAGGGCCAGTCTTTCTTTGATAAAATCTCTACTCATTATGACTTGGATAATTGTGGGTCCTGGCAGAATATTTCCCCTTGTGAAAATCTGGGTGTGTCTGAGGGCTTATCGCACCAGCCACCGAGGCTGGATTAAATCATGTTCTCTCTGTCTGGACGGCCTTCCAGGAATGATCCCGTTAGTAGCAGCCAGAGCCTGGGCGAAATGAATTACACTGGGGTTGGATTGATTCAGATAGCTTTTCTTTTTTTTTCCTTCCCCAAGGGGATGATGCCTGTATTAGTGAAACAACTGGGCCTAGTGCACGCTGGAGAGCAACAAGTTTCTTGTGAAATTTATTTTGCAAAGGCTGTTATTTGGATCGGCCAATGTGCTACACATACAAATTTCGTAGCTATTGCTTCCCCCACTGTCGGCATGAAAATAGATTTTCTGTGAATTTGACCTCATTGGGGTTTTCAGACATTACATGATCAAAACATATGACTACTGCAGTCTGCTCAATCCCAGGCCAAAAACTGTGAAATAAATAGGTCCCTTTTCATCTCCGGGGGGGCAGTAGCAGTGGCAACCTGTCTGATTTCACCTCAACATTTATAAAGTGGGGTTTTTTCAAGCTATAAGAAATCCAAACAGTGCTGATTCTGGATGGAGACGAAGCAGTGTGGTTGCTGTGGTTCAGGGGCCAGAATCAAAATGACTGTAGACGTGGGGAGCTGAGAGGCCATTCAATACTCCCCGGTTTATTGTAGTTGCTCTGATCATTCTATTATTAAAATGCCGCAAGACAGGTCAGCAGGAAGAGCCATTACAAAGTGCTGACTGAGACCATGCCTATACACTGCTCCGTGTCATATGTCAGACTCCTCTGACAAGAAGCCAAAGAGGTTTTCCAACAACAGGCGTGATTGAAGGAATTTTTTTAACAGACCTGTAACAGGGGCTTGCAAAGCAATAAAAGCTTTAGCAGAGGTTCACTGAGAACATGAGGGAACAAAGGTGAGTTTTGATGCGTGGATATAAAATAAGTAAAAGGGAACTTGAGCAAGTCTGATGCGTACGTTTACAACCTTTGGAGGTTTGCTCCTCTGCTCGGCCCCACGGGAGCTCTACATCCTGACATCCAGCACATTGACAGCTCCCATGCACAGCCGTACTGCTAATTTGTGCTTTCAACACATTCCCCAATATCTGGGAGATGTGCCTGATTGATGCTGTCTCCATCTGCCTCAGCTCTGGAGCTGGACTGGGATGGGCGCCCCTCTTCCTATAACTGCTGTACAGTATTTGTCCCCAGACAGCTGCATTTGCACAGTCCCGCTCCATGAGATGGATTTGGCTATTAACGCCGAGCCTGCTGGCACTGCAGCACACAGAGTGTTTCGCATGGGGCGTCGAGACAGTTGGGATGGAGAGAGAGAAAGCCATATCTGTCCCACGCTGAGTGCTGGGTTCTCTATGGTTCTTTGTTCCCTCTAGCCTAGGAGGAAGCCAAACACTCATGGGACTCGTTTGGCTCTGAGTTTGTAAAAAAGAAAAAAAAACACCAAGTCTTCCTGGTCGGGCTTGTTCAATATTGTTTTGTGTTTGACTTCCACACATTCAAAAATCTTCACAAAGTTTTGACACACATATCATGGCATATGCTGAAACAGTCCTCTACCAGTTGTCCACCATCATTACATAATGTACAAAATTCAACATTTCCTCTTCTTGCCCTCTCCAGCATGTAGAGAGTTCACCTGAGGACAGGGTGGCCCCCACAGCTGAGTCTGCACTCTGCCATGCTGATGTTTAACCCATAGAAGTACACAATGCCCCCATCAAACATCACAAAACCATGGCAGAGGATGTCCATTCTCCGGAAAGCCCTATCCCATTCAAATCACAAGTGAAAATGCTCACCAGGGACCGGGCTCAGGGCAAAGGTCAAGTTTGTAGCACCAGCACGCCAAGACAAACATGCCTGCGTTCCACAAGCTGAAAGCCAGTCAACCTGACCCCGTTCAAGTTCATTCACATTCTACCCACTCAGGGATACAAATCACCACTCTGGACACATGGTCGTATGCCTGGTTAAGGATCGAGATAGAGTCCCATTCATGTGAGAGCAACACACGTAACCTGTGGGAATTACCCTGCACTTTACCCCTCAGCTCTGCTTTAGCCCATCACTTCCCGTCACTACTTTGGCAGCGGCCGAAAACAGAGACATGAGGATGATTCTGTACATGTCCTCGTTGAGCAGCAAAGCACATTGCCAGGTGATACAGTAGGAACACTTTCCCAGGCTGGATTTTTGGATATATGTTTAAGTTTTATGAACACGCATATCTGATCAAAGCCAAAGGCATCAAGAGTATTATGAGATGGAAAGCTACTGTGGGATTTAGGCTACTCTTAATTTATTATACCCTCAGCTGAGTTATGAGAAACTTGTTGAGGGAATTTCCACTACCGCCTTTTCAGCGTTTATGATCATATTTTATTTAAGCTCTGCGTTTTTGTCGCACTTGATAGCCCAAATTCTTCAGCGATGGTTACAACCAAGAACACCGGTGATGATAGTGAAACAATATTTCAATACAGGTGCTGAGGTCACCTAGAGGATTTGACAGAGGCCCCTGTCAGCGCTGGCCGTGTGGTTTGTCTGGAGTGGGAGTGAAAGCAAGCAGTGATCCATGATTAACATGGAGAACTCCCACTATGACCACAGTTTCCTCTGAGAAACAGCTGTGTGGCTATGTGCAAAGCCTTGAGTCAACAAGCCGCATAACCGCCAGTCCTATTCGTCACCGGGCAAACTGTGCGGCTGATACAAGCAGAACTGTTAATGCAGAGAAAGTTGTCGGCATCACCCGCATTAAGGGTCTTTTGCTCTATGTCACTGAGTGTTTTTATTTTTCTTCATCATCTCATTCTGTTACTGGGTGTGACCGAATATGTAATCATCCCTGAAGCACATCACACTTTGTACAAAAAATTGCACAGAGCAGTTACTTCTAGTAATGGGCCAAAAAAACTGATGCAATTAAATTTAATTTGAAACATATAGAATAAATAATCTGTGGTAATAAAATAGGGATGCACTTCAGTGGTTGCTACTTTATTGTAAGTGAAACTTTTAAAATACTTCGTCCGAACCCATGGGACACTTTGGCCTCAGTGGCACCACCGAAGGACGTAGTCACTGGATCCGGAAAATGAAGCTAATGCAGAAGTGCCCGAAACCTTTATTCTCTGGGATGTTCATTTTGTAAATCTTCAATCAGTCACGAGCTAGGTTTGACTTTTTTTCGACAAACGTCCCCTACGTCTCAGTGGCTTCATTTGAATGAATGAAGGGGACTTGTTTTTTTCACACAGTGCTATTGTCTGTTTGAACAATAGATAGTGACGAGCATCACAGTTGTGAGATCACAGTGGTGCCTGATTATGATTGGCTTGTTAGAATGGTGCAATTTCCGTGTCACAAAGTCGTTGAAGGAACGAACAACAGCGCCAGTGTTCATTAACAGTTCTAACGACAAACTGCACACCAAGACTACATTCATGTTCTCCATAACCAGCCGAACACAGAAGAACCCAGTTAATCCATTAGTCATCGAATCCACTGTATGTTCAAGCTTTAGTTTAGTGATTGTGGCGAGTTTAACTGTGTCACCGTAAAGCTCTGTTATTCATGGAGGTGCTGCCAGCTGCCCTGACTCTGATTATGTAACAGAGACCAGAGAGAGAAATAACCTTTGGAGGGATGACCTGCACACTGGACACACATCCTGCACTGCCCTGCTCTGTTTCCTGTAGGGTACTGATGTAAGAGAGTGGCAGGGGTGTGACGCTTAGGCTACGTAAAGGACTCACAGGAGGTGGCGAATGCATCCTCTGTGTGTTACTGCCAGTGTTACAGTTCACCACTGGCCCTGACTGGGATGCCGGGATATGACGGACGGGCTGTGATCTACAGGGTGTCGTGCTGACAGGGACAAGCCTTTCACTTCTGCTGAGCACAGCGCACGAGGGAAACGGCAGGTTACAGTGAAAGACATTTGTTCCACGGCACAGGTCAAAGGAGGAACCTGTTACTTGTTTGCCGGCTGCATGTGCTGGGATGTACCTATTTTTCAGTTTTAAAGTTTTCATCCCGCGGAGCAGGCAGCTGAGACCTTTGGGACACAGTTGAAAGGGTCAGAGGAAAGGTGGAAGACTGGAGACAGGAGTATAAGTAGAGGGAGTAGGGTATGGAGTTTTGTTGATGTCTCACAATTTTCACCGAACAGGAGGCTCCTCATATGTTTTGACCATCCCACTAAGACTTTTACCCGAGGTTGTCACTGAAAAATGTGCTGGATTCATTCAGTGGGATTATTCATGAAACCGTTTATTCTCTAAAATAACATTTCATAGTGGAGGTGTGCCTGGACAGGGCTGACAACACGTCTACCTTTATTTGATTTCGACACAGAGAAATTCCAGCACAAGCAAGCTAAACGTTTGGATGGCAAGATTTGTTACCACAGGTATGGTATAAAGGTGCGGCCAGACAGAATGTGCCGTGAATTTGGCACAAATAAAGGTTAATTATCCTGGACTAGTACCAGCTAGGGCAAAGATCTGTCCTGGCAAGAAGAAAAAAACGTTGTTTTGCCACTTTAAAGCACACATGCACACTCTAAACATGCATGGTTGGTAGGTACTGTACATTATGTTCAGGGTTTGATTTACCCTGCAGCTTTTGGGGGGATAGAACAGCGGTTTGGTGTTTTTCCAAACAATAAAACCCAAACATAAAGCTGTTGGGCTGGAGCCTATATATCTGATATACATGATTTGATTTAAGTTGTAAGGGAAGTTAATTCCATGTTCCATGTTCCAAGGATGCGATGAATCTATAATTTAAAGCACCATTGGTTAGGGATCTTTTGAGACACCTTGCACATCCATGGAGCTTAAGTCTCTTTTGGGCAGAGCTAAGCCAAAGGGACTACCCAATAATTTGAACACTGATGTTGCCGGCTAAAATACAGCTAATGTAAGTACTTGCTTGATTGGGGCAAATGGACATTGACAACACACATGTCCAACGGTCAAATTTGAACAGAAGTTTTGAATTTCATTGGTATGCCATTGGTTAAGAGCAAAAACAAACATGGCTACTGCAAGGGGAGTCTACCGTGATGATTGATGTATGCAAATGTCAATAATTTGGTTAATCAAAAACACCTACTATCAAATGCTGAAGAAATGTTGATTAAAAACACTCTCTTACAGAGCAACCAGACTTCAAAATCTGTTTCAGTTGTTCAATGGCTAATCGAAGACGCCTGTGTTTGGACAAACACATTTTAAGTGCTGGTCTGCTGAAAATTGAATTAAGCATTATCTTCCCTGTGATGTCGACAAACCTCTTCAAAATCGAGCGCAGACACCACACTGTCCCTGTCTGTCGCCTGCTGACGCGCACACAGCCTTGTTCCACAGTTGCGGACCACAGCTAACTGGACAGCGGTGTGGCCAAGCCGCCTCGTTCCACTGAGCAACTCGCTTTCTCTCTCTTAATATAATTCCTTTTTGTTCTGTCGCTCCTCGTGTCTCTCATTCCTTCTCTACACTACTTCTTGTTCTTGGCGCCACTTGACAGGCGGAGTCAGTAACAGGGTGCTCCTGACATAACGAGCCGGGTTCGCTCCAAGAAAGACATATATAATACCTCACACCTTCTCCAGTCGGGAAAAATTAAAGGCGACCGGCCGGGTGCTGCATGTACGACGTGGCCTTTGCTCCCTCAAGTGGGGGCAAGGCGATCCATCTGAGCCTGAGCGTCTGACCTCCTCCACTCCTCTTCCTACTCCTTAATTGAGCTCTGGCACTGGTCGTGTCTCACTATCTGACTCTCACTCTCTGTGACCTCACATTGCTCGTGCTTTCCTGGCTTTGGGAACAGTGGAACCTCAGCCTGACATCTGAAACCAAGACTTGCATCCACCACTTCTCCAGGGGGAACACTGTTCCACCCCTGAAAGATCATTCTGGGCCAAGAGAATCCAGAGCATTTGCAGCAGTTTCGCGTGGGCTGAGGGTTAAACGTGCATTACACGAGCATTCAGATCGCTTCCTGGAAGTGCCAATGAAAGAGATTCAAGCATTCAAACAATTCTTTGACTAATGTTTAAATGAACACATTTTACAATTTTGGCAGATGTTTTTATTCTGTCCTGATGAGTTCAGGGAAATCTGTCAACTCGTAATTGGATTAGTCTGAGCTGCGTGCTTGGAAATTTTTCACTGCAGCAGGGGGAAATGGCTCATCTTGAACTTAATAGCACCTCTTACAAACGGTTAGTCAGTTTCAATAGAAGCATGATGGCGAAAATAGTCATAGAAGGGGCATTTGTGACTCAGGGACACTGCCTGCTTCTTACTGTGATGAACCTGTAGCCTCGTCTCTTTCTCTAGTCCCAGATGTGACTCAGGGCGCAAAAATGTCCTGTGAGTCAAGAACAAAGAAAACATATGCATAGCAACTGTGCAACTCGGCAGAGGTCTTGTATTGATTAGAAATTTTTGGGAATGAGGATGTATAAAAACTCTTTCATGAACCATCTGCCAACACATTTAATAGATTTTCATTCGGCTACCACAAACATGTGGATGGCGCAGCCAGCGTAATTCCATAACACCAGCAAAAGCACACAATGACACAAGAGCCTCATATTTATCAAGAGGAGCAACATAAATGTAATTGAAAATGTTAAAGTGGTTTGGTTAAAGAGAAATTACCCAGATGACAAACTGGCTAAAAGGTGAATGATGACCTCAGTGTCCCAACAAATTATGGCACCATCACCAACTGTGAGCAGATTCGAAAAGCACTGGGCCTGAGTCCAAAATTTAGCACAATTTGACAAGATAAGTCGGAGCCTGTGAGCAATAACGGCCCATCAAAATACTCCCGGAAACAATTACTGCCTTTTCAACATCCTTGATCAGGAATATGGTTCCAGCCACGGCGAAGTGATTAATCAAACCAAAACGTTATTTCCAACAATACTGGAACTGGAACAGTCAGACGGTCAAGCCAAGAAAGTGCTCGGGCTGTGTGATTAGCAGTCTTTGGAGAATTTGCTGAACGCACTGAAAAGAGGTCTTAGTCTGAGCAATTATTAGCTGGATACATTATAGTCACAGTTAATACATTAAATCAAAGAACAAGCTGAAACAGTGAAAGCCTAAAGAAAATATAATCCTCCTGCTGTATTTTCATAGCAAATAGCACAGGTTAATACTTCTGTCTGGTAAATCTGTCTGCTTATATTTTCTGATATTTTACAGATTTACCTCAATACATTTTCAAGCGTGGCAGCAAAAGCTCGTTTTACTTAGTATTTGTTTTACTTAAAGCGCATTAAGGATGTAATGTGTCATCTGGTTTGATTCACGGAAATGATAAACACAACCTGTGTTAAATAGGAGTGTAATGAACTACTGTTCGTTCGAGGGGCCTTTAGATGCGTTCTAGCAGCACGGTGTGTCAATTTGTTTTCTGCCAGTATGCACGTGTGACAGTAATGGTAGCTGAAAATACATTTCTCTGTGAAAAGGCACAATATACAGTACATTAACATACGCGCAGCATGTTTATAAGTGAGATTAATTTACTCTTCCTGAAACCCACTTTGTTGGTACATAAAACAGGAATGGTTTGCAGACAGTAATTAAAGAAGTGCATGGATTGAGTGACCTAATTTGACCATTTGACACTAACTGACGCTAACATCAAACTAGCCAATCTCTCTGTTAAATTAATATTATCAAAAATCTCTTCAAAATGTACAGCAATGTGAATAAAATGCCGAGGGGAGTTAATGGCACAACACTGAGAAAAGCTCAGAGCACTATAGGCTTCTGTGACTGAGCAGTGCTTGTCAGTCAGCACTTGCTAGTGTGTTCGCCATTCATATTAAAATGTTTTTATTGTACCCATCCGTATTTGGCAAAGTGGTGAGGCTCTGGCTATAATAAGAGGAGCTGGGGGAGGCACAGCTGCATCACTCACGCAGTGTGGCCAGGCTGTCTGGTGATGGCAGGTCGTGGGGTCTGAGCCTTGGTGGTATCGGTGACCTGCCTCTCCGAGGGCCTTCTCCGCGGTTGGTCTCTCTGGAAGGGGTTGGTGCCGGGCAGAACGCGCCTCAGGGAGCCTCCGTCGCGGATGTACACCTGCTCCGGGGCCACCTCCTCACAGCGGGGGCCCTGGAAGCCCGAGCGACAAACGCAGGTATGTGGCCGGCTGCAGGAGCCGCGGTTCAGGCAGGGGGGCTGGCAGTCAGCTGAAGAGAGAGCACAGATGCAGAGCAGGTTTACAGCAGGTCATCTTTGAGCATGTGCCCCCCGTG